>NC_045427.1:550841164-551188664 GCF_902635505.1 Sarcophilus harrisii | reverse complement strand
ATGCAACTCTCCAATGACAGGTTTCAGAGCGGTAGGGACTTCAATCCAACTCCCTCTTTATGCATTTTAAGAAACTGAGGTCCAAAGACTGATTCCAAGAGGTTTGCCCAAGATCACCAGAGATGGGACTGGAATCTAGAACCCGCAAAGCAAGGCAAGTGGCTAGGCAAATTTGGCTCACCCTCAGAGCATGGAGTGTTTGTACATATCATACGGTTTCCTGCGCTCCTCAGCTTTGTGAGTTTGAGATGGAACCGAACTACTTTCCAAGGTTTAAGCCCTGTCCCAGGGCTTCCCCAGAGTGGGAGGTTTATCAATTTGATTAAGAAAAGTATAATTCACGGAATGAAATTGTCACAAGATTAGATCTTCTTAGATTAGGGAAGAACCTATCAACACCTCTCAAACCTTCCCCTCCTCCATTTTACGGACGCAAAAACTGAGGCTCAGAGAAATTAATTGCTTGCCTGATGTTGTAAAGAAAATAAGCACCAAAGTCTATCTCGATTAGCTCCCTGGTACTTAGATACTAAAAGCTAATTCAGGCGCAAGATGCTTCCCCGCTCACTGGCGGAGAATGGTGCCTGTGCTAAGCAGAGCCAGCTAAGTAGGTGTGGGACCTGGCAAAAAATAGAAGCTGCAGGTGTTCTTGAAGTTTCTGGTGCTTTTTCAAAGAGGAACTAACTGATCAGTTTGTTACGCCTTCTTCCCCATAAGGGTGAGCAAAACCCGGGGCTGGGGCCGGGGCCGGGGCCGGGGCCGGTAGAGGACCTTTCTTCGGAGGTTATGATTCTCTGCCTCTCTCGACCAGGGAGGGGCTTCCTCCTCAGCCTTTGGCAGCATTGTCTGCTTATTTTTCTGAACTTCTAGGAGATGAAAGAGAAAGACTCAGCTGGAAGGAATCCAGCACCAGGGCAGCACCCTCCTCCTGCTCCCTTTATCCTTTGAGGCAAAATAAATGGGAGAACCAACTACTCTGGACCTTTTCTTTGATCCTTGTTTCCTTGCCTTGTTTCCCCTCCCTTTCCACTCCCCCCATTCCCCAACTCAACAGTCCTGGGAACAGGAGAAAAATGTTTTCTGGGGGAGAGTTGCCTTGTAATTTTGAAGTTTCAAATTTAGACCTTTACTATCAAGATCAGTTTTCCTTTGAAACATAGTATCTAAGTCCTGGAAGTCATGCTAAAGATGGCCTAAACCTCTCTCATTCTTATTCTTACTCTCTGCCTTTGTTTCTCTCTGTGTGTGTGTCTCTATTTCTGTCTCTCTGTCTCTTTCTCGGTTTCTGTCTTAGTCTGTCTCTGTGTGTGTGTCTCTGTCTCTGTCCCTTTGTCTGTATCTGTCTCTATCTCTCTGTGTCTGTGTGTCTCTTTCTGTCTCTTTCCCCCCACCTCTCTCCCTCTCCTTCTGCCTTTCTCTGTCTCTGTCTCACTGTCTGTGTCTCTGTGCTTCTGTCTCTCTCTTTCTCTGTCTCTGTCTGTCTCCTTCCCTCTCTTTCTCTGACTCTTTGTCTGTGTCTGTCTCTCTCCCTCTCCCTCTCCCTCTCTGTGCTCTGTGTGTCTCTGTCTCTCTGTGTGTCTCTTCTCTCTCGCTCCCTCTCTCTCTCTCTCTCTCTCTCTCTCTCTCTCTCTCTCTCTCTGTCCCTCTCTGTCCCTCTCTGTCTCTCTGTCTCTCTCTCTCCCCTCTCTCTCTCTCTCTCTCTCTCTCTCTCTCTGTCCCTCTCTGTCCCTCTCTGTCTCTCTGTCTCTCTCTCTCAGATGAGGAAAATGAGGCCCAAAGTGATTAAGTCATTTTACCCAAATTCATGTAACTAGTTGCTAACTAAAAACTTCTGACTCCCCACTCTGGGTGCTTTTCCCGGGAGCATATTGCTTCTCTGTTGTTAAAAAAAAAAAAAAAAAAAAAAAGGTTTGTTTTATTTTTTTCTCATCAGAAGTGGGTGGTTTCAAGCACTATAAGATAGGAATTTCATCAAAAACCTCTGCAGAGAGCTCTACCTTCAAATTGAAACAGTAGGGAGAAAAAGAATCTGGATATGATGGTAGACCTGACATTATGCCCACAGGAAAATGCTTTCACAATCCACAGAAATATTCAGAAAATAAGAATGTTACTGCAGATTACAAGGCTGTTTACCTCAAAAAAAATTGTAATTCAACAACCTAAGTGAAAATGTACTAAAGTCTGACTAATTATAAACAAATGCTTAACTATCTAAAATCAAATTCATCTCCCTTTCCCAAGAGCCCTCCCAACAACTACCAACTTCCTTATTTCAGTCAATGATACCCACCATTATCCTAATCATCAGGCTCAAAATCTAGGAATCATCTTTGACTTTTCTCTTTCTCCTACTATTCACATTCAATCAACCACCAAATCCTATTGATTTCAGTCTCTCCCTATTCTGATAGGGAAAGTAAGGGAATAAGCACTTATATAATATCCACTATGTAGCAAGCATTCTACTAAATGCTTTACAAATATTGTCTCATTATCCTACATAATAATAGCTCAGTCAGTTTTTCTAAAGCACCACTAGCCTTAGATTTTAAAGGACTCCCCTTTAAAGAAGAGGATAGTAATGTTTTCAGTTTTTATTACATAGGGTTGACCAAAAAAGATTTTTAAAAGGAAATAATTATGAGAAATGACTAGTGCTGTTGTTAATGAATAATAACATTTAAGGATACTAAATGTAAAAGAGAGCAGTGGCTAGAGCCCTGGCTTGCAGTTAGGAAGACTTCTCTTCCTGAGTTCAAATCTGGCCTCAGACACTTACTAGCTATGTAACTCTGGGAAAGCCACTTAATCTTGTTTGTCTCAATTTTCTCACCTGTAAAATGAGCTGGAAAAGAGAATGGCAAACTACTCCAGATCTTTGCCAAGAAAATTCCAGATGGGGTCATGAAGTGCTAGACATGAATAAACTACAAAAATAGTATTTAATTATAATTATATTTGTTTTCTTATGTTTATTCTGCAATTCATAAACACCATCTAAATACATATATATTTCAAATGGCCCTTGACAGTAGGAATTATTTGCTTCTTTATACTCCAGTACTTGACACAGTACCTGGCACATAGTAGATGCTTAGTAAATGTTTATTAATTGATTATTGAAGGTGGCATGCATGTAGGGCCAGTCTCCAGAGTCAAGAAAATCTGGGCTCAAATCCTGCCTCTAACAAAAATTGGCTGTGTGACTCTTGAGAAGTCTCAACTTCTAAGTGCAACAGTTAAAGAGGAATTATTGGATTGCAAAAATCAAAGAAGTTTCCACACCAGTTCATTATACTGATGAAATCACTGGTCTAGATTCCCCTCCCCCCCAAAAAAAATCATTTTCATTATAGAGTTCAAAATCCTTAACTTGACCTCTAAGATATGACTTAAACTACTTTTACAACTCTATATTCCATGTCATAGTTACTCAGAATAGTGGAACTGGAAGCAACAGGAGATGTGGCTTAGACACTACTCTAACATTTACTAGCTGTGTGAAAGGAAAACATCACTTAATCTCTGAATTTGGCTGCATCATTTGCAAAATGGGAATAATATTTTACCATCTACCTCAGAGTACTATTGTGAGAAAAACATTTGCAAATCTGAAATTACATTACATAAATGTAGTTTTTATTTATGCCTCTAAAATTATTCTTATGATCCTCCAAACATATATTGCATCCCCTTCACCCAATAAATGTTTATTGATTTAACTAATATATAGGTTGAAAAACAGGTATGTAGACTAGGAAATTATATATTTCTCTAACACTTAAAATCACGACAATTCACATGATACCAGAACTGGCTTGCCTCCTATAATGAATCTACTTTGGGTCCATTAATTCTTGGATGGATTCCCTTCTCCAAACTGACTCTTTGACCCAGGCTTTTTCCTTGATATACTTTGTTAGATATAATTATAGAGATTTTGGTTGCCTTTCTGTGGCTTCTCTCATCTCCATTAAATTTTAATCTCCCTTAAGGAAACTTCTTAGTTCTTTAGGATGTAGTTCAATATCTAGAACACAATTAAAGCATTTATTAAGTTCCTGGAATCATTAGTTTATTAGCATTAAAAAATGATGCCAATAGAACACAAAGTGAATTTAAGATTTGCCAGCTTTCAGGTTAACTTTATCAATTAATGACCAATGTAATCAATATGTCATGTGCAAAGGCATCAAATTCAGGCTGCAGACTGCATGAAGCTTGCAACACTCCCCCAGGGATCCTTATATACAGATAAGTTGACCCTGTTTCAATTTGTATTTGATACCATTGAAGTAGTGGGTATAATTCTGGTCTTTAAGTCAGGAAGAAATGAGTTTAAATCACATGTCTACAATTTTCTAACTGCTAAACCTTGAATGCAATCTCTGTGGCCTGAGGTAACTCCCTAGGAACTGCCTGAAATATGTGTTGGTGGAAAGAGTTTCTCCAGTCTTATTACATCCCTCCTTCTGTCCCTTTCAATAGTGATTCATAACAATCAGACTACAAACTAGTCTGTTCTAATCTACAGTAAAGCACTTGATTATGATCAAGAAAAAAAGAAAGTCTACTTATGTACTAAGAGACAAGAGATGGAAAGCCCAAGTACAATAACAAGATGTTGAGAACAAGAAAGAAGATCTGTAGCTAATTGGGTGAACCTGTTATAGAGGATTAAGGGAAAAGTATGGAAATATATAAAAAAAGATAAGAAGATGTGATGGGTTTTCATCTATGCTGATAAAGGGAGAATCTGACAAATGAACTTACAGGAACACTTTATGAAGTAAAGTGGTTAAGTTAAACTAATCATTATTCAGAAGTATTGATCAATTTATATATATATATATATGTGTGTGTGTGTGTGTGTATATGTGTGTATGTATATGAATATATATATTATATTTATATAATTTATATATCTATGTATACATAGATATATATATATACACCGCTATTACTCAATCTCCCTCAGCTATAGCACAACTCTGTCTGTCTCTCTGTCATTTTGTCTTTCTCTGCCTCTCACTGAACCTGTCTCACTGTTTCTATTTTCTGTCTCTGTCTCTTTCTCTCTAAGTCTCTGTCTCTTTGTTGCGTCTCTATCTGTCTTTATCTCTCTATATATGTCTTCTCTAGAGTTAGATAGTATATGTTAGAGGTAGGAATTTGAACCCAGGTTTTCCTGGCTCTGAAACCAGATCTTCTCCCAAGTCATGCTACCTTTTTTATTTCTCTAATATAAGTCTTAAAAGGATCAGTTTTACAATACAAGTGAAAAGTTTGGAAAAGGATCAGTTTGCAAGGGATCTCATTGATCATCTAGTCTACCTTCACAATACACTTCACCACCACCTCCACCCCTCCCACACACACATACACATTTTTAAATAGATTTTGAAGCTATAAACTCCCAGAGACATTAAATGACAACCAAATTATTATTGTCTATCCTTCATTCTCAAGTAGTATGACATCAGGAAGGTGACGCTATGGCATGCAAGTGAGTTGGATTTAAATGAGAGAGGGCTGTGAAAGGTCATCAGACTTATTTTCTCTTCCAAACATCTAGGTCCAGTGAACAGATACAGATCAGGATAAATGGAGATGGCCTGGATGAAATGGGAAACCTTGGCCTTTTTAAACTAAGATCTTCAACAGGTCTCTGACTGAAACAATGCCCAATTTGTGATTAAAACCAGGTGACAACTAAATATGTAGTAACTGAAGAGAGGGTATTTAAACTGAGATTCTCTGGTTCTGAACCTAGCATTTTTTTTCATTATACCACAGGAATAAGGTCCAAAACAAACTCTGGTTATGCTGTTCTTCCAGAAACAGTAACAACCCCTATTTACTTACATAGAGCTTTATTCACCACATCTTTGAAAGGTGGTTCAAGAATTATTGAGGAGACTAGATGGCTCAGTGGCTTAATGCTGGGCCCATAGTCAGGAAGATATCAGTTCAAATCAGGCCTCAAACACTTCCTAGCTGTATGACCCTGGGCAAATCGCTTAACCTGCTTGCCTCAATTCATTGGAGAAGGAAATGGTAAATCACTCCAGTATCTTTGCCAAAAAAATCCTAAGAATGGTATGTTGTTTATGACTAAATAATAATTATTACTCCCATTTTACAAATGAGAAAATTGAGGCTTATCAGGGTTAAGTATCATGTCCAGAGTCACACAGCTTATAAAGAGTTAATATAAGTAAAAATCTACTAGACTAGAAAGTGCGGAGGTATGAGTTCTTTGGAGGGCAAGGAGCATGTTTTATTTCAATTTTGTATCATACCTCAGTAGCTAAATACCATGTTTCATATAGAACAGACTTTTTAACAAGTATGGAATGATTGATTTTTTTAAAAAGTCAAATGCATTGTTTATCCTGGTCCTCGAATCTTTAACAACAATAACCAACCAGTTTATATCTGGCTCTTTGCCCCAGGTCTCTCAATGCCCTCTGATGGCGATTCCCTGGAGTGATTGCCTCTGCCATGTACATCCTTTCCCCTTAATATTTCACCTCCCTATCCACAGTTCCACTGAGAGATCAGTTATGTTATTTTTAGCCTCTTGGCAGGTTTCCAAAGTCTGCATGATTCCACTCTTTCCTAATGCACTGCTGGACATGACCAAACCCTGGCATATCTCAACAGGCATGAGTCTGCTTGCATTCAAATCCAGCTTCCCCTGTGCTTCTCTGCTGGGGGGCTGATTCACTGACTGATGGCCAAATCGCTAAGAGACCTCCTACCTCTCCTTGCCCTGCAGGCGGAGCATGTTTCCTCCCTACTGAGCAATGATGGGAAGCAGACTGAGTGTTGCCAGTGCTTGCTTAGTTGGAATAGATGCTTCAGGCAGATGCCAATTAGAAAAAATCCACTGGGTACCATCTCTGTGTGCACCCCCCCCAGGGGACTCTGAAATAATGCGTTCACATCTGGATCAGCTTCTGTATTGAGACTATCTGAGTCCATCTTCATCCCCTTACTTTCCTCTCAAATCTCCCAGCAACTCTATATTCCTCTCCTTTTGGTTCATATTATGTAGCCCCGTAGGCTGGATTGGAATAGACTGTTAACTAAAAATTCCATCAACAGGGGTCGCCCTTGGACATAGAGCACATAATTTCCAACCCAAAAAGGGAAATTCTCCAACAGTTCTTGCTTTTAAGCTATTTCGCATTTTAGGACTGCGCACTATGATGCTTCTCTTTTGTTCAAATGAGACAATATTTGCAAAGTGCTTAGAGGCACTTAATAAATGCCTGTTGACTTTCCCCTTCTCTAGGACTACAGATGTTTACTGAGAAGAAAAGCTTTGGTCGTCACAGAATCTATAGCTGAAAGGGAACTCTGAAACTACTATGTAGTCTAACCCTTTTGTTTTACAAATGAAGTGACTTGAGTCCCAAAGAGGTTAAGCTACTGGCTACAATCCCAGAGGCAATGCGCACTAGAGGCAGAATTAGAACTTAGCTCTTTTGAATCGATAGCCCTCATACCTGCACTGAACCAGGTGTTTGGAGAAAAAGAAAAGACAAGGAGAAAATCATTTGTACTGTAATGTGCTGCATGGAGGCAAGCACTGGCACTCTCCAGAAGCTGATTGCTCAGGAATACCACCTTTGCTTGAGGGCAACTTAATGGTACTTAGTGGACTTGGAGTCAGGAAGACTCATCTTCATGAGTTCAAATCTGGCTTTAAACACTTACTAGTTGTGTGACCCTGGGCAAGTTACTTAACCTAGTTTACCTCAGTTTCTTCATTTGTAAAATGAGCTGGAGAAGAAAATGGCAAACCAGTCTAGGGTCTTTGCCAAGAAAATCTTAAATGGGGTCATGGAGAGTGAGACATGACTGAAGAACGACAACTTTTCCTCAAGGGATATGAAGCAGCCACTTTTAGCCTAAACCATAGTATGGCACCAATCTCAGAAGAATGGTCAATAACAATGTTAGAAAGAACTAGCATTAAAGTGCCAGATGAAAAAAAAATGTAGCTCTGAGATAGAAATTAATCTGTCTAAGGTCATATCAGCGGCAAAAAGGGGACTAGAAACCAGAATTCCTGAATCCCAGAAGTCTTCTCCTTTTCCCTCTCATTTTATCCTCTATTTTAGCAATTGGATCCAACCCCACCATCACTACAAAGCCCAAGGCCAGCTGTCACCTGATCCCCAGAAAGTACTTGCTCATAATGGGTTACTCTTTCCAGGACAGAGATAAATGATCAGCTCTTTACCCCTGGGATAATCGTTGTGAGAGTTAAATGACTATCTCAGATAGAAAACTATTTTATAAACATTAAAGGGCTAGTTTTTTAAACCGATTTAAGACAAAAGCCTTCCCCCCCCCCAACCAAATATTATCTCTCCCACAATCTGTTATAACACTGGAAATTCTGTCATTAGTGATATATTCTTTTGTTTTTCATTTAAAGCTTTACATAACCTGATCCCTCCCTATCTTCTCAGTCTTCCTGCACAGGGACTCCCTTCCTTGCTCTCTATGGTACAGCTGCACTGGCTTTGCAGCTATGAACACAAGACTCTATCTCCATCTACCAGTGTCTTCTATCTACATTATAGGTATCTTATATGTCCCTAGTTTATATTTATTTCTATAGCTGTATATCATCTAACTACACACATACACACACACACACACACACACACACACACACAGAGGTGTCTCCTATATGACTTGAAGACAGAAATTATTTCTGCTTTTCTTAAATCCCCAGAGCTTAGCATAGTGCCAAAAACATAGAAATGCTTAATTAATGCTCACTGACTGATTGGTTCCTTTGCTGGAAATGGGTGCTAGACTCTGTTGCATTGCTCATACTTAAATCTAGGTCTGGGTCTCATTCCAAAAACAAAGGAGCACTAGCACACCAGAGCTTACAGCTACAAGGGAGCAGAGACCTTGGTTACAATTTCAGGGATGAAAAGATGTACTCGTGGTCAGTCACAGACCAGAGCCCAGATCAAGAGAGTAGCAAACCTCACTCTCCTTACAGCATACCACCTTGGAATAACTAAAAACTTACAGGTCCCAAGAAGAGTCTCTGAAAACAGCTGC
Source organism: Sarcophilus harrisii (assembly GCF_902635505.1). NCBI lineage: Eukaryota > Metazoa > Chordata > Mammalia > Dasyuromorphia > Dasyuridae > Sarcophilus > Sarcophilus harrisii. The sequence continues at coordinate 551,179,565 of NC_045427.1, read as the reverse complement.
ACAAAACTTTGAAACTTGGGACAATGGAACCTCCTACTTCAGCAAAGAGTTAAAAGTCAAATAATAGGCTGGGAAGATGAGCAACAACAAGAAAACAAACAAGAAACAACAAAAAAAGTTCCTGACCATAAAAAATTATTATGGTGACAAGATCAAAATACAAACTCAGAAGAAAACAAAATCAAAACTGTTACATCCAAAGCCTCAAAGAAAAATATGAGTTGGTCTCATGCCCTAGAAGAGCTCAAGGACTTTTTTAAAAAAATCAAATCAGAGGAATAGAGGGAAAAAATGGGAAAAGAAATGAAAGTAATACAAGAAACTCATGAAAAGAATCAACAACTTAGAGTCAGGAAGATGATTAGTCTTCTTAACTTCAGGCCCAGTACATTATCTGCTGTGCAAATTACACCCATATTTTCTGCGTTTTAAAGCAGAAAACTAGATTAAATAATAACTCACATTTATATAATATTTTAAGATTTTTAAAAATTTTCTCTTCACTCAACCTTGAGTTGTATGTTATTTTCTTTCTATTTTACAAAGAGGACACCAAGGTTCAATAAGTCAAGTGACTTTCTGAACAGTTGTGCAATTAGTAAGTAAAAGAGCAAAGATTCAAATTCAAAACTTGTCAGTCCAAGTCCAGTTTTCACTATCCCACTGTCTATCCTTCCGGCGCTAAATCTAGATTTCCATTTATTTATTCCATCTATTTAAAAAAGACCAGGAGGGGGTGTGGAAAGAAATTTACATGATAACTTTATTATATATTTCAAAGAAATAGCAAGTTGTACCAATTAGTTTCATGTACAATTGTGTCTTTTATTATACCATAGTGTGGAAATGCTCAATTATTCCATACATCAAAAATTAAATAAATAAATGTGAAAAAAAATCAGTAAATATAAAAAAATAACCACAGAAAGTATATTGGTTTTATTATACTCCTTGGGCTTGGAGGGACATTACTTCTTTGAGGAATACCTTGTTCTGAGCTAGAAATACATAGCCCCAAACCTTCTCAGTTACTTATAGCAATGATGCCAAACTGAAATAGAAAAGATCTTTGTAGACCACATATTGTTTTTAAAAAGTTATGTTGCATTGTGGGCAACTAGGTGGCACAGTGGATAGAGCACCAGGCCTATAGTCAGAGTGATTTTTCCCAAGTTCAAATCTAGCTATAGGTACTTACTAGCTATATAAGCCTGGGCAAGCCTCAGTTTCCTCATCTGTAAAATAAGCTGGATAACGATATGGGAAACCATTCCAATATCTTTACCAAGAACATCTCAAATAGGGTCACAAAAAAATTGGACACAAGTAAAAAAAAAACAACCCAACAACAAATGTTATATTATATATATATTTTTATTTTTGTCAAGCATTTCCCAATTATACCTTAATCAAGTTCCAACTGTGCACAGGCTGCTGGTGAGTTTCACTTACAGAATGGCAGAAGTACAAAGTCACAAGCTATGGATTTCCTAGTATCTTTATGCTCTAGCACTTCCAAAACAGCAATGAAGATTTTGCATCCTCACTTAGTAGTCTGGGACTTTTTTTATTATTGAATCAGTGGAAGGTTTAAGGTTGCAGGACTTGGGATAGAGGGAGCAATATACTTATGGGGAACCTCTGGGTCTTCTGTACTTTCTTTCACTAATAAGCACAGCTGTCCATCAATATTCAATCAGAGAGCTGCACCTTAACAACCAATTTAAATCATTAATGTCTAGTGTGATTCTGATAATCCACTTAATCACCCAATGTCAGTGAAGAAAGAACATACTTTTATTTTTCTATGGGACTCTATTACCTAGTTTGTTCCCTTTTATTTTCAGTGTGTATGCAGTTTTATGCAAAAATAGCTTGAAGATTACTGACATAGCTTGATATTTATGTTTCAAAATATTTGGGTTATTATAAGGTTGGAGAACTCAGAGTAGAAGGGACTTCCTTCTCTACCTCCAATGGAGTAGAATACTTAATAAGGGGACTCTATTTAATGTTAGGAGACAGTTTCCATTGGCCAGTTACTTAGTCAATAAACATTTATTAAACAATCACCATGTGTCTGTGTTCAATATCATGAATACACACACAAAAAAGACAGTCTCTCTACTCAAGTGGCTCACAATCTGGATGGGAGATAGGGAACAATGTGCAAACAACATTGTCCAAATGAATTATAAACAGGATAAATTGGAAATAATCAACAGAAGGAAGGAACAAGAAAGAAAGCGGATCATGAGAAGAACAAAGCATAACTGACCAGAGAATAGAAGGGTACACAGGACAAACCTGACCTACTTCCTAACCTATTTAATTTCCTCTTTCTCTGTTCCAGATTCAAATATACCAAAGTCATCCTGACTCTTCCTAAAGAAAGCTAGACCATATGTAAATAAGATGGTTTTCATTTACAAGGTCAATCATCATCATCAAGTCCATTCAGAATACAGACAGAGCAAAAAAGTCACTGATTTATTTGTAATGCCACCTACAACTCTGCTTTACACCAGACTTTGGCAACATTTCCTTCATATTTCTATTTTAGTATGAATACAAGCCACATTGCTCACCCCCAGTCATCAAACCTGGTTTTTATAAAACTTGAACATGGCCTGCGATCAGAGGTACTTTTCAGGATGTACGTGTGTGTGTGCATTTTTTCCCCTTTGAAAGAGATTTTAGGACAGTGGCTTCTATCCAGGGTGGTCTATATCTGAACCAATACAGTAAGTATTTATTTCTTTAGTAAGGCAAATACTTTAGATTGCTGGGCTTCTGCCAATATCTCCAAATCTCTGAGGAGCTTAAGCATCTGGTACCATAAAAAGGGATTCACAGCTATTTGCATGAACTGGAGTGGAGCCATGCAAATAGGGGATAGGTTGACTCCCTGGTCACAGTTATGAAATGTAAATACATTCCAGACCAGGCTATATCCAAAACAATATGTTATAACAGATCCAAATAATTTAAAGAAGACATCACAAGAGAAAGCCCTTTTCTTTGGATTTCAAAACCTGATTATGGCTTATATACATCTGGGGTATGCTGGAGTCAAGGCAAACTGGCTGCTGAACCAAATATCAAATTTGCACCTCCACAAAGCTACAAATTAGGGCTTAGTTTAATTTTTGTTTATTGTTTAAGAAAGTGATGGAGATAATGCTGACTGAATTTAAAAAGTATATAGGGATATACATTCCCCCCCCCCCCAGAGAGCTAGTATATTACATTTGCCAGTCTATTCTGATTATACTACTCCTATTCACCTGCAAGTAGAATAGTCTTAATTTCAATTTGATTCAACAAGCATTTTATCAGAATATCTACTTTGTACCTTATAAAGTTTTAGAGATTGGCAGAAGAGAAGAGGGGAAAAATACCAATAAGAAAGACTGCCTACCATCATGGAGCTTGTAATCCATTGAATAAAGGGTGGGGTATAACCTATACACAAATAACCATAATTCTAAATAGAATAATTGAATAAAAAAGGTAAATAATACCAAACAATAAAGAAAGTTTCTTTTTTTTACTGGAGGGATCAGAAGGGTCATAGAGAATATAGCATTTGAACTTTTTCTTGAATAACAGAGAAAAGACCAGTTTTGAGGTGGATGGAAGATGGTATTCCAGACACACAATCAATAGTGAGTATGGCCTAAATCAATTAGTAGTCAACAGGGAGTTACTGAATGATTTTGAAGGGAAGGAAGAAAATTGCCTACAATAAATTCCAAGTTTGGGGCCACAGAGAGTAGTGGCTACAATATAGGAAATGGGTTTAAAAAAAAAAAAGAGGACTTTTTAGAGATTCATGGGAGACAATTTCCTAGAACACAACCAGCAATAAAACACATTATCTTATATCTCTATACAAATGAATATATTATGGTAATAGCCAGGGTGAACCAAAGACTCTAAAACAAGAGGACAAATCTAAACTTTAAGGTGAGATTTAGTCATTGCTGGAATATGCTTTGTGAAGAAACTTATCTGAAAAAATAGAATAGATTAAAAAGAAGAAAGGTAGATAGTATTTTATATTTGCATTAGTGTTAATAATTATAATAAGCTGAATTTTATACAGTACTGTAGCACTTTATTCACTCATTTGATCCATGCAACAACTTTGTGAAATAGATGGTATAATAATGTATTATAGATGAGAAAACTGAGTCACAAGGAAGTTAAGTAATTTGCTGAGGATCTAACTATTGTCTGAGACAAGATTTAAATTCAGGTCTACCTGACTCCAAGTCTAACATTCTATCCACTATAATAGCATCTATATATACTGAGGTGAAGAAATTTAGAAATCCAAGGTGATAAATATGATAGAGAGAATATGAATGAGGATTATTTGAGGAAGAAAAAGAAGTGATGTTATCTAATGACCTAATATTCCAAAAAGGAACTACCCTACCCTCATCCCTATTTCACATATATATCCCAAGAGAGAGAAGAACATCTCATGAGCAAAATTCTGTACTCATGTAGAAACAGTTCCAGTGAAGAGAAAGGTGAGAGCTGCCTAAAGACTTCAATGTTCATGACCAACTTAGACTTTTATAAGACATAAATATAAAGAAAGTTAAATGACAACACTAGGTATAGGCACAAAAAAGCATCAATACAAAGTGTCAGTAATGCAAAAGTTTTGTCCCTTTTTTAATAAATGTTCAAAAGAGCACCAATACAAATAGTGTCAGTAAATGCTAGTTTTTAACTTTTTTCTAACATCACAAAAGAATATATAGATATATAGATATAGATATATATAATGCTAGAGTTCTGAATAAACAAAGGCTCAGAAAAAAAATGACAAGGACAAAAGAAAGGGATATGGTTAGCTATACTGGTAGTGAGAATTATATTAAAGGAGAGAGAACAGTTACTTGAAGAACAGTGAACAACAGTGTGATAACTGAACTTATTTAAAGTTTATTTAGTGGGGCGGCTAGGTGGCACAGTGAATAGAGCACCAACCTGGAAGTCAGTAGGACCTGAATTCAAATCTGGTTTCAGACACTTAACACTTCCTTGTAATGTCCAGACTAGCTCCATGGAGGGCCTCAGGATCAGCCTGAGTTAGGATAAATCAAAGTCCTTGGTCTTTAGGGGGAGAAGTAAAGGAGGAAGGCAAGCTGCCATGTGGCTTGCCTAAGATGTATCCTCAATTCTGGAGTCTGGAGACTTCAGCCCCTCTTCTCCTTGTCCTGCCATCAAGTGACTCTTGACTTCTCTCCCCCAGCTCTCCAATCCTTGCCTATGATTATCTCACCAGCAAACCTTCAGCAAGCACCAATGGTGAGGAGAGCCATCACACCACCATCTCATCTAAATATATGTATATAGAGCCATTATCTCACATGGAATAGGTAATTAGTCTTAAGTGCTCTGCTGTCTAATTCAAGCATACTTTTTCAGAGTTTCAGCCCTCTACATCTCCCATTTTCTTTTGTTTTAGAACACAGATGGTCACCCCCCCCCCCGACTTTTCAGGAAAGGGGGTGAAAACACAAAAAAGGAGGCAATCACACACACCCCCAACTTCTTAGAAAGAGAGATGAAAAACACCAAAGGGAAGTGGGGAGTCAAGCCAGATATTGTTAGCATGTTTCTGGGCTGAAGAGTCTTAGTAGAAACAGGTATGCACAAACCCATCAGCATGGGAGGTATTACACAAGCACATAGCAATAACACACAGGCTATTAGTGATGAGTCTCCCCACAACCAGTGCAGGCTCAATGTGGTGTAACAAACATGAATTCATGTTCATGAAAGTACATGCAAGTAGTGATATAACAAACAATATAAATCAACATGGTATTGTAAAAGATTTCCAGAAGTCCTAGAAGGAGGGTATGTTAACAACAGTCACACATACGCCTCCTTCAGCAGCCAAGAGACAGTCCAAAACCAATCTATTATCCATCATTTCATGTGTCAAGGAATCCAGTGATTCCTGAAGGTTTTGAAGTGCTGTATCAGTCTCATTAACAATTATTTTTGATATTCATGAGTTAATTGCCATACATGTAGGCTAACTGCCAGGTTCTTTCAGTGGTGGGCACAGTCTGTGATGGAACCACCCAATGTTTCTTGAGTCTTCTCCTTCATTTCAAGTATCTGCTCCATCTCTCTCTGATGGACAAGGTGACTACAGCTCGTTGGCACCCATCTGATTCCTTCTCCATCTGTAGAGATACAAGAAAACCCTCTCCCCCAAATAGTTAACCTATCTGGTCCCTTCCATTCACCACTTTCTGGGTCTCTCCACATCACCTGATGATTATCTAAAGATAGTGGAGCCGCTCACACTGGACACTGCCCTTCCGGTGGGTTATAAAAACTGTCTGCCGGAGCCACTGCATCTTTGTCAAAAATCAAGAAGTTAATAGTATAAAGGGCTAAATTTAGAAGTTCTCTAGGGTTATCCATGGATCCCCCTTTCTTTTGTTTTTAGAGGAGTGTCTTAATGTCTCTGTTTCTGCTCTCTACTATTGCCTGGTCCTTGAGGATTAAAGGGTATGCCAGTAGTGTGTAAAATCTTATACTGTGCACAAAAGTGTGCAAAATGTTTAGAAGTATATGCAGGACCATTATCTGTTTTTGTTGCTTGTGGCACGCCTATAATTGCAAATGCTTGGATAAGGAATTCAGTGACCTCTCAGGATGTCTCTTTTGCTGCTGGTATTGCAAAAGTGAATCCTGAAAAGGTGTCTACCACAACATGGATAAAAGATAGATGACCAAAAGATTTACAATGGGTCACATCCATTTGCCAAATTTCTTTGGGTCTCAAACCATGAGGGGTCTTCCCTGAAGGCAGTGTAGGAGTGTGGAAAGGAAGGCAAGCCGTATAGGCTTTTACTATGCTCCTAGCTTCATCTCTTGTTATTCCAAATTGTAAACGTAAAGCTCAAGCAGCCTGATGATATTTAACATGAGATTCCTGGGCTTTCTGAAATAAAGGAGTATTGGCCAACATGGTTATAAGGCTATCTGCCTTTGAATTACCATCAAAAAGAGGACCTGAAAGTTCACTATGTGCAAGATATAAATCTTATCTGGATGCTTTCTCACTTGCTCTTGAAGTTCCTTAAAGAGCTGATATATATTAGAGGCTACAAATTTTATTTGGGCTGTGGGAATTCTTTGCACCACACCTACTGAATAGGCTGAATCAGATATTATATTTATGTCTCCTGGATAATAAGTAAAAGCTAATGATCGCATACAATTCATTCTGCTGAGTGGACTGAAAAGGAGTTCTGACTACTCTCTTTATAGTTAAGTCATGAGAGTATACAGCACAAATATTATGTTTGGATGCATCTGTGAAGATAGTTGGTCCTTTAAGAGGAACTTTAGAAACTTTTTCTTCAAGGATCCATCACCAATTATGTAATAGTCTGGTTATCTTTAATGGAGACCCAAGTGTAAAATTTGGAGCCATGGCTAATAAAAATTTGCCACTCTGGGATGTTCTCACAGCACACATTAATTTGTGTATTAGTATAAAAAGTGTATATCCTATCAGGTCTTGTCCCAGATAATTGTACTGCTCGCTTAATGGCCTTTAATAAAATTCTAGCCACAAGCACTGGGTAGGGAGTAAGGTTTTGTTCTGGTTGTGCCAGGAGGTTCACCCACTCTATCACACTGTCTCTTTGATGAAGGACTGATGTGGGTCCCTCTTGTGTAGCAAAAACTGATATTTCCAAAGATTTTTGATTGACTCTTTCAACCACATTGGATAAAGCCAGTTCAACTTCTGTCAAAGCCTCTTGAGCTTCTTTTGTAAGCTGGCATGGTGAGTTTAAAGCACTGTCTCCCCTTAAAATGTCATATAATGGTTGCAATTGATAGGTAGTCAAGCCTAACACTGGATTCATCCATTGGATATCTCCTATCAATTTCTGAAAGTCATTTAAAGTGTTTAGCTTCTCTGTTCTTAAGGAAAGTTTTTGAATTGTAAGGACCTTAGGGTATACTGCATATCCTAAATATTGAAAAGGAGCATGTCTTTGAATTTTTTCTGGAACTATGTGCAATTTGTAGTTCCTTAGTGTTTCTATGATCTTTTGTAGACATGCTTCTAACATTTATTTCTCAGGTGCACATCCCAAAATATCATCCATATAATGTAATAACATTACTTTTGGAAATGATTTTCTTACTGGAATAAGAGCAGCAGCAACATACATTTGGCACATAGTAAGACTGTTTTTCATTTCCTGTGGCAAAACTGTCCATTTATATCTTTTATAAGGCTCAGCTAAGTTAACGCTGGGCACTGAAAAGGCAAATCTTTTCATATTCTTCCTTATCTATTTCATATCCTCCTTATCTAGAGGGATAGAATAGAAACAATCCTTAATGTCTATAACCCAAAGAGACCATTCTCTAGGCATTTGAGTAGGAGATGGAAGTGCAGGCTGAAGAGCTCCCATAGTTTCTACCTGTTCAGTTACTTTTCTTAAATCAGATTAATATTAATAATAATAATAATAAATACAAATTTTAAATCTTAAATCATCCTCCATTTCCCAGATTTCTTTTTTATAACAAATACAGGGGAATTCCAAGGACTTAGAGAAGGTTGTAAATGTCCTTAATCAAGTTGCTTCTGTACTATATCTAATAAGGCCTGAATTTTATCCCTAGCTAAGGGCCACTGTTCTATCCACACTGGTGTATCAGTTTTCCATTGGATAGGAACAGGTGAGAGTGTTGGCAGGCCTTCAATAGCAACCCTGACTAAAAAACCAAAGTACTCATTTGTAATCCTAATTGTTGTAAAATGTCTCTTCCTCACAGATTAATGGGGATTTTTTCATCTATAAAAGAAGTAAAAACTCCTGTTTTGCCTTCAGATGTTCATCTCAAAGGGGTAACTAACTTCACTAACTTTAGCTGCTATTGATCCCCCTCTGCCAGACATGTAGGTGTCTGCCTTAATCTTTGGCCAGTGAGTGGGCCAGTTGGTACCTCTGAGGACTGTACGATCTGCACCAGTGTCTACCAATCCTTTTAATGGTATGCCATTTATATAGATAGTAAAGCATAGGTCAGTCAGCTGTTACAGCTGCTGTCCAGTATATTCCTAGATTTTGTTGCTTGGAGACAGAATCTTGATGACTATCACCAGATTGCTTATTGGGAGTCTGTATCAGTAAACCTGATGCTATTACTTGTCCTGGGTGGTAAGTCACACATTGTCTACCTGTATTAGTGACTGGGATATTAGCTACACAGTCCCCAGTTTCCCACATCAGTGTATGGATGGACACTGTTTTATAAGTGCTCTCAGGAGGTGAAATGGTCAAGCCTATTGTGCTTGGAGGCAAGGGATCCATAGGCTGAAGAGGAACAGATTTCACTTCTCCAGGGGGTATCTCAGTAGTCCCAGCTGCATACAACTCTGTTCTCCCCAATTGTAATCCCTTTCTCCTATCAGGTTGCTTCCTGGCTGGTTGATTATGTAATCCCTTTCTCTCATCAGATGGCTTCTTGGCTGTTTGGTCATGTCTGAGTACTGAACTTCTAAAGACTCTCTGGGTGTAGCATCAGCTGCCATCATGCCCCAAGTATTTTTTGTTTTGGGCCCCCCCCCCCAATCCCTTTTCCTGAATCAGTCTACATTCTGCTGCCCAATGGAAGCCTCTGTTGCATTTTGGACATGGGGTTTTTGGTCTTGGTTTCTCATTCTGTCTTTATGCCAACATTGAGCTTTCAGATGCCCTATTTTACCACATTGAAAGCATTGACGAGTCTCTCTGAAAGTCCCTTGCCAAAAGGGACCCTGTCTTCCTATCTTTGGATCTTGGGAAGTCTGCATAATAGCTGGAGTATAAAAGATATTTATGCCCACTGTGGCACAGCGAATTATGATCTCCTCTAAAGGAGTATCCTTGTGTAGTCCTACTATAATTCTTCTACAAACATCATTAGCATTTTCTTTAGCAAGTTGTCTTATCAAAATTTTTGTTGCTGCATTTTCACCAATAGTTTGTATAACATCTGTCTGCAGAGGCCCCACAAAATCAGCAAAGGGTTCATTTGGACCTTGCTCTATTTTCATGAAGATGTCTCCTCTGTCCTGTTTACCTGGGATAAAGCCCCATGCTTTGATAGTAGCAGAAGCAATTTGCTCATATGCTGCTATGGAGTAATTAATTTGTGCTGAAATTTCTGCATAAGAACCTACACTTGTTAGTTGGTCACAGATGATTGGTGTATTAACTCCAGGTTGCCTATTTTGTTGGGCTTGGTTATCCTACAGACTTCACTATATTCAGAAAGTCACAATAAGTTTTGTCCAAGTTCTAAGCATGTCCTTGCTATAGCTTTTCAGTCACTAAGGGTTAAAATTTCATAAGCCAAATTCTGTAATAACTTCTTAACATAAGATGATGTAGACCTGTAAATAGTACAAGCCTTTTTCAGATCTTTGATAATTTCTAGATTAAAAGGAGTGTATCTTCTCCTTTTTTGACCTGAAGAATTAAGCTGTTCAATCACAGGATAAATGTCTATTCTCAAATCAGCTTTATTCTGCCCTTCCTTTTTGGCTTTAAGTAGTGCCTTTTGCAATTGAGTCATGGGGTGGGGAGGGGAGGGAGGTGGTGATTGCTGGGTGAGAGGTGCTGGTGATATCACTGCCCTTTCCACTCCTTCTCCTCCCTCCACCCAGGAAGGTGAAGTTGATGGGGGAGGGTTGAGAGCTGCTCAGGTGTAGGTGGAGGGAGGTGAAGCTGGGGTTGTGAGAGTGAGAATCACCACACCCTTTAAGTTCACTTAAAACCCCATGCCTTTCTGTGATTTTTTCACTAACCTCTTCCTTCTCTTCCTCTTTCCCCTCACACTTCCTGGTCTGGCTGTTCTCCTTAAAACTTTTCTTTTTTCTAGAACTTGTGGGATTCTTTAAGGCCCATTGTATTATGTTGTATATATAGAATGTTTCTTTAGAAATTGAATCAGGACCATTATCACTGTAATATTCATAGAGTTGATCTCCTCCTACTAGTTTCCAATTATCTGCCTCTTTATCTTCTTCCTTGAAGAACCAAAGGGACATTCATTCTAATGTTTCTAAGAGTCCACCAATCTGCTCTCAAGATACAAGCCATCCTTGCCTCTTTATCAGTCTAAGTATGCTTTCTATAGAGCTCCCTTGGGATGGGGGTGGAGGTGGGGGAGAATCTTTTCCTAATAGCTGTCCCATTTCATCTAGAAAATGAAAGTTACTAGTTTTGCCCTTAACAAAGTTCCCTCTTTGTCTATTTTAATACTCACCCTATTTCCTGGTCACAGGGACTTCTTCATTGAAATTACAGTCCTTAGTCTATGTTGGGATGCCAAATGTAATGTCCGAGATAGCTCTCTGGAGGGCTTCAGGGTCAGTCAGAGTCAAGATTAATCAAAGTTCTTGGTCTTTAGGGGGAGAAGTGAAGGAGGTAGGCAAGCTGCCACACAGCTTGCCAAAGATGTATCCTCCATTCTGGAGTCTTAAGTCTCCAGCCTCTGTCCTCCTTGTCCTGCAGCCAAGTGACTCTGACTTCTCTTACTCAGCCCTCCAATCCTTGCCTACAATTATCTCACCACCAAACATTCAGCAAGCACCAATGGTGAGGAGAGCCATCACACCACCATCTCATCTAAATATATATATAGAGAGCCATTATCTCACATAGAATAGGTAATTAGTCTTAAGTTCTCTGTTGTCTGATTCAAGCACACTTTTTCAGTTTCAGCCTTCTACACTTCCTAGTTGTGTGACCCTGGGCAAGTCATTTAACATCACTTGTTTCAGCAAAAAAAAAAAAAAAATCTAAAGAAAAAAAAACTTATTTAGTTTCTGCTTTCATCTAAGGACAATGAACACTGGACAGGGAAAGCTAGAATAAAATTATTGAGAAGGAGTTGAAGTTCAAGATAAATGAGAGCATTATAACAACTACTTGCCTTTAGTGAATTCATGTCACTGAGCCTATATGAACTATATCCTAAGGTACTTGTAAAGGTCTGGAAAATGTGTTTACAGAATTCTCTCAGTTATCATTTAAAGGAAGATCAGACACAGTGATGCACATTTCTAAGCTCTGCTAAAGGGAGGCTGAGAGTAGTGAATCACTTAAGTTTAGGAATTTGGAGATGCACTAAGACAAAAGCCAATTAGAAATCGAGTTCTTGTGATGAAGAGAGCAATCTGAACCCAGAGAGTTGGACTGTGGGGACTAAGTGTGGATCACAACATAGTATTTTCACTTTTTTATTGTTGTTTGTTTGCATTTTATTTTCTTTTTCATTTTTTTTCCTTTTTGATCTGATTTTTCTTGTGCAGCATGATATTTATAGAAATATGTATAGAAGAATTGTGCATGTTTAACATACTTGATTACTTGCCGCCTAGAGGATGGGGTGGGGGGAAGGGAAAGAAAAAAATTTGGAACATAAGGTTTTGCAAAGGTTAATGTTGAAAATTATCTATGCATATGCTTTGAAAATAAACAGCTTTAATCAAAAAATAGTATTGGTGACTCCATTTTGCCATTATCTGCCATTTTATGAAGTTAAATTCCAACTTTTTATAAATCACCTGATCAAGGAAAGTCACAAGATTGTTACTCAATTTAGGAAAGTCACAAAATTACGCATCTCATTTTAGTGTCTCCTGTCTACCAACAAAGTGGCTCAGTCCCTACAATTTTGTTTTTTCACTCCCTTCAGTTTTACAATATTGAAACTAATGATCAGCATCTCTTGTGCTACCAAGAGTCTGAGAGTCAGTTTGTTTCTATAACTGCATGCATATAAATCTTTGTCTGAATGTATCCATTTGGTGTCTTTTTCCCACTGTGACAGTTATGATGATCATGAAAGGACTGAAACTATGATTCACTATATAATGACCAAACCCTTGTCAAAGGAAACCCTAGGAGGATCTTATAATATTTCTAATAATGGAAATCCTTTACAAAGGACTCTGTGTTCTCAAATCTCCATGTTCTCTCACAAACCATGTTTGGACTGTATCTCCTGAGAAGTGAGTGATCCCTGATAAGGGCACCATAGGTACTGGTTCTAATAATCCAATGGATACTGCCTCTTAAGAAAGTTCTTATTGACCTGGAAATAGGGGGAAAATTCCCATTCAGATGGGAACAATGAGAATGATGAAAGAACAGAAGAAGGAAGAGAACAAAGAGGATAATGACAAAAGCAATGATGATGAAACTCTTAAGAAAACATTTTGTGGAGAAAAATCAGAGAAGTGTAGAATTTCAAAACTTCTCTAAGCTATCAATAATATGGACTTTCATAGACTTTTTAATAATATTTCCAATGGGAGATTAGTGTCTTGGTAAATCAAATTAATTTCTTCCTATGGTCTGATAAACCAAAGGAAAAGAATAATAAATGAAGACAGCATTAAGAAATTTTAAAGATTCTCTCTCTCTCTCTCTCTCTCTCTCTCTCTCTCTCTCTCTCTCTCTCTCTCTCTCTCTTTCTCTTTTTCTTTCTTTCTGTCTCTCTCTGTCTCTCTCCTCCACTCTTTTTAATTATATCTAAGTTGGGAATCAAATAGGATACAACACAGACAAGAGGAAAGGTAACTTTTCCCCCAGTCTAAAGGAATTTATGGCATTGTAAGCTAATTAGAGATTAAATTTGTGACTGAAAAGCCTTGTGGAAAGGTGAAAGGTATATTATATTTTTTTTAAAATTAAAGCTTTTATTTTCAAAATATATACATGGATAATTTTTAATATACACTCTTACAAAACCTTGTGTTCTAATTTTTCCCTCCCTTTTTCCCCCCTTCCCATAGACAGCAAGTGATCCAATATATGTTAAACATATCCAATTCTTCTATACATATTTACACAGATATCATACTGCACAAGAAAATCAGATCATAAAGGGGAAAAAAAGAAATAAAACAAAATGCAAGAAAACAATAACAAAAAGAGTGAAAAAGCTGTGTTGTGATCCACATTCAGTTCCCATTGTCCTCTCTGGGTGCAGGTGGCTTTCTTCATCACAAGACCATCGGAACTGGCCTGAATCACCTCATTTTTGATGAGAGCCAAGTTCATCAGAATTGATCATTGTATAATCTTGCTGTTGCCAGGTACAATGATCTGCTGGTTCTTCTCATTTCACTTAACATCAGTTCATGTAAGTCTCTTCAGGCCTTTGTGAAATCATCCTGCTGATCATTTCTTACAGAATAATAATATTCCATAACATTCCTATACCATAACTTATTCAGCCATTCTCCAACTGATGGGCATTCACTAAAAGGGCTGCCACAAACATTTTTGCACATGTGGATCCCTTTCCCTCCTTTAAGATCTCTTTGGGATAAGCCCAGTAGAACACTGCTAGGTCAAAGGGTATGCACAGTTTGATAGCCCTTTGGATATAATTGCTCTCCAGAATGGTTGGATCAGTTCACAACTCCACCAACAATGTATTAGTGTCCCAGTTTTTCCACATTTTTTCCAACATTTATCATTATGATTTCCTGTCATCTTAGCCAATCTGAGAGTTGTGTAGTGGTATCTTAGAATTATCTGAATTTGTATTTTTCTGATCAATAGTGATTTAGGGCACTAAAGGTATATTATATTCACTCTCTTAAAGTATCAGACTAGGTTAAGAACACAAAGGAATTTAATTCCTAGGGTGATAGTAAAGGACCCAAAAGCATCATATAATGTTAGTAAATTTGTATTTACTACATGTAAAACATGAATGAATTAACAGGTTTATATTGCATGCTTCAATGTTATTGGTCCATTCAGGGAAAAAAACTCTGGTCACTACTTGACTATTTTTTCCTATTTTTAATTGTATTTTACTTTCCCCCAATTACATGTTAAGACAATTATTAACATTCATTTCTACAAGATTTTGAGTTCCAAATGGTTTTCCCTCACTTTCCCTCTTCTAAAACGGTAGACAATTTGATATAGGTTATACATGTGATATCATGTAAAACATATTTCCATATTGGTCACAGTTGTGAAAGAAGAAACAGATCAAAAAGAAAAATATACAAAAAGAACAAACTAAATGAAAAAAAATGCTCCGATTTGCATTCAGAGTCCATCAGTTCTTTATCTGAATGTGAATAGTATTTTCCTTCCTGAGTCTTTATACTTGTCTTGGATCATCATGTTGCTGAGTTAGTTAACATGATGTTTTCAACCATATTGTCAAATGTCTTCAGTGAGAACAAATATGGAATCAAAGTCAGCTACCACACTGCTGATGAATTCTTCAACTTGAAAAGGCTACAAGCCAAAACTGGAGTGGAGGGAGTGCTGGTGAAGCACTTTTTGTTTGCAGATAATTGTGCACTCAATGCAGCCTCTGAAGCTGAAATGCAACAAAGTAGGGATCAATTGGCCTAACAATTAACACTAAGAAAACACAGGTCCTCCATCAGCCAGCACTACACCATCCATATGTGGAACCATCAGTTACGTAAATGATGAAGTTCTGAATGCTGTGGATGAGTTCTCTTACCTTGGCAGTTACTTTCCAGGGATGTCCACAATGTTAATGAGATTGACACTTTCATTGTTAGAGCAAATTCAGTATTTGTGAGTCTCCCAAGGAAAGTGTGGGAGAGGAGAGATATTAGATTGGCTACCAAACTGAAGGTCTACACAGTATTGTGCTGATCTTATTGCTGTATGCCTGTGAAATCTAGACAGTGTACTAGTGCCATGCCAGAAAACTGAATCACTTATATTTGAATTGTCTTGGGAAGATTCTGAAGCTCAGGATAAGAAACCAGATGTGGAGATCTTTTCTTGACCTAAACTGCCAAGCATTCCAACTCTAATGCAGAAAGCACAACTTCATTGGGCTGGCCATATTGTTTGAATGCCAAATATACATTTGCTTTAAAAATTATTTTATGGAGAATATATATAGGGCAAGTGCTCAAAGGTGGTCAGAAAAAGTGGTCTCTCTTAAGAACTTTAGAATTGATAGGAGACACTGGAACAGACACAGGAGGCACACCATAGCGTGCCCTTATCAGAGAAGGTGCTGTGCTCTGTGAGCAAAGCAGAAGTGAATCACCTCAAAAGAAACATGAGATGTGTAAAATTAGGGAGGCTACCCCAAATGTTCATAAGCACTATTTATGTCTGATCCATGGCAGAGCATTCCAAGCTCATATTGGTCTGATCAGCCACAAGCCACATGGTAACTAGGTAGACTCTAACCTAATGATGTCCCTTTGGTCCTCTTTGAATATGAAGAACAATAACTAACCAACCACCAAGTCAGAGTTGATTATCATACAATGTTGGTGACATTGTATACAATGTTTTCTGTTTCTGTTTATTTTATTTTGCATCAGTTCTCATAAGTCTTTCCAGGATTTTCTGAAATCTTTCTGTTCATCATTTCTTACTGCACAATAGTATTCCATTACATTCATATGCCATTCCCCAATTGAGCATCTCCTCAATTTCTAATATTTTGCTATCATGAAAAAAGCTGTTAAGAATGTTTTTGAACATGGAAGTCCTTTTTTCTTTTTTCTTAAATGATCCCTTTGGGATATAGATCTAGGAGTGACACTGCTGAATCAAAGGGTGAACAGGGTTTGATTGTCCTTTGGTCATAGTACCAAATTGTTCTCCAGAATCATTGGATCCATTCACTACTCCATCAATAAGGCATTACAGTCCCAATTTTCCCTCATTCTCTCCAACATTTATCATTTTCCTTTTTTTGTCACATTCAACAACTGATAAATGGGAGGTGGTATCTCAGAGTTGTTTTAATTTGTATTTCTCTAATCAAAAGTGATTTAGAACACTTCTTCATATGCATATAGATAGTTTTGATTTCTTCATCTGACAATTGCCTGATCATATCCTTTGACCATTTATCAACAGGGAATGGTAAGTATTCTTATAAATTTGACTCAGTTCTCTACTTATTTGAGAAATGAGACCTTTATCAGAGAACTGCTATAAAAATTATTCTCCAGCTTTCTGCTTTCCTTCTAATCTTGGCTGCATTGGCTCTGTTTGTTCAAAAGCTTAATATAATCAAAATAATCTATTTTACATTTTGTAATTCTCTCTATCACTTGTCTGATCCTCATGAATTCTTCTCCTCCCTATAGCTCTGACAGGCAAATTATTCCTTGCTCTTCTATTTGCTTATATCTTTAGGTTTTTTAAACAATAGATGAATGTCATTGACTACCGTGTCTTGGGTACCTAATCTATTCCACTGATCCATCATCTTATTTATTAGCCAGTACCAAATAATTTTGATGTATTACTGCTTTATAATATAGTTTGAGATCTGGTATTCCTAGGCCACCTTTCTTGTATTTTTTTTCTTTAATTTCCTTGATTTTTTTTTATTATTTTTTCTTCTACGTGAATTTTATGATTTTTTTCTAGCTCTATCAACTAATTTTTTGGTATTTTGATTGGCATGACATTGAATAAGTAAATTAGTTTAGGCAGAATTGTAACTTTTCTTATATTGGATCAGCCTGTCCCTGAGCAATTGATGTTTTTTTCCAGGTGTTTAGATCTGACTTAATTTGTATAAAAGTAATTTTTAATTGGGTCCATATAGTTTTGGGTTTGTCTTGGCAGGTAGACACCTAAGTATTTTATATTGTTTGCAGTTATTTTTAAAGGATTTTCTCTTTCTATCTTTTGCTGCTTGGCTTTGTTTGTCAGGTAAAGAAATTCTGAGTTATGTTGGTTTTCTTATATCCTTCAACTTTGCTAAAGTTGTTAATTATTTCTCTAAGGCTCTCTCATCATATCATTTTCAAAGAGTGGTAGTTTTGCTTCTTCATTGCTTATCCTTCAATTTCTCTTTCTTTTCTTATTGCTATAGTTAATATTTCTAGTACTATACTGAATAATAGGTTATCATGAGCATTTTTGCTTCACTTTGCTTCTAGCTTATCCCCATTACAAGTAATGCTGAAGGTTTTAGATAGACACTGCTTATCATTTTAAAGAATATTCCCTTTTTTCCTATGTTCTTAAATGTTTTTTTTAAAGAGGGATGGATGTTGTGTTTTGTCAAGTTTTTCAACATCTGTTGGTTTCTATTGGCTTTGTTATCAATATGATCAATTTTCCTGATAGTTTTTCTAATATGAAAGCATTTCTGCATTCCTGGTTATAGTGTTTAATCTTTGCGACATATTGCTGTATTTGCTTTGCCTTTAAATCTGTTTAAAAATTCTGCATAAATACTCATTAGGAAAACTGGTCCATCTTTCTCTGTTTTATCTTTTCCTGGTTTAAGTATCAGCACCATCTTTGTATCAAAAAAAAAAAAAAAATTGGTAGGTCTCCTTCTTCACCTATTTTTTTCCCCAAATACTTAATATTGTATTGGAATTAATTGTTCTTTGAATTTTGGTAGAATTCACTCAGGAACCCATCTGGAATTTTTCCTAAGGAAGTTCATTTAATAGCTTGTTCAATTTCTTTTTCTAAAATGGCATTCTATTTCCTGAAATGTCAATCTGGGTAATTTATATTTTTGTAAATTTTCATAAATTTTACTTGATTGTCAGATGTATTGGCATGTAATTGAGCAAAATATTTTCTAATGATTGCTTTAATTTCTTCATTGGTGATTTCACCCTTTTCATTTTTATATTGGATATTTGGTTTTCTTTTCTTTTTTTAGATCAAATTAACCAATTGCTAACCTAACTTTTCATGCCCCCACCCTATAAAACCAGTTGTTAGACTTATTTATTAGCTCAATAACTTTTTAAAAAATGTAGTATGTTTTAATTTACATTCAGTCTCTTTAGTTCTTTTTCTGCATGCAAGTAACATTTTCTATTAAAAGTTTACTGGAATTGCTTTGGATCACTGAACCATTGAGAAGAACCAAGTCTTTCATGGATGATCATTGTACATTCTTTTTGTTATTGTGTACAATGTATTCCTCATTCTGCTTGTTTTGCTCAGTATAAGTTCATGTAAATCTTTCCAGGTCTTTCTAAAATCATCTTGTTCATAATTTTTTTATAGAACAATAATGTCCCATTATCTTTATATATCACAACTTGTCCAACCATTCCTCAGTTGACGGGTATCTACTCATTTTCCAATTCTTTGCTACTACAAAAAAGAGCTGCTACAAACATTTTTGCATATGTGGTTCCTTTTCCTTCCCTCATGATCTCCTTGGGATACAGACCTAGTAAGGGCATGGATATAGCCTTTGGGCATCGTTCTAGATTGCTTTCCAGAACAGTTGGATCATTTCACAATTCTGCCAATAATGCATTAGTGTCCCAGTTTTCCCACATTCTCTCCAACATTTATCATGATCTTTTCCTTTCTTCTTAGCCAATCTGAGAGGTGTGAGATGGCACCTCAGAGTTGTTTTAATTTTCATTTTTCTAATCAATAGTGATTTACAGCACTTTTTCATATAAATATCTTCAATTTGTCATTTGAAAATTGTCTGTTCATATCCTTTGACCATTTATCAATTGTGGAATGACTTGTATTCTTGTAAATTTGAGGCAGTTCTTTATATATTTTAGAAATTAGATCTTTGTCAGAAACACTAATGTACAGATTTTTTCTCAGCTTTGTACTTCCCTTTTAATCTTATTTCATTTGGTTTTGTTTGTGCAAAAACTTTAATTTAATGTAATCAAAGTTGTTCATTTTACCTTTCATAATAGTCTCTAATTTTTCTTTGGTCATAAGTTATTTATTTCCTCCTCTGTTAATCTGCAATTTATATTTTTGTAAATATCCATCCATTTCAATTAGATTATCAGACTTATTGCCATACAGTTGAGCAAAATGGCTCCTAATTATTGCTTTAATTTTTTTTGTCATTGGTGTTAATTTCATCCTTTTCATTTTTGACATAGCTGATTTGTTTTTTTTCTTTCTTTTTTCTAGTGAAATTAACCAAAAGTTTATCTATTTTGTTAGTTTTTTTATAAAACCCACTCTTAGTTTTATTTATTATTTTAATAGTTTTCTTAGTTTTGATTTTATTAATCTCTCCTTTGAGTTTTAGAATTTCTAATTTGATATTTAATTGGAGGTTTTTAATTTGTTCTTTTTCTAGCTTTTTAGTTGCATGATTCATTGATCTCTTTCTCTTTTGTATGTGCCTATTTAGAGATATAAAGTTTCCCCTAAGAACTGCTTTAGCTGCATCTCATAGGTTTTGGAATGTTGTCTCATTATTGTAATTCTCTTGGATAAAATTATGGATGTTTCTATGATTTGTTGTTTGACCCACTCATTTTTAAGAATTAGATAATTCAATTTCCAATTGGTTTTTAATCTATTATTCCATGCCTCTTTATTGAATATAATTTTTATTGCAGTGTGGTCTGAAAAGGAAGCATTTACTATCTCTACCTTTCTACATTTGATTGTGAGGCTTTTATGCACTAATATAGGGTCAATTTTTGTGAAGGTGCCATGTACTACTGAGAAAAAGATGTATTCCTGTCTGTCCCTATTTAATCTTCTCCAGAGGTCTATCATATCTAAATTTTCTAGGATTTTAGTAATCTGCTAGTTTCTTCTTTATTTTGTGGTTTATATTTGTCTGATTCTGAGAGGAGAAGGTTGATGTCCCCCATTAGTATAGTCTTGCTGTCTATTTTTTCTTGTAACTGGCTTAAAACATTCTCTAGAGATTTGGCTGCTCTATTATTTGGTGCATACACATTTAGTGTCATTACAACATTATTGTTTACAGTAGCCTTTATCAAGATATACTTTCCTTACTTATCTTTTTTAATAAGATCTATTTTTACTGTTGCTTTATCTGAGATTAGAATTGCTACCTCTGCTTTTTTTTTTTATTTCAGTTGAAGCAAAATAAATACTGATCCATTCTTTTACCTTTACTCTGTATGTCTCACTGTGTCTAATGTGTTTCTTGTAAACAACATATTGTAGGATTCTGTTTTTTAATCCACTCTGCTATTTGCTTCTATTTAAGGGAGAATTCATCCCATTCACATTCACAGTTATTACCAGGTCTGTATTTCCCTCCATCCTATTTTCTGCCCCGTATATATCTCTCTTTCTACCCAGTCCTGTATTTTTAGCACCCCACCCACTACCTTATTTCTTATCACCTCTCCCTCTCCCCTTAGTAAAGGGGGTGAGGACTCCTACTCCGCCTACTACCTTGCCTTCTATTACCCCTTCCCTCCTTTCTTACCTTTTCCCCTAGAGTTTATGCCCTTTCTTCTAACCTGCCTCTCCCTTTTCTTTCCTCTTTCTCCTCCTACTTCTTTATAGGGTTAAATAAATTTCTGAATGATTAAGTTATTCCCTCTTAGAACAAAAACTGATGAGATCAATCTTCAGACAATGCTCATCCCTCTCCCTTCTTTCCCTGGATTGTAATAGATCTTTTGCACCTCTTCACGTGAACTAATTGTCCCATCGTACCTCTTCTTCCTCTTTTTCAAGTACAAATCTTTTTCCACCCTTTAATGTTTTTTTTTCAATGTCATCACATCAGAATACATTCACAACTACACCCTTAGTCCATGTGATGCCCCTATCAGTTTGCTCCAGTGACAGATACAGTTCTGAAGAGGAATGTAAACAGTTTAACTTTTAAATAATATATATTTTCCCCCTGTTTACCTTTCTATGATTCTCTTGAGCCCTCTGTTTATAGCTTAAAATTTCTACTTCATTCTGGTTGTAAGCCTAGGTTCTTTGCCTTCTGGATTATGGCCCTTCATTCCTTTCCAGGCCCTCCAATCCTTTATTGTAGAAGCTATCAGATCCTGGTGTAATCCTGACTGTTTCTCCTTGTTATCTGAATTGCTTTTGTATAGCAGTTTGTAGTATTTTTTTCCTTGAGGCTGTACTTCTGAAGTTTCACAACAATGTTTCTTGGGGTTTTCCTTGTGGGATATCATTTTCTGAAGGTGATTGATGGATTTTTTCAATGAGTATTTCTCTCTCTGTTTCTAGAATATTAGGGCAGTTTTCTTTAATGATCTCTTGAAGAATGCTACCCAGGCTCTTTTTTTGGTCATGGCCTTCAGGTAAGCCAATAATTTTTAAATATTCTCTTCTAGATCTATTTTCTAAGTCAGCTACTTTCCAATGAGGTATTTCACATATTCTTCCATTTTTTTCATTCTTTTAAGTTTGTTTGACTGATCTTGGGGGCTTCACAGAGTCATTAGCTTCCATTTTCCTTGTTCTAGTTTTTAATGTGTGATTCTTTAGTTAGTTTTTGGATCTCTTTTTCCATTTGGTTAATTCTACTGTTAAAGGAGTTGTTTTCTTCAGACAATTTTTTTCTTTCCTTTTCTAAGCTGTTGACTCTCATGCATACCTCTCATTTCCTTTCTAATTTTTTTATTTTACCTCTCTTATTTGCCTTTTAAAGTCTTTTTTGAGCACTTCCAAGAAGCCTCTTTGGTTTTGAGTACAATTCAACTCTTTGGGATTTCTTCTGTGCAAATTTTTTCCTCACTTGAGTTTGTGTTTTGATCTGCAGTATCACCGTAGTAGCTTTCTATGGTCAAGGTTCTATTCTGTTTCTTGCTCATTTTCTTTCCTTTTCTTTTGGTATTTCCTCTTTTTTTACTTTTATGGTTGACCTCTGTTTCTGGGGTGAAGAGGGCATTGTCCCAAGCTTCCTGTGTAACTCTGAGCCTTGGCTCTAAGCATAGGGCCCCTTTTGTTTGCAGTAGGTTGCTTGGCTGCTCTTTTCAGTCTGGTTTCCTACAGTTTAACTTCTGAGCTGGGATGGAAACTGCCCCAATGATTTGCCTCTCTACTATGCCAGGTCAGAAGGTTTTACTTGCTGATATGCTGTGATTAAGACCCTCTTACCAGCTTTCCCAGAGTCTATCAAAGCTGGGCTGAACACCCTTTTTACCCCAGTGAGAATGACCTTTCTTGAAATTTTTTTCAGTATATCTTGAGGTAAAGAATGGTTTCATGCCATCAAACTCTGTTCAGAAGCTTAATTTCATGTGATTTTTGAAGGATACTGGGAGAGCTTCAGCAGATTCCTGGCTTTATTCTGCCCTCTAGGCTCCACCCCCAAAAAGTCTCAAAACTTTTTTTTTAAACTTTCAACCTTATTAATCTCATATTTGATTTTCAGGATTTTCAATTTGGTGCTCAATTATAGATTTTAAATTTGCCTTCTAGTTTTTTTTTTTTTTTAATTGCATGCACAATTCATTAATCTGTTTTTTTTTTTTTTTTTCTATTTTGTTGACATACCTTCACTCCATCTTGGCTCTATTCCAATTAATTTTTAGTTTATCTTTCCATTGCCCTTTGTTGAACGTGATTTTTATTTCAATATGATCTGAAAAGAGTGCATTTAATATTTCAACCTTTTTACATTTGATTTTCAGTATTTTATGCCAATACATACATACCATGTGCTGCTGAGAAAAAAGTATATTCCCTTCTTTTTGAATTCCATTTTTTCCAAAGATCTGTTATATATAATTTTTCTACTATTCTAATTACTTTTTAAATTTTTCTTGGTTTTTTTTTTTTTTTTTTTTTGGTTGGTTATCTTTAAGTCTATTTTTGCTCCTTTTTTTTAAAAGTTCAACTGAAGCATAATAGGTTATGTTCCAGATCCTTACCTTTGTTCTGTGTGTGGCTCTCTACTTTTAGGGTGGTTTCATTAAAAAAAAAAGTTATATAAAGCTTTTTATTTTCAAAACACAAGCATAGATAGTTTTCAACATTCACCCTTGCAAAACCTTGTGTTCCAAACATTTTGATTTCATTGAATGGCCATTTCCTCCCTTGATGTATTCTGCTTAATGTCACTGGGTAAGTGATTCTTGGTCCCAGCTATTTTGTCTTCTGGAATATCATGTGCCTTGACCTCTGATCTTTTAATGTTGCTTACCTGTATAATCTGATTATGGCTCTATGATGTTTGAATTGTTTCTTTCTGGCCACTTGTAGTATTTTTTTTCCCTTGACATGATAGTCCTTGCATTTTGGCTATAATGTTCCTTGGAGTTTTTATTTTGGGATCTCTTTCTTGAGATGATTGGTGGATTTTTTCAATATCCACATTGCCCTTTGGTTTCAGGATATCAGGGCAGTTTTCTTTGATAATTTCTTGAAAGATGCTGTCTAGACCCTCCTTTTGCTTATGGATTTCAGGTAGTACAATGATTTTGACACTGTTTCTCCTGGCTCTGTTTTCCAGTTGTTTTTCCCATTAGATGGCTTACATTTTCTTCTATTGTTTTTTTACTCTTTTGAATTTGATTTTTGATGTCTCTTAGGGATGTTAGCTTCCATTTGCCCAATTCTAACTTTTAAAAAGTTGTTTTCCTCAATTATTTTTTGTACTTTCTTTTCTATTTGGCCAATTTTACTTTTTAAGGAATTTGTTTTCTTCAGTGGATTTTTGTATCTCCTTTTCCATTTTGGCCAATTCTACTTTTTAAGTAGTTGTTTTCTTTTTCTACTCTTGCATCATTCTCATTTCTTGTCCCAGTCTTTCTTCTATTTCTCTTATATGATTTCTAAGATCCTTTCTGAGCTCTTCCATAAATTCTTTCTGGGCTTAAGACCACTTCTTATTTTAATTTGAGATTTTGCCCATAGGTATTTTGACATTGTTGTCTTCTTCTGAGTTTGTGCCTTGATCTTCCCTGGCACCATAATAATTGTCTAAGGTCAGAATCTTTTTTTGTTGTTTTTAAAATTTTTAAATGTTAAAAATTTTTTTTCAATATTTTGTTTTTCCAAAAACATATCAAAATAATTTTCAACATTGTTTTTTGCAAGACTTTGTGTTTCAAATTTTTCTCCCTCCTTCCTTTATCTCTCCCCTCCCCAAGACAGCAAGTAATCTGATATGGATTAAATATGTGCAGTTCTTTTAGATTTTTTTCCCCATATTTTCCATGCTGCACAAGAGAAGTCAGACCAAAAGAGAAAAAAAACAAAAGTGAAAATATTATACTTCAATCCATATTCAATCTCCATAGTTCTCTCTGTGGATGTGGATCTTCTATCCCAAAGTCTATTGGATTTACCCTGAATCACTGCATTGTTGAGGGGTTTGATCATCTTTTTTTGGCCTTTTTCCATTCTTTTAAATTTGAACTCTGCTTCTGGGGTGGAAGGGGAACCATCTCGGGCTTTTTGTGCCAAGGGTTGCAAGCCCTCACTGTTTACTTTACTCACTGGTATTGCCTTGAGATCCACAACAGACCTTCATGTCTGCTACTGTGCTGAATGGTCGGGAGGACATAGAGTTCTGACAGTTTACTTGGTGCTGAAGTGGGCTCTGAATGCTTCTGTCTGTCATGTGACGAGGCCAGTGGGATGTTTCTGTGTTTTTCTGGGTCACACGGATGTATATGGTGGTCTGGCAGCTGGAGATTACCCATTCCCCTGGGGTTATACTGAAGCATGTGGTGGTTCTCAGAGCTGGAATCTGCCCATTCCTTCGGCTATAAGTGACAGGGCAAGTCCTGATAGTGGCATTTGCCTGCTTCACCATACTGGGGCTCAAGATCTACCTAACTGCTTGACTATAGATCTTGCTCATTCTTCACCTAGGAAAATCCTTGTCTCTTCTCAACTCAAATATAATCTTTATAAGCTCTTTCAATTAACAATTAACTTTTAAGGGACATTTAGAAAGTACTAGCTCTTACTGTAATTAGCAATTTTTTAAAACCAGACAATTGCCAATCTCATCAAAATGGCTATCTCTGAGCCATATAGATTAACTCAGCCAACTCTCCACTCTACTGAATGCTGAATGAATCCAATGAAACCAGAACCCAAAGAACATAGTTAAAAGTCACTTACCACGATACAAGTACAAACCCTTCTCTGCTTTTCCTTATTGAGACAGAGGTAGCCACAGAAAGTAATGTCTTTATTTGGCAATTGCTATCATTGGAGCTCTTTACCAATGATATCAGTACTTGCTACCAATCAGAAATGCTTGGTTCAACTGAAGACTCTTTTTAACCTATTGCTTCTATTTGTCCCAGCTCCAAAGCAATATCTTTTTAGTTTCTCTACCACATTAACTCTTTTCACTTTCCTTTTTTCTTCAGCTGCTATTTTACATGGTGTCTCTTGTTTTTCAGGATGCATATTTAACAATGAGGGGCTATGATATACAGTGACTTAAATTTTACTTGAAAAGAAAAAACTCCCTAATTTTTTCCTTGGAAATCTATAGCCTTTTAAAACCATGAATCAATATTCACATATTTATAATTTCTCATTTTCTTAGTTTTACCCTTTTAATTTACAAGACATCTATATGCAAATTAGTTGATTAAATTACCTTCATGCTTAGCAGCTTTCTGACATTCTCAACATTTGCCTCTTTGGTGTCCTTAAAATTATGTTTCTTCAAATCACATTTGTTTAGTTTTTAATAAATAAAAGATCTTTTCCCGATTCTTTAAAGTGTTAAAACAAGTAAGGTATCACTCTACATTGTTAGCGAAGAGATTTCAGCCCTAAAAAATATATCACAAATTAAGTTCTCTCCCAAACCACTTTAATCCTATATGAAAGTTATGGGTTTTTTTCCATCCATTTATTTTAGCAAGGCATATTAAAATAAAGTTCTTTTCCTATATATATTAGGTATGAAAATGTTTGTACAAAACAATGGCAATATCCTATATCATTTGATAATCAATATAAATTTTTAAGTATTCCTTGTAAAAAAAAGGGGGGGGGGCATAATACTTTGTTTATAGTATATTTAGATTTCAAAAAAGCAATTAAAAAATCCTTTATATTATAGACAGGTCTGATTATGTGACCCTCCTTTCAATAAACTCCAGCAGCTCCTTGTTGACTCTAGAAGAAAATATAAAATTCTCTGTTTGACTTTCAAAGTCCTTCATAAATTAGCCCCTTCCAATCTTTTTAGTCTTCTTTTATCTTAGTCCACAACACGTATTCTTCAATCTAGTGGCACTGGCCTTCCAGCTGCTCCACAAACAAGAAATTAGACCTCTTTTTACTGGATTTCCCCCATGCCTAAAAAGCTCTCCCTCCTTAACTCAAACTACTGATCTCCCTGGCTTCCTTTAAGTGCCAACTAAAATCTCACATTCTTTAGGAAGCTTTTCCCAACTCTTTTAATTCCAATGCTTTCCCTTTTTTTGTTATTTCCTATATAACTTGCTTTGTATATATTTGCTTGCATGCTGTCTTCTCCATTAGATTGTAAGTGCTTTAGGGGAACAAACCAGCTTTTGCCTTTTTTTTTTTTTAAACTCCCAATACTTAGCAGAATGTGTGTCACATAGTACATACTTAAAAAATATAAATTGATTAATTCATAGACAAGATGAAGTAATGTGAAGTAGATGATAGTACAGATAGGTAGATTAGATTAAGTGAAAGAATGAAGGAAGCCTAAATAGTAGTCATTAATAAGTAGTATCAAGTTGGATCTCTCTTCAATAATAAAAATAACTCACATGTATATGGTGATATAAGATTTTCCCATAAGAGCTGATTCTGTGATTCTAAAGGAGTAAGGTTTAGGAATAAGGGGTAACTGGTGTTCACACTAGGCAAAATAAGTATTTTTGCCTGGGTGGCTGACCACATATATGCAAAGCACAGTTCTGGACTTAATCTCTATAGAATAGTGACTCTCCATGGCCTCATTTAAAGTTTTCTTGGAAAAACTGGAGTGGTTTGCCATTTTCTTTTCTGATTCATTTTACAGTAAAGGAAACAAAGGCAAACAGGGTAAAGCAATGGGTCACACAGCTAGTGTCTAATGTCAGATGTGAACAAAGAAAGATGAATTTTTCTGACTCTAGGCCTGGTACTCTATCCATTATGATACCCGGTTGTCCTTTTATTAAGGCTGTAGGTGTCTAGGATTTACTTTTCCTGGATTGGCATTTTTGTACAAGACTTCATTTCCCTTTGTCCCCCCAGACAGTGCTAGCCATCACCTCAGATTATCCTCAGCCAGCCTGCAGTCCTCAGTAGCACTGAATTCTGGGTTTTGCAGCTTTACTTTTCAGTACCAGAATAAGGCTGTGTCTTGTGTGCGGCACACAAACACACAACACACCCCACCGCCACCAATGGTTTGGATGCTATTAATAGATACATTGATTAGAATGTCATGATGTCTATTTCTTGAGATTTTGTATCTAATACAAGCTTAAAAGATTGTAATTATATATATAAAAAGTATTTTTTACATAATAGTATATTTGGGTTTTTTTAAATACAAGGTATTTTTTTAGTATAATTACTGACAAAAATGTTTTCACCTACATCAAAGGAGGAAAAATCTCAGAAATTCAAAGAATTTACCTTGAATTAATATAGTTATGTTCTTATTCAACTAGTGCTTTTCCCTAAATTCAACATGGTGTCTCTTACCTACATGTTTTTGCATATACTGTCTGTCATCCCTAGATTATATACCTTAGCCTTTCAGAATCTTCTTTCAAGGTTGAACTCAATTCACCCAACAAGCCTCCCTTAATCTACCTGCAACTATTATCAATTCTTTTTCATTCATCAAGTTTTCCTTTGTCTCACCTGTTTTTATCCATTTATATGTGATCATTTTGGAAAACCCTTGGAAGCAAAGACTGTTGGGTTTTTGCCTCCACTGCTGCTTAGAACATTGTAGGTATTTAATAAATATTTTTTGCATTGAATAAAATTGGATTCTGAAGAGTGCAATTTATTACAACAATTTCATTTAAAAGTATAGAGGACATATATTGTTGAAATTAGTCAGGAAGGACAGAGTTCAAATACTAACTCTTTTGTTTTCTGTTTTCCGTCTGCATTACCACTTTGAAGAAGGCACCCTGATCTCATGTGTCTCTAGGACTTATCTGCTAAATTACAGATGGATTATAACCTAGTTTGCTGGAGGAAGTCCCCTACACAATCAGAGATTTTCATGTATTTACCTAATTGTATATATAATACATACTTATATAACATTATTTATTTTTACTCTATTCAATAGAAATTAATCTTATTCAAATTTTATATTAGCAATTTTATTTTTCTTCTTTTCCCCATAAATTTAACTAATGGTTAATTGAGTTTGTTAAAATTCTTTAAACAGGTCTTTGTTTATTTATTGATTCTTTTTATTTTTATCTATTTCCCTCTGGATTTTAAATTTTCTTCTTTGTTTGAGGTTAATTTATTGACTTCCTAATGTTTTTTATTAAGTGTACCCTTTCTTTAATTTCAATGAACCCATAAATCCTTTGAATTACTGAAGCATATTTATAGACATTTATTGGTGCATTTGTAGTATTCATTTGCTAATCCACACAGATGATAATAATATCCATTCTGCAGCTGAAAGGCAGAAACAAACAAATAAATAATTAAACAGCTATTATTATGCTAGGAAGCTAGGTGACACAAGAAGTAGAGCGCTGGGCCTGAAGTCAGAAAGATCTGTTTATATCAGTTTCTTTATCCATAAAATGAGCTGGAGAAGACTTTTTTTGCCTACTTAGTATGATCTCCTTTCAAACATATATTCATTACTTACACTACCCTTCTAAATCTCTCTATTCAATAATTTTCAGATTAAAGAAATACCTATGATTATTATTCAAGGCACTGGAGATGACATAGACAAGAAATAAGAGCTGAAAACCGTGGTGCTTACAGCTGAGGAAGGGGAATATTACCCTGACACAATTCAAACAAAAATATAATATTCTGTGCATGAATTAGCATGATGGAGTAGAACAAGCACTGAATCAAAGTCAAAAGCCCCGAGTTTAAATCTCAGTTCTCCATTTTCTCTATGACTTGAGCAAGTCATTTTTACTTAAGTTTCACTTTCATCCATAAAATGGGGGTGATGACAAAACTTGTACTATCTATCTTACCTTACTATCTGTTGTCAGGAAAAGGTTTTATAACCTTCAAAATGCTACATAAATATGAGGTATTATTAAGAGATATAATCCAAGCACTATATGAACTCTGAGATGGGGAGGTCATTACCAGTGATATTAGGGATAGAAGGAGGTGGTTAAGGAAGGATTCATAGGGAACATGGCACTTTTATTGGAATTTAAGGAAGCAGGATATTCGAGGCATTGGGGAACTATTCAACAAAGTACAGAGATAGGAAATGAAGGATATTTATGGAAGATGAGCAACAATTCCGTTTGGCTGGAATAGGAAATAGCAAGATAAGGCTAGAGTAAGTGAGGCAAAATTGTAGAGGGCCTTGGTTGCCAGGAAAATATGTCTGAATGTTAGTAAGGCACTACTGAAGGGTTTTGAACAATGGAGTGACATGTTCAGATCAGATATCTATCTTCACAAATATATTTAATAGGCAGGCCCAGCAGGAATTATGAAGCCTAAGATTTTTATGGACCTTCCTAATCTGCCATTCTCATTCCCTACTTAAATTCTGTGCACATCCTCCCCAGCTCAATATTTTAATATCATATACATTGAGATCAAGGAGGATTTTTCAATCAGTCAATAAGTATTTATTGAATGCTTACTATGTGCCAGGCATTATGCTAAGCCCTGATGACGATACATTTGAATGAAGAATGTAAGTATGAACACAGTACTATCTAAGAAAACTTTAAGCTTAGTTTATAAATAGAAACTTTATCATTCAAAGTTTAGAATTGCTCAATTTATTGCAAAAGAAAATTAAGTGAAAGAAAAAAAAAAGAATGAATGCATGTCTTTCTAATGAGATTATGTTTGTAGTGTCTCGAAATGCAGTGTCATTCATTTCTTTGTATCCTTAGCATTAATCATATTATCAGGTACACAGTAAGCACTTAATAAAAGCTTGCTGACTGACTACACATTTCTACTAAGATGAAATACATGGATTTGAACCTTATGTAATCTAGTTACCTTTGGATAATGGCTCTCAAGTTGCCAATTACGTTCCTAAAGAAACTTCTTGAGGTCAACTTCTCTCCCAGTTGCTCATAGAGTCTACCAAATTATCTGTTGGATATGAATTGGTCTCTTTTGGACCCAGTGGCCCATACTGTCATTGAAGACTTTTTGGAGTCCAGAGAGGTTGATTTTTGTTACTTCAGCACACAGCAAACATATGCTTTGTCTGCTACCTTGATTGAATTAGTTCTGAATAACCAAAAGGCTGCTCCCTCTGCTTAGAATTTCACCAATATATTAAAAAGACATCCTGGACAATGTCCCTGAACAACTGAGCCAAGCTGGTGTAATCCATGTGCTAATAGGTAGCGCATCCCAAATCACAGCTCTTTGCAGCATCTTTTCCAATCTCAGCACAAAAACAGAGCTCTTCTTCCTGTTGGAAGGTACTTTACCAATATGTCCTTAGAACTCTCTGGACAAGGAAATCACTCTCAGGTATCTGCAGATATTCTCAATAATATGTCCTTTGGACATTAGATTTTTGGTAGACATGCCAGTCAATTTTTTCTCCCTATCAGTTTGAAGCATTTTCGTAACTATAGCATGATTTATTCAGGATCAAAAGGTCATTCATTTGGTGGGTTCCAGTGTGCCCTTGAAAAGGACCCATTTCCCATGAGTCTGGAAGGCTGATAATAAACACTCTATTCATTTGTTTATCCTTCATTCTCTCTCTTTTTTTTAATTATAGCTTTTTATTTACAAGATATATGCATGGGTAATTTTTCAGCATTGACAGTTGCAAAACCTTTTGTTCCAATTTTTCCCCTCCTTCCCCCCATCCTCTCCCCCAGATGGCAGGTAGAATATTAAATATGTTAAAGTACATTTTAAATACAATACATGTGTACATATCCATAGTTATTTTGTTGTACAAGAATAGGACTTTGAAATGGTGTACAATTAGCTTGTGAAGGAAATCAAAAATGCACACGGACAAAAATAGAGGGATTGGGAATTCTATGTAGTGGTTCATAGTCATCTTCCAGAGTTCTTTCCCTGGGTGTAGCTGGTTCAATTCATTACTGTTCTACTGGAACTGATTTGGTTCATCTTATTGTTGAAGAGGGCCACGTCCATCAGAATTGATCATCATCAGTATCATTGTTGAAGTATATAATGACCTCCTGGTCCTGCTCATTTCACTTAGCATCAGTTCATGTCAGTCTCTCCAGGCCTCTCTGAAATCATCCTGCTGGTCATTTCTTACAGAACAATAATATTCCATAACATTCATATACCACAATTTATTCAGCCATTCTCCAATTGATGGGCATTATCCTTCATTCTCAAAGAAGACCATGACATCAGGGAAGTGATGCTACGACATGCAAGTGGAATGGATTTAAGTGAAGGAGACTGGGTAAGGTCACATGCCTCACATTCCCCTCCAGAGCCATCTGGGTCTAGTGGCCAGATAGAGATCAGGACGACTGGAAATGGTCCTGGATGCAGTGAACTTAAGTCTTTAACAGATCTCACTTTGACTAAGGCAATGCCCATTCAATGATTAAAGGTAGGTAAGATTTGAGGCAACAAATTTTTTACCTAGAAACTTTTACCTAGTCAGAAAAAAGAAAAATCTAGTCTGGGAGGTAAAGATCTTCAGAGTTTCTGCCCCAAAGAGAAACAACTGCTATTTATGCTCATCAGAGTCAATCACTAGCATTCTGTCCAACAGCTTGCTCATCACCAGATCCTAAATCCATCTTTCTCTCACCAGGACATCTGCAGTTTAACCCTTATATCATCTCTTTATAGAGGGATTAATTAAATGGTTTCTAAAGAGTTTTATTAATAGTTACTTCTCTGTAAATGGTGGAATATATTCGTTTCATACATTTATATAAGATATCTTAGCCTGCAGTCTACATTCCCTAAGAATTAATGTAATATCACCATCTCTAATGTCCATCATTATGCCGTAAACCAACAAACTTTGATGAGGACCAACTCTTAATACTGATCACTATTTTTTGTTTTGTTTTGTTTTTAATAATTAAGGAGGGGAAGTGTTATTTAATCCAACAGTAAATCATAGTATACTGAAATAACTTGGAGGTTTCAGTAATAAACAATAATTCAATGACATAATTTTTCAACCCACTTCGCCCCAATGTCCCATTCTAAGCTAAATTACCTGTTTCCACAGTGCTCTTGAAAGGAATCATCTTAAATCTTTTTTTTTCTACTCTTTTCTTATTCTCTGAAACCTGGCATCCTGATGACAATCTCCATGGTCACCATTTTTAGCACAGGTGGACTTTCACGTGTTCACTGGTCAAGGTGGATAGTTGGAATTGGAACATTTCTTGCTCCCCCTTTGGCACTTCCAGGTTCTTCTTTTATCTACATCACTCAGTGATTCCTTTGAGGTTCACTCAATCCACATCTACCATACAAGCCAAATTCTAGTAGGTGTCCCCTATCAACTTCCAGGACACTTTTCTACTCAATGAGTTCAGTGCCTGATTCACAGAATTTCTTTACTCTCCAATACCTGCCTTGAGAGTAAATGACCTCAGTATATATATATTGACACTCCCTCACCTTCCAGTTCCTCAAATTATTCATTTCCTTTGACTTACCCAAACCTGACCTCAGTTATATAGAGATGTTCATAGCCTTGATCCTATAATCACCCGCAAAAGCTCCATTTCCATGTTTAAGATCTTTGAAATGTCTTATCTGATCACAACCTGTTGTCCTTCCAACTCTCCTGCCTTACAACCCCAAACCCTATTCTTCATTTTTGTAATTTCTGATATCTCAATTCTTTAATTCTTTCAGAGGATATCACCTTGGCACTAGCTATATTCTTCATCCTTCCCCATCTTAAAACCTTAGTGAATTAGTTTAACTAATACATTGTCATCTCAGATTTATTTGTCCAGTCTTATCTTCTTTCCTATTCTCCAGTCTCACCTCCCCAGTTGTTTACTAGACAACTTGAGTATCATATCTTAAGCCCCAAAAGTCCAAAACTGAATTCATTATCTTTTCACCTATTTTCTAACTTCTCTGTTACTGTGAAGAGTATAGCCATCTTCCCAGTTACTTAGGTTCACAATCTAAGTGTCTTCAATGTCTTACTTTCTCACCTCCCATATCTAATCTTTTGCCAAGAGTTGTGGATGTAGGCTCTCAGGACCTCATGTGTAAAAACTTTCAGTAGACTGCTGCTTAGAACAAGTCTCTCTCCATTCTAGGCCATTTCCACTCATTTAATTTTCTTGAAGCACAGATCTGCTCATTTGACCACTCCTACTCAGTAAACTCCAACATTTGGTATTCAAAGTCTTTCATAACCTTTCTCTCTCCTATCTTTCCAAACTTCTTGTAATTCCTACTCAGTCATCCACTTTAGAATGTAATGACAACAGGTTCCTGTTGTTCCTCCCTCAGATAATCCATCTCCAGACTCTGAACCTTTAAGTTGGCTACCTCTTATGTCTGGAATTCTCTCCTTCCTAGCTTCCCTTCTATAAGAATCTTTTTCCTAATCCCCTTAATGCTACTGTTTTCTTTTAGTTGATTATTTTTGTTCTATAAAGCTTGTTTGTACATGGTACTTATGATGTTACTTCTTTCATCAGACTATGAACTCCTAGAGAACAGACTGTCTTTTGCTCCTGTATTTTCAGTGCCTGACACTAAGTAAATGTCTGTTAACTGTCTAATCAGTTATTGTTGAAAATCAAAATCCCAAAACTGGTATGATCAAGAAAAGTCACAATAGGGGAAAAAACTTTATAATATCCATTAAAGCAAACAGAATATATAAGAAAAAAACTTTTAAATGATCTTTGTTTTGATAGAGGAAAATAGTTTCAACTTGAAAATTCCAAATAGCCTATAAAATAATTCAAAATAATCGCAGGATTAATGCCACATATAACATGCCTGGAGGTGACATGTGAGTTGCTAAAATGTTTTTGGAACTCTAATTTAATTAAGCCCACATTTTTTTCTTGAATCTCACTAGAGTTACATATACAAAACATAAACATAATGCAAAAAAGAGGGGAGAGAATAACAGAAATGCAAGTTAACAGATAAGCAACATAAATAGCAAAAACTTAAATACCCCAAAAACATTTCCTTCAATCTCCAGCTTTTTAGACCTTTCTCCAACCCCCTTCACTCAATGGAGGATCAACATAGATAATTCTGCTGCTGCCTATATTAACCATTTTTATCCCATTGAATGCAGGAGAAACCAGTCATTCATTGTAGATAGTAGAACATTTGGGGGCAGCACTTGAGGTGTCCTGGGGTTTTTCTACACAATACTTTAGTTGCTTTCTCTTACTAGCTCCACATATCTGAACTGTTCCCCAGGTTTTTTTTCTTTTTTTATTGGGGGAGAGAAAGGATAGCCTTACCCTTCCATCACTTGTACAAACTTCAGTAAGGGGGGGGGGGGGAATCCCTTGGCTGTGGGGGCATTTCTTTTCCTTTCCTTCAAGATGATGATTTCTGTTTTTTTTTCTCTTCTCTCCTGGCTACTTTGCTCTTCAATCTTCTAGTTTTTTTTTTTTTTTTTTTTTTTTTTGAACTTGTTTCCTACCCGACTTCCTAGAGGACCTTATCAACAATTACACTTGAAACTTTTATAGAATTCAGAGCACAGTAATTTATAAGGAGTGCATTCTGGAACACAGACACCCCTTACACTGGCTCTGCTGCAGTCACCAGTACTCTCCCTTGCACAGCGACGGACAGTTTTGCAAGTGCAGGATACTGGTCAAAAGGTTAACTGGGCAAAAGAGTATGTTCTCGAAAAACAATTCAAAGTACACAACCTACTGATAATGATGGTGGGTTAATGCTCAGCTAAGAGACACAGCCTCATAGTGCCAAGAACATTATGAGAAAACCCGAGTTCTAATTTGAGTTGTCATTAAATTCCGCAGCTCCTATTTTAAATGCATGATTCAATATGTAGCTGTCCTAGTCCACCTACTGTGCTCTGTTGCTAAGCTCATATGAGCAGGGAATTGGTTACTCTGTGAACCAGCTACTAAAGCAGCTTCCTGGCCATTTCAGATAATGGAGGAAAGAGTTTGGTCATAATTGTCATGTATAGTGTCTTATAGCTTTCTGTAAGGTGTATTCCTCTGGAAAACACTGCGAGGAACAGTAATATTATCCTCATTTTACAAATAAGCAAACCATGGTGTGGAGAAGTTAAGAAGTAAAGGACCTTTGAGTCTATTTAGTTGAGCTATTTCAACTTAAAGATGAGGAACTAAGACCTAGGTAAGGTAAATGACTGTTCTAAAGTCACAGAGGTTGCATCAGTAATAGGTTTTGAACCAAGTCATATACTTCCAAGTATAATGATCTTTTCATTTTAATATAGGGCTTCTTAAATTTTTTCTATTTGTGACTCCTTTTTGCTGGAGAAACTTTCATGCAACCTTGGATATATAGGTATATAAAATAAAAATTCAAATCAAACATTTTACTCATAATAAATCATAATTTCACAACTTCTACATTCAGTTATGAGACCCCATGGGGTCATAACTAACACATGAATTAATGAGGCATGGCCCACTAATTTAGAGATAATTTAACAACAAAATAAATGTAGTCATAGTTTCTGGAGGATTCTAGGATTTGGAACCCGAAATGACTTTAAAGATAATCTATTTCCTTACAGGGGTTCAATGACTTATGATCACACAGGAGGAAACTGAATAATGGAAATAAGTAAAAATGCACTTATTAGCACTTACTAAACACTAAGGATGTGCTAAGCTTTCAGGATGCAAATATAAACAGAGACACAATCCCTGTTCTCAAGGAAATTACATAGATAAGTCAATACATGTAGGAGAGTGGTAGCCAGGGCAGGCAACTTTAGTCTTGAGTCACAAACAGTGAACTCATTTATAAGAAAAGCAAATGGCATGTTGGCAGCTAGGTGGCGCAGTGGATAGAGAGCCGAGTCTAGAAATCGGGAAGAATCATCTCCTCCAGTCAAATCTGGGCTCACACACTTACTAGCTGGGTGTTCCTGGACAAGTCACTTAACCCTGTTTGCCTCAGTTTCCTCATCTGTAAAATGAGCTGAAGAAGGAAATGGCAAATCACTCTAGTATCTTTGCCAAGAAAACCCAGAATGAAGTCACAGATATAACTTGTAAACAATTGAACAACAAAAATTAATACAGCCTTTTCAGAAATAAAGGTACTATTGATTTGATTACTGAAGTCAACATAAGAGGTGGAGTGAGGGAATATATGGGCAAGGAAGGAAGATGGCAAGATGGACAAGGTGGATGATGGAAAGAAGCCAGTGAGATATGAGCTAAGTGAGAAAATTTTAAATTACTTACTAAGGAAGACATGGACTGTAATTGGGAGGACTTAGGAGAATCTAAAAAAAAGAGGTACCTATTTTGCTCTATTATCTCCTGCCAAGCGCTCAGTCTAAGAGTACACTTAACTAAAATTCCCTACAATCAGATAAAATATCTAGTAGTGGTATGATTTAGAATCAGAAAGCTTCGTTCAAATGTTGGCTCTATTGCTTAATACTTCTCACAAGGCTGATCACCTGGACTTCCTGTAAGTTCAAATCAACTCAGAAACTCACACTTTCTCAGTTCCCCTGGGGGGGCCAGAGTAAAACTCATCATTTGTTATCCAGCTGCAGGGCTTCATCATACTCCTAATCATTTCTGTAACAGACAGAATCCCTGAGGGTCTGGTTTTCCCCTCTCAGATTTATTTATTTGTTCATACATTCATTCTTTTAGTCTAGGTAAGAGGCCATTCTCGGATCCATTTCTTATCTAGCCTTAATCACAGATTGGGCAGTGTCTCAGTCACTGGTTGGTTGTAGTCCACCCTTCTCTAAGAAGACCAAAATCACATAACTATGTTAATACATCTGACTGGCTGATCAGACCCACACAAGCTCAGAATGCTCTGCCACAAGTCAGACACAAATTGTCCCTATGAACATTCGGGGTGTAGGGCGTACTCAGAGAAGAACGAGTACCTCTGGGATGAGGGCTGCTGGGCTTTACAGAACTGCTTTTCACCTTTGGTGTCCACCTGACCCATCTAAATCTCACTGTGATTCCAAGAAGCTATAGCATGTGCAGCAGCTCCACCCTAGTAAACTGTTTGGACAGATGGGCTAAATCAAGTTAAGGGGTCTCAAACCCTAGGTGAATTACTCCAAGCATGTAGAGACTTCCCCTGGTTGAATGGGCAGATGAGAACAATTTGTTCAAAAAGGCCATGAAGGCAGGGAAAGCAGGTGTGCAGCGCTTAAAACTTGGTTAAACATTTCAAACAAAGACCTGTAAAAGAACTTATCTTATAAAGGCCAAGATCCTGACCTATATGCTGCCTCGGGACCCAGATGACACTTGAGGAAAAAGTGAGGCAGGTGACCTTGCACAGCCTTCCCTCACATAAATCCAACTCACTTGCATCTAATGGCATCACTTCCCTGATGTCATGATCCCCCTTGGAGAACAAAGGACACATACATCTATGAGAAGTAGGAGCTACTCCCTTGGGGACCCATCTGGCACTGGCCAGTTAGGCAATACAAACCTTTTCTTTTTTTTTTCCCCCTTCCCTTCCCTCTGTCCACAGTGGAAAATACGATGGATTTAAATGTTCAAATCATGACTCTGCTGTTTATAATCTAAATCACCATCCCTTGTTCAAGTCACCTAACTCCTGTGGGGTCTGTTTCCTCATCTGTAAAAGGTAGTTGCATTAACCCTCCACCTCTAAATCTCTAACTAAAGAACTTAAAATGTCATTCAGGCATGATCCATATTACAAAGAGCTATGTTTTAAAAGCTAATTAAAAGCCTTGAAACTTTATTTCCCCATTAAAATTACTTTATGGTTAAACTTTCACAG
Organism: Sarcophilus harrisii; assembly: GCF_902635505.1. Taxonomy (NCBI): domain Eukaryota; kingdom Metazoa; phylum Chordata; class Mammalia; order Dasyuromorphia; family Dasyuridae; genus Sarcophilus; species Sarcophilus harrisii. The sequence goes on along the minus strand of NC_045427.1, from coordinate 551,140,656 downwards.
AAAAACCTTTTTAAATCTAAAATTACTCAACAGCCATGCTGAAAGATAACTGTATAAATATGTACACATATATTGGATTTAACATATTTTAACATATTTAACATGTATTGGACTACCTGCCATCTAAGGGAGGGGATGGGGGGAGAGGAAGGAAAAATTTGGAACAGAAAGTTTTGCAAGGGTCAGTGTTGAAAAATTACCCATGCATATGTTTTGAAAATAAAACGCTTTAATAAAAAAAATTTTAAAATGTTTAAGTCATGCTGAACAGACAAGTCATATCTTTCTGGACCTATTTGTTCATATGAACTAGATAGTTCTAACAAAATCCACAAAATCATTAAGAGTAACCTGAGTTCCAAATTCTAGGAATTGGGAACTACCATATATGGTAAAGTAGGAAGTAATTCCATCCCTATTCATGAGCAGATAGCCAAGCCTAGACAGGACCTTTAATATTGGGAAGATCTGTTTTTGGCACCTTTCTTTCTCCTAATGATTTCCAATACCCTCTTATGTTTTTGAATATCTCACTATAGCAATTCCTCCAATTACTTATTTCTTCTAATACTCTCTTATCTTCCAACTTTCACTCTTTCAGTGGCACTGATCTTAGATGAGGATCAATGGAAAATGAATCTGATTAGAATACAATAACATGTAAAAGGAAGAGATAAATAAGCATACTACAGGCACAGGGGACAGCCAGTATAAAGGTACTGAGGGAAGACAGAACAATTTGTGAAAGGAACTAATGGGCCAGTATGATTCAACCATGACATATAGTAGCATTTTATATCTGAAAGTTAATAAGAGGTAACGCTAGGAAAGTTTTGCATGCTAAAGGAATTTAAGTTTGATCAAAGAGTTAAGAGGAAGCAAATGGAATTGATCAGTTAAGTATATGATCAGATTCATGATTTAGGAAAGTCATGTGTGTAGCATTGTGGAGGATGAATTGGTAGGGAGACTCTAAGACAGGGGTTGGGGAACAATTAGCCTGAGGTTGTGAAATTATTTGGTCTGGCTCTGCCTAGGCAGCCCAAGATGATGATAACTGAAAGCTAATTACAAAAACTTTCCACTGCTTGAATTTTTAAATTGATAAAGTTAAAGATAAGCTTAGGTCACAAGTCAAAAAAGTGAAGCAGATTTATATAAATACAGATATAGATATATATTTTACATATATAGTAATTCTCCTTTTGGATGTTGATAAGAGAGATTTACCTCCACCTTGTGCAAACCCAGTTTAGAGCCATAGATTTACAAGGGAGAAAACAAGTACTTAAATTTATATACTTTACTGTTTTTAGCCAAAGGCACATTATACATCATTTTTGATATAGTGAAGTCTGAAAACATCAAGGGACTTTCTCCAGAAGAAACAAGAAAGTTTGACACATTCTCCCCCACAAAAAAATCCAACAAAATGTATTCTTACCTTGTCCACTGTTTAGTTTAGTTTAGTTTTTTTTTTTTTTAAAGAAAAATAAAGGAAAATCACACAAGTCAATATGCTCCAATCCATGCATCCTTTATTCCAATACAACCACTGTGTTGCATTAAGCAACAGTACACATAGTGGCAATCAACCCCAATCAAATTTTATAACATTCTGAGGCTTGCTTACAGTACATTTAAGGCCTTTAAATCTGGGGAAAAATACATATAACCAAAAAAAAAAAAAAATCCCAAACCCCAACATATGAGTAGTGTAACAATTTTAAATGTCTTGCATTTCTGTGCCATTCCAGTGTCAAAAACCAAATGACTTCTAAATTAAAAGTAGTTTAGTGAAACTTTTAATTACATAAATCCATCAAAACATAAATGTATAATTATTTTGTCTTGGAAACATTATAAAAATTTTAATAGCAAAATAACAGGGATAAAAACATATTAACAAAATGTATTCAATCATTTATAAACAAGAATTTTGCAGTTTGTTGTGGTAACTAGACTTAAATGAAAATTACCAATTAAGAATCTATGCACAATGTAAATTCAAATATGTACAATCCTTTTAAAAAGTCTACAAGGAATGCTTTACAGAAGGAAAGTCTGCTATGGCTCTTTGTCAGACCAATCAGACAACTTGAATATTAAAACTGCTAGTAATAAATTTACACTTTAAAAAAACATTTAGTTTCATTAATTTTTTCTTTAAGAATATTCCAGTTATATTTATATAGTTACAGTTGATAAAATCTGATGGTGATAACTCCCTTATGTATTTTTTATGTGTTAGGAAAAAAAGGAATCACTTGAATGGACTGCTTGGGGAAAAGATCAATACATTAACAAGAATTACTAAGAGAGAAAGTTTCATCCTGATAAGCTTTCCAGTTACAATACCACAGCTTAAAAATTCAAAAATTAAACACTACTCCCTTAGATCAAAGGCAAGAATCCATTAAGTAGAAGTTGCAATTAGACAAAAGCAGTATTCCAAATGCTGAAACCATTGGATTAAAAAAAAGTCTTGCATGAAAGAATCATAAATGATCAGACATAAGAGAAAACTGATCGTGGGATTATTTCTTATAGCACTAGAAAAGTGTCCCCATGTTCAGCTATCATTTCCACTTTCTCCAAGGTAATGAAGCTGAAAAGTTACAACTGTTTATCACATTATGTGCATTATAGACTGATTTTCATATACAAAAGACTGAAATTTCATCAGATATTTGATTAGAACACCCTCAAGACTGGGCATTTCTTCATAGTTATAAAGCCATTACAGCTATCCAGTTAAAGCGTGTGCAAAAACATAATTCTTCCATTCACAGTAAATGAGGTAAAATCAAGTATTCTTCTTCAGGAATTGGGGAGTTCGTGAGAGATGAACTGTTTTAGTCTTTCCAGATATTGTGCATAAAGCTCTATGTCATTATGCCCTGCTCCTTCTACCCAGAGTGGTTCTACTGCTCGTGGGCATCGCTCATACATTGCCAGACCATGAGAAAAATCTATTACCTCATCCTCTGTACCATGAATTACCAGAACAGGAGAGGTTACTTTAGATATCTTGTCAATGCTGTAAGAGAGAGGGAAAAAAATTAATCACACACATAAAGAGAATCTTTTATTTTCTTGTTAGCAGATTAACATATACACAAAAGAAATTTCCTTTCTTTTCTGAGTCTCTAAAGACTGTCAGAAAAATAAATTTGTAAAGTGACATCTTGGATTTATTAATACCTGTATTTATGCAATGTGACTTACAAACTATGAAGACTGGCTTTCATATAAACAAATAGTTTGTACATTCAAACAAATGTACCCCAACAATTATTTTGACAATGCTGCAACCTAAACCCATCAAAAAATAAAGACAATCTTAGACTTCCTTCTTTGGAATTGCCTTCAAAGTTTTTAAACCATAGGAGAAAATCATAACTGATTCCAATCAGGCTTCATTGCAGATCCCTGTATATATTAAATTCAATGTACCTATTTATCAGACCTGGCTCCCAAATGAATTTTGGCTGTTTCCAAAAGTAAAATCCAAGTTCAAAGGGTGAGAATTTGCCTTTGCTAAAACAATTCAAAAGAACATGCTGTAAGCATTAAAGATATTCCTAAAAGAGGTGTCCCCAAAATGATTTGAGCACTGGTTATGTTACTAAGTGTACAATTTCTCAATAGGACTAGTTTTAATTCTACTTCACAGAGGACTCCATTCTTTACAAAATTAGTCACACTTTGTATAAATCAAAAATAGAGAATGACTCCTCAACAGTTCCTTCTCTTGAATTATGCAGAGCTCTGGCCTCTCAAAAGCTACCAAAAAGGGTATTAATTGGAATTACATGTTTGGATACTACTTCCTCTGAAAGTATTAATGAGAAAGTGATTGGAGATGAGCCATATGCTTTAAAGACCTACAAAAAACAAACAAACAAACAAACAAACAAAAAAAAAACCTATTATATCCCCTAGTAACTACCCACAAAATTTGTCACTTTTTTATATGGTACTCTGAGAAATCATAAGAGGTCATAGTTCACTAAACTCTATCAGCCAGATTACCATATAAAAACTTGATTTGTCATAGATTCTTACCTACAATTTGGAAATAGACTTGCAAAATTTTCTGCTATTTCTAAGATTATCCTTTCTCTTCTAGAATTAATTTTATAGAAATTTTAAGTATTGGAGATAATTCTACTCATTTCAGAAAGTACTGAGTTTATTTCATATATTCATGATTTGTTAGTCATGTGGGATAATAAATTATATTGGTCCTATACGACACATAATTGATATGAAATTGCTACATGATTCTAAACCCAAGAAAAATATGAAAATTTAAAAAGGATAACTAAAAATAAGTTTTTTCATAAAAATAAATTTTAAATTATTTTTCCAAATGAAGCTGAATATTCAGACACATGTATGCATGTGTGTACATGTGTGTGTGAGCATAGAATAAACTGACATAATTAAAAACTTGAAACTAAACATAGGTTAGCAAGGAACGCTAAGCAAAATGTCAAAAGTGGAAAAATAGAAAATTTAAATCTAATTTTAAATGGTTTGAAATTTTCCAACTTTGAAAATTTATGGAAAATGGAAAAAATTAAATTTAATTTTAAATGGTTTCAAGTTTTCCAGCTTTGAAAATTTATGTTATTACTTATAAGGAATTTGCTTATTTTTATGTAATATTTCTGAAAGAAACAAAAAGCTTTTGGTATGTGTATGGGAAAAACTTTTGAAAAGTTAATTGTTTAAATTTAAATAAGGCAATTATGAATCATTACGAAAATAAAATATTTTATTCATTATAGTGGCATTTTAAAGTTAAAATTTTAAAGACAGAAAAAACTGGTTATTTCAAACTTAGATAGCTAATGACATTTTTTCATAAAGACATATGAACATTTTTTTAATATCATATAACATTTTTTAAAATCAGCTTCTAATTATCAACTTGAAAGCATGTAAGACAATGGATAAAATGAACATTAGCCTTATGAGCTTTCCCAGACACACTGTCCTAGGGTTAGAAATCTACTGACAAAGTTCTCATTAAATTTTCATTTAATCCCAGTATAAACTATATATATATATATATATATATATATACATAATTGAAACTATACACAATTGAAATTCATCAAAGCTGAATCCAGAAGTATTGCTATTATATAATTAAAGTACCTTGAGGTCTATATATTCATGTAGCTAAATAAATGATGTTCCAATGTTCTAATAACTCATCTCATAATGATAGTAATCAACAAATCAGTTTTAAGAAAAAAACATGGTACCTTGATATACGCAGCTCAATTATTACATAATCTTGGAATAACAGCACTTTAATTTTGAAAATTTCCAGGGAGAAAATGATATTTTAAAATATTAATATCAACCTCTTAATCTAGACCAAAAAGAATATAGTTCTGAACTACACGAAAACTACTCAACAACTCAAGAAGGCTGTTTGGCACCCTAAATTTTAAGATTAATTTATTTACTACTTTTTGCTCCCATTAGTTGATAATGAGAAGACAGTAAGGTATTTCCTTGGTACAAGTTACAGGTCTGTAGCAGCCCTGTGGTATTAACTCTGTTCTAAGAAAATGCATAAGTGAGATAATACAAGCTATGAGTGTCAGGCTCTCTGAAATTTAACCTGGCCTGGGGTCACCCAGATGTCTGGAATATCTCTAGATAACCAAGTTCTGATAAACCAAAATTCTGATAAAAAAAAATAGGAAAGAGGTTTGAATAAATATTAATTATGATAATAGCAAATTTTGATTACATAGTACATAGCTGTTTATTAAGCAACCAATCCTGCAAGGTAAGCGTTGGCAAGATTATTATGCCTATTTTACAGATTAGGAAACAGGCCCAAAAAGGTAAAATTTCTTGCTTCAGTTCAAACAGTGACAAAAAGGGAATTCAATGTTAGGTCATCTAACAGTCATTCCTATCTTCTGTTACCAATGTGTTCATTATTTCATTTAACATTTTGACTATTCATTGGCATAAGGATGATACATTTTCTTGTGTCTAAATTTCACTGCATATAAAACAAATTAGCATTTCATAACTATTTGTGTACATGAACTAGAGCAGGTGTGATGTGTAGTAGGTCAAATTTTAAATTTCTCTCATTGGTGAGTAATCATAAGTTAACACCTTGTTACACAATTTCTCTTCTTAAATTTTCGTGAGTATCTGTCTTTCCAACTAAAATATAAGATTCTTAAGACAGAAGTGGTATCCTCTAATTCACTGTATCCTGTACAGCACCTCATACACATCATGTGCCAAATATTTGTTGGTTATTATTATTAGTATCTGATTTATGAATTCACACCTACCTTGGAAAAGCATCAAAGCAGTATGTTTTCCTGGTGTCAGGAAAAGCCACACGTAGACCAGACATCAAAGGGGAATGGAGGATTACAGCTGCACATTCATATCGAGATGCCAAGTCTACTGTAGGGACAGTTCCAATACTTTGACCATAAAGGATAATATTCTCTGGACTTACACCATACCTGAAATTTTTTTAAAGTGTAAGTTAATAATAAGAAGAACCAAATACCTTACCCCCCTCCACCAAATTCACAGACATAACCACTTATGCGCACAAACTACATCAAATTAATAAGGATCAATTCATAAGACTACATTTACCTATTCCCTGGCCATTCACTGGACCAAATTCCCCACACAGACACATTTTTCAATTCTGAAAATTTATTAGCTTTGCCTCTGTTCCAGAAAAGGAAGAGTCAATTTACTAACCTTACTCCATCATTCCTATACCTTTCTAGATTAGTGTCCCTCTCTAGCCCCTGTTGTGGTCTGTCTTTTGACCTTTTCATTTTTATCTCCAGCAATTAGCACAGTGCTTAATAATAAGTGCTTAAATTATTTTAAAATTCATTTTAATCAACAACTGAAGTTTATTATATAAAGAAACATAACCCCCCCCCCCCCAAATCCAACCCACAGTTTTGGTTCTATTTCAACTAAAATAGTCAAATTTAACACAAAAATCAGAGACAAAATGTCTTTAAGACCCTCTGGGGAAAAAAAGCATTATTTTTCTATTCATCTCTATAGTATCACACATCTCTAATGCAAAATAATATAAACACAACAGCAAGTCTATTATATTGCTTTCCAAGGAGAACTTTTAATAAAATATAAATGCAACATTTATTTATTAAATATAAAGTAAAGTAGATGCTTTTTGAAAAAAGAAGTCACAAATCCAGATCCTTCAGCCCTATGCACACGCTTGTCTTTTGACAAGCTTTTTGAGGAACTTTTGAGGAAAGAGATCATGCCATTTCCCTACTTTTGTATCCTGAAGACAACCTAATGTAGTGCTAAGTACACAGTAAGTATTTAACCAATAATTACAATGATTTGCTAGCCCAGTCTGAAGCAAGAAATACTCATTTCTATCCCAGAACCATTACAGGGCAACAGTACATTCGCTTATGCTTTGGGGTGAAAATATTTTTTATATAGGAAACAATATTATATTATATCCTGGAGGCAGTATAGTTTGTTGGCCATACTATGCTGTGAAATCATGGAAGCCAAAATTTCCTAATGCTCTCTCCAGGTATGGAGAAACTATAATAATTATTTAGCATTTGCAAAGCAATGTTCACTTTTCAACTGAATCACTCAATATCATCACCCTTCAGTGAATTTTCTTCTTCTAGTTCTTTAGAATCACTGAATGTCACAGTTAGAAATGAGATCTTTTCTTCCTCTTGTTCTTTAGAATCACTGAATGTCACAGTTAGAAATGAGATCAAAAATCATGCAATCCTCATTTTACAAATGAGTACTGAGATCCAAAAAGATAAATTAATTCTCCAAAGTCACATATCTGATGGTGGCAGAATTGAGATAATAATCCAATTCTCACTATCTTTAGTATTCTTTCTACTGATTGTACATAGCAATAAATTCACAAATTGAAAAAAAGTAAGACTATGCAGAGCCATCTCTATGTTGCAAGAAAAGACTTTTTCTCCCACTTTCTTCCTCTATCTCCTTTTCTTCATAATATTTCCAGACTCCAGATTGTGTTAGTTGTTTGTTTTTTAATAAGTTAGTCTGGGAACGTAAACACAAATAATTAGCACTGTTTTAAGGGGAAATATATTTCATGATATTTTGTGGCTTGCTGAAACAAATGTTCATTCCTCTCCTTCACTTTCATCACTGTATAAGAAGGAACCACAACAGCTTTCCCTCTCTGAAATGGAAAAAAAACTAGCTTTCTATGCAGGCCACCTAATTGTTATGCACAATATTAAGACTCTATAAAACACATTATCTCAAATTAATCAATTAAGATTACTTCATTGAGAAAGAAATCAAATTATGTCTTCTAGATAAGTGATTTCAGTTGTGCTTTAACATAATGTGGATAGATATAAATGATATTTTAATGTTGAATGTACAATATTTAAACTTTCCTATCTAAACCAATGCTAATGAGGAAGTTTTGTATTATATTAGAAAACTACAAAAAATAATCTACTAAAATTCAATTTAAAATGTATTTCTTTGTCATGTATAATGTTTTCTGTTTGCAGATGGATAGTTTTAATTTAAATTTTTAAAATAAAATATCAAGTTAAGATAGAGAGAAGTCTGACCTCTATCTAAAGCAAAGGATTTTCTTTAGTATTATTCCTAAATTATTCCTACACCAGTAGTATAGTTTACATTATTCCACAAAATATCGTCTTTGTCAAGTCATGAGAATAACTCCAAGACAATGGAAATATTTCTTAGATATTACATAATTGTAAGTAACCTCATAAGTTAATTTTAAAAGCAAAATGAAAAAGGACAGATTTGAAAATAAGGCAATATTCATAACTGTTTCTCAAGACCCGATTCTGTTGCTTTGTTTTTACTTGTCATGAACTACTATTTCACATCAGTAATACAGGCAAAAAAAAAATAATGTCTATGAAGTTTGAATAGTTGGTCATGTTATATTTTTTTACTTTTTCTATAGAGGATGATAGATGTTTCATTCATGTGTCATACTTACTATCATTTTTTTAAAAAAGTGTCAATGATGCCACTTCCAAATATGAATTGCCACCTAACACTTCTATTTCAACCTTCTTTGTAACAAAAGATAAAAAGAAAAGATAAGAAAAACCTACTATCATGTCTAACAATATATCCCTCATTCTGCACCACTGGCTCTTATCCTTCAATGAAAGAAGGAACTGCATCTCCTTATCTCTTTTTTGGGATCTCATTGGCTCATAATTATACAACGTTGGGTTTCATTTTACTGTTCTCATAATTTACATGACTGAAATCACTATATATTGTTTTCCTAGTTCTGCTTAATTTAGCATCAATACCCTCTCTCCCCAACTTGCTCAAAATGGGCAAACACTGATTTTGGAAAGCCACAAAAAGGGAAGGGAGAGAAGTCTTTGGAGTTGAGGCAAAAAGATGGGGAATTACAGAGGTGGCTAGAGGAAAAAAAAAACTTGAGAATGAGGGAAAGGCAATCAGAAACCCAGAGGAGTCCCTACACTATGCAAAGAGATTGAGGGTGCTTCCTGTACAAAAATGAAAAGGGAAACCAAAATCAAGCTACTAGAAATTTGAGAAAGGATGAAAAGTTTGAAAATCAAGAGATAAAAGCTGGATATGAACCAATTCTCAATCAGATAAAATAGAAAGAGAGAAGGAAAAACTAATTTAAAAAATCTGAAGCCAGGACAATGAACATAAATGCTATAAAGGAAAATGAACCAAAAATTTCTGATGAAAATAAATCTCCATGGATTCTCCAGAGTGTGAAACAAAAATTTCTGAAGAGGAAAAACTATTTAAATCAGATCTCTCAATGTAGAATTAAAGAAGTCAAAAAGGTTAGGAAAAAAACTAGAAAATTCTATGCAGAGAAAAATAACATCTGGAAACCCCCCCTCCCCTAAATAATCAAAAGTAGAAGGAAATTTGACAGGAGATGCAAAAGGCAGCAACTTTAAAAGAACAAATAAATTCTCTTCAAACTAAAGCAACTGATTACAAGATATGCAAAGATTACAGTGATCATAGGTGTTCCAGAACACGACAAATCCCCAAACTTGAATAGCTAAAAGGTGAAATCGATATAAGAAAATTGTCCAGAACTTTTGAACTGATACAAGTAGACACTGATTGAATCCACAGACTGACACTGCCACTTCCCCAGTGCTAAGCACTGGAAAGCAAAAAGAGGGTTCTTGTACTCAAGGAGCCTACATTCTAATGGGGGAAGGCAAGCACAAAAGGGGTGTGAAAAGCAAAGTGGATGGGAATAGAGGAGGAAAGCCTGCCTGAGGTCTATCTTCTCCCTCCCAAAAAAGGTAAGCTCCAGGAAGAGCTCACAATTAGGAGAAGGGGACCTGCCTTACAAAGGCTATTCAAGGCAAGAAGGCCTGCAAGGGTCCTCAAACTACCGCCCGCAGGCCAGATGCGGCAGCTGAGAACGATTATCCCCCTCACCCAGAGCTATGAAGTTTCTTTATTTTAAAGGCCCACAAAACAAAAGTTTTTGTTTTTACTATAGTCCGGCCCTCCAACAGTCTGAGGAACAGTGAACTGGCCCCCTATTTTAAAAAGTTTGAGGATGCCTGGATAGTTGGATTGTCCAAGGTCCTGGACCAAAGGAAAAAAAACTAGGATGAGAAAGTAGAATGGCAGTGATTTTTGAAGTCTGAAGCCAGTAGAGAACGGAGGTATGTCACATGGAACCTCCAAGAGAAATTCACTACTTATAGGGACATACAGAAAAGACAATTAGAGGATGATTCAAACTATAAAACACTGAAGAATAGAATGTGGGAAGGGAATCTAAGGAGCTCAAATTACAATCCAAAATAATGTATCCAGGTTCCTGAAATAAACGACTCCATTTTTTCCCACCATCCTCTGGAGTCCCACCTCCTCACTTCTCTACTAGGAAGGTATATTTTAATCACCCCAGTGTGGGGGCTCTAGAAAACAGGAATCAATATTTTAATCACCCCTACTTGGGGGCTCTAGAAAGCCAAACACCGTATTTAACGCCTAATGTAGGGCTCTAGGTGAGGTTCTATACAAGTCAGCTCGACTGACGTATTCAGCCAAGTTCAGTAGAGAAGTCCCTGTGATCTGGAAGGGTAAGTATAAAAATAGGCAAGCAGGAAGAATCAGAAAAGGCTAGTCTTGTCACTTTTGTTTTTCTAACCCAAATGAGGCAAATACTAAGAAATAAACCTCCCTACCCAGGGAAGTAAGAAGCAGGCTTAAAGTCAGAAGCAAGGTTTGTTGATAACTCAGAAGCAGATCACTGAGTTCTAAGATGCTCTGGAGCGCATGTCTCTGGCTTTGTAAGAAGAGTTTGGAGCCAGAGATGTAGAAATTAGTGAGAGAACAAGTAACTAAATACAATGGAGTAAAATTGGTTTTAAGGAATCCTACAAGTTTTAAAACAAGGAAAGATTTTAACTTGGGTGGTCAAACCAGAAAGTATGAGGAGAAAAACAAGCAGAGGATTGGTGCCTGAAGCCATGGAGAGTGCAGCACGTGGGACAGAAGTAAGGACTTCTTTTTTAGTATTTTACTGATTCATATTGCTTGTTACCATCTAAGAGATCTACAGGGCAAGTCCATTTGGGAGAAAAGAAAGTATCTTAAGTACTATTGCCTGTTGGGCAGAAAAGGAATTAAGTACCTTAAGTACCTTGCTGAGGAGCTTGCTTTTCACCTTCAAAGCTTATTTTCAATTCTGCCTACACCTGAGGATGGGCCCAGTCCATAAGGCATTCCCCATCTCCTGAACCTCCTTCCTCAACTCTGCCTTTCAGGGGCAGGAGGAGCGGGAGGGTCAGTGACACCATCAGCACCAGCAGAATTTGATGCTGCTCCTTTGGGGTGGAGTTTTGGGGATGGAGCAAGGAATTTTGCTCCTTTTTTAGTGTTTTTTTTTTTTTTTTTTTTGTTGTTGTTGTTGTTTTTTAATCTATGGGGAAGAGACATCTTAGAACAGTTAGGAAACAATTAAGTACTTCCGCTTTTTAGGCAGGGTTTCTGTAGAAGGCCTGCCAGCACTCTCTCCTGTTCCCATTCAATAGAAAATTAATACACCTGTGTGGGTGGAACAATGCTCCTTAATCAGTGAAAAAATTCAGTCCTACTGATACACACTCCTGAAATGCAATTTGGTGAAATTTATCCAGATTTTGACTTCAACAACAGAATCCTGGATCAAGATGCTCATCCAAAAATAAAAGAGAGATATTTAACATGTATTGGTCAACCTGCCGTCTAAGGGAATAGGTGGGGGGAAGAAGGGGAAAAGTTGGAACAAAAGGTTTTGCAATTGTCAATGCTGAAAAATTACCCATGCATATATCTTGTAAATAAAAAGTTATAATAAAAAATAATAAAGTAGCATTGCATTTCTAGCCCATGTGCACAATTGCACAGGAAAAAATACCTGAGAAGCAATAAATGAAAGCTATCATATTAAAAAATAATAATAATAAAATAAAAAATAAAAGAGAGGGGGAGCCACAGTTAACCCTAGAGAACTTCTAAATTTAACTTTATGTATTAATTTTTTTTTTTTGATTTTTGATGGAGATGCCCTGGCTCCAGCAGACAGGTTTTATAACCCATCGGAAGGGCAGTGTCCAGTGAGAGCAGCTCCACTATCTTTAGATAATCGCCAGGTGATATGGAGAGATCCAGAAAGTGGTGAACTGCTTGGGGGAGAGGGTTTGCTTGTATCTTTACAGATGGAGAAGGAATCAAGTACCAAGGACCCACATTCACCTTGTCCATCTGAGAAGGATGTAAGGAGGGAAGACCCTCGAGGCAAAGGAGAAGACCCAGGATTGGAAGGAATCTGGCAGTTAACCCTTTGTGTACTCATGAACATCAGAAATAATTCTCAATGAGACTGATGCAGGACTTCAAAACCTGCAGAAATCATTGGATTCCCTGACATATGAAGTGAGGGACAATAGATTGCTTTTAGACTATTTCTTGGCTGCTGAAGGAGATGTATGTGAGGTTGTGAATTGATAGTTATTATTTACACCTTCCTTCTGGGACTCATGGAAATCTTTATAGTATTTTGTTTATTCATATTGTTTGTTATGCTACTACTTGCTTGTTTGATATTATAACTTGCCTGTGTGATTCCTCCCATGGTAATGGATTTAACCACTGGTATATTCCTGCTTCAATTAAAACAAAAGAAAGGGCGAGGTGTAGAGAGGGTCACAGTCAGTGGGAAAACTCTGGTGAGGTTTAAGACCCTTCAGCCCAGAGGGAACCTGCTGACAATGTCTGGTCCAACTCCCCATCACCCTTAAGGGCTCTCGGCCTTCCTGAGAAGTCAGGGGGTGATGACAACCTATGTTGTGATTGAAGAAGAGTGACACAGGGTGGAAGGGTGATACCAGGTGGCAAATTATATACAAAAGCAAGTTGTTTATGTGGTCCTACCTGCGCAGTGTTGTTTTTCTTACATTATATAAAGGGGAAGGTCCCTGAAATAAATGGACTCAATTTTTCTCACCATCCTCAGGAGTCCTGCCTCCTCACTTCTCCACTAGGAAGATATATTTTAATCACCCCGGTGTGGGGGCTCTAGAAAGCAGGACACAACACATGAGAGATAAAAAAATAAGATAATTACAAATAAGGATCTGGCTGATGAGCTGGAGAACAAAATTTGGAATAGTTTAGTAAAAAAGGAAAGTAAATGCTTCCCAATCTGGTCATATAGTATATGACCAGATTTATTATAAATTACTCTCCTTCACACATGCTCTCTATCTTCTAGAACAAGTTACCTGCTTATTTCCCGATAGAGGAACATCTTATTTCCTATATCTGTTTGTTTGCAAAGGCTATTTTCCCACATGGAAATGTTCTACCTTTTTACTTCTGCTTCACAGAATCCTTCCTTCCTTTAAAAACTCAGAACAAGTGTCACCAAACTCCTACAGGAAATCTGTCCTGATCCCCACCAGCTGCTAATTCGCTCATTATAAAAACTACTTTGTATTTTATTTTTCTATGTACATATTGTTTCTGCTCCCTCTTCTCCCTCTTTCCCCTTACAGCAAGAGAATACAAGATCCATAAATATAAGAATCTGGCATATAATATGTGTTTAATAATAAATGCTTGTGGATGAATATAACAAAGAATGCAAGAAATAGAAGAAAGGTAGTAGCAATATTCTACACCAAAAAAGGAAGAACAGAAAAATAAATTAAAAGATATATTTTTAAAATAATATTTTAAATAATATATTTTTTAAAAATAAATTTAAGAAATTTAACATAGAGCAGGTAAAAAGGAGAGGAAGAAAATGCCTATAGGTATGAGTAGAGGGGATCAATTCTTACATCAAAGTACTTTAAGCAAACTAATCTGAAGGGCAAGGTTCTGATTTAAGAAAGGAAATGATTAAAAACCCATAGACAAGAAAGAACATACAAGCCTAATAATCATAAATGTAATTGTGAATAGATCAAACAATCCAATAAAACAAAAGTAGCAGAGTGGATAAAAACAACACCAAAAAAAACCCCAGTAATTTGCTGCTTTCAAGAAATATGACACTAAAAAACTTTGAGAGCCTTAACATCCCTAGGCTTCTGATTCCTCATTTGTAAGAAAAGGGTTTGAACTCTTATTTGTTCTAGTTCTAAATCTAGGGTGTAAAGAAACTTACAAAATGAAAATTAAAGGCTGGAATGAAATTTATTGTACACGAGGTGATTTCAAAAAATAAGGCTTGCAACTGCTTTATTAGTCAAACAAAAATTAAAATCCACAATAAGACACACAAAGAAATTCCATTACGCTCAAAGGATCCACAGTTATATGCAATATCACTATTAAATGCACTGCAATAAATTTTTACACGTAATTAAGGAACTGAATTTTAAAAGCCCACTGTAGGTAATTTTAGTGTTCCTTTCTAAAAAGTGGATAAATCTAAAGAAAGTTTTTTTTAAAAAGTTAGATGTGAAAGATTTATGGCATTTTCTACTCAAAAAAATTAAAGAATATACATATTTTTCATTACATTATCTATATCCCTGCCCCCCCCCCAAAAAAAACAGCTCATGTCACAGGATACAATTGCAAAGGAAAAAAGGAATAGCAATGTTTAAAAAAAGATGAAATACTAAATACACTTTTTACATGATTAAGAGAAATCGTTTTTGGCAGATGGGAACAGAAGAAGCAAAAGATAAATATCTTAAACAAAGACAATGACAATCTGCATAACGAATGATCCAAGGCACAAATCAAAGAAACAAATTAGTAACTGAAAAATAAGATGAAAAATATGTTTTGGGGATGCTGCTAAAGTAGTCCTCAAAGGAAAAATACATCTCAAACCATAGATTAACAAAGTAAAAAGAAAACATCAATGATCTAAGTATGCAATACAAGAACTGAATCAAAAGGCAGAAATTACTAAGAAAATTAAAAGCTGGTTCTCTGAAAAGACTAATTAAATAATCAATAGACAATTAGTTACACTGATCAAAAGGAGGAAAATCAAATTAATAAAAATAAAAGATGAATAAAATGGTATTAGGACAGAATAAAAATAATTATAACTTCAGGACTTGCACACTAACAAAGCTGATTTTATAGGGGAAATGAGTTATTATTTATAAAATATAAAACTGGGGAGAATTCTGGGAAGATGGAGTAGATTGGTAAATTTTAAGCTCTCTAGATTCCCCACAAATAGAAAAAATCTGCTCCTCAGAGCAAACATAGACTGGTGAAAATTCAAGAGGACTTGGGGCAGAACAGGAGTTTTCCTGACACAATCCAAGATCTGAAGAAAGTACCCACACCCAGGATTAACCCTAGAAGGATTAACTCCTAGAAGTGAAGACATCTCCAGGCTGGCTCTGCACAAACAGCAAGTGGGGACCCTGGGGTTAACTGGTTTGGCTGAAGCATTTCACTTCCTGGACTGTTTATGGAATAGGAAGAGTCCAAGAAGACTGAGGGAACCTAGGCTGATTAGGAATGCTAGGCCCAGATGTGCTGCATGGGGCACAGCCCTGGGTCAGAAGGAACCAACACCCAGCCAGCACACAGACAGGGGGATCAAGAATGCTGTTGGCTACAGGCATTTACTGGAGGGTGGAACTCTTGGTTTAGGATTCCAGTCAGAGGGGAAAGCAGAGGTAAAGCCAGAGACACCATCCCCCACCCCAGGATTACAGATGCTTACACTAATACTTCTTATTTAAAAAAAATGAACTGGCAAAGAAGAAAGAACTTAATCACAGAAACTTACTATGGATATGGGAAGACCGGGGTTCATCTTCAGATGAGGACACTTCAATAAAAAAAGCTTCTACCCTAGCCAGTAATGTGAAATGGCCCCCTGCCCAAAGAGAATTTACAGAAGAATTTCAATTAAAAAAAAAAAAAAAAAAAAAACTTAAAAATCAAATAGACATTGAGGAAAAATTAAACTAAACTAAACTAAAATAAAATAAAAGCTGTCCAAGAAAAACAAGAAGATTATGAAAAATAAGTTAACCAACTAGAAAAGGAGATAAAAAATCTCAAAGATGAAAATAAACAAAGATGAAAATTTACTTTAAAAATTAGAACTGGACAAGGAGGAGCCAGTGAAGCTATGAGAGACCGAGAAATAACAAAACAGATTATAAAGAACAAAATAAAAAGAACAGAATATGAAATATAGGAAAATGATAGATCTGAAGAACAGATCAAGAAGAGAAAAATGTAAGAATAATTGTAATAGTACAGTCTGAAAGTTGTGACCAAAAAAAGAACTTTGACACAATCATGTAAGATATACTGCAAGAAAATTGTCCTGGAGTGCTAGAACATAAGAGGAAAGTAGAAATAGAAAAAAATCTACCCATCACCACCTCAGTGAGACCCTTTGTGAAAAATAACATAGGGATAAGATTGTCAAATTTTGAAATCCCTAAATCAAAGACAAAATTTTGCAACAAGGAAAAACAATTAAAATATATAAAATATAAACAATTAGAATTGTGCAGAACTTTATCAGCAGCCACAATAAAAGACTATATATCCTGGAATCATATCTATTGACAATCAAAAGAACTAGCCTTGTAGACAAAATTATTATATCCAGCAAAATTATGTATAGTATTTAATGAGGAAAAAAAAGGACAGTCAAGGAACTTGAAGATTTTTAGAAATTTCTATCAACCAAACCCAAACTTAAAAAACATTTAATATACAAGAGCAAAGATCAATTTAAAGGAACTCAACATAGGCAAATCGTTTATGTTCTTTTACTTGGGAAATGTATACCATATGTTTAAGATTGACATCAACAATAGGGTAGCTCAAGAGAAAGACTGGGGCAGAGTTAAGGTGAAAATATTAATCATTTACACAAATGAGGTGCATAGGCATTAGAGGGCAGAGGAAGGCTTATAGTCCTGAAAACCTACTCACATTGGAAATAGGTTAAATAGGCAACACTACAAAAAAAAAAAAAACCATTAAGGTATAGCACCCTCTAAAAGTCTATAAAAAAATAAGGAGAGAGTGAAGGGTAGACAGGGAAGCAGAAGTTGAGGAGAAAAGACAAAGGAAGGATTCGTAGGTTGAGGGTTAAATAAGAGCAAGGTAAGTTTAAGAGCAGAATTAAAGTAGTCAACAGGGATAGGGAGAGAGAGAGAGAGAGAGAGAGAGAGAGAGAGAGAGAGAGAGAGAGTGAGAGAGAGAGAGTGTGTGTGTGTGTGTGTAAAGGATGAGAGGTGTTTGTATGCATATGAATGTATATATCGATATATATATATACATAAATATATCCTTTCTTAACTATAGCTTCTTTGGGTGTAGTGAGAGGAATGAAAGGAGAAAAAAATAACTTAAAAAAGGTAAGCAGCAGACAACAAAAGAATAATTTCCAAGGAAGTAATGAAAAGATGGACACTCATGAATATATATACACTTTCTTGAACTGGTAATTTATTGATATATAAATTCCCTAATGTTTATATAATGTCATCTGCTGGGCACATGACAACAAAAAGTACATCTTTTAAAAAATGAAAAAAAAAAAAGAAAAGAAAAGGAAAAAAAACACTAAAATGAAGAGAACATGAAATATATCATAGGCAAACTCAAAAAGATAAATCTAAACAAGTCATAAAAGACAGAAAAAATTTCCAGTTAGAAGAATTTAAAAGTGAATTCTATCAAATATTCAAAAAGCAATGAATCCCTATGCTACATAAATTATTAAAGATAACACTTTACTCATAAAAAGAAACAAGGAAGGATCAAGTAGAGAAAATATTAACACTGAGTACTGATGCAAAAATTTGAATGAAATTCTAGCAAAAATTGTATAGTAACATATCTAAAAAACTATTAACTATGATTATATTACAGATACATTCGTGGGTCAACATCAAGAAAAGCCATATGATTATATTTATATTTATTGGAAAAATATAAGTCATTTATGCTAAAAACCAAAACCCAAAAAGTCTCCACTACTTGCAATGGAGAAACTAGAAGTTTTTCCAATAACCACTGGGATAAGGCTCCTTCTCTCTCCCTTATTTCATAGTTTAAGAAATGCCATAAATAACATCAAAACAAGAAATTAAAGGGATAAACACTAGCAAAGAGGAGACAAGATTATCTATTTGAAGACAATATGAAAGTTTATTCAGAAAACTCCAAAGAATAAGCAAAGAAATTGAGACAATAATCTCAATAAAACTAGCAGGATACAAAAGAAATCTACAAAGATTATCAGCATTCTAAATGTCAATCATAATAGAAAGGGAAATCATATTCCTAATACCTATAAAAATATAAAATACATCTGCTAGTCAAACTACCAAGATATATTCAAGACTTAGCAAGTTACAATTACAAAATATGCTTTCAAAAATAACGAAATAATTAGAGATTAATTCTCTAATTATTCATTGTCACTGTCTGATTCACTGTCATGACTGAGCTACAATAATTGATTTAGAGCTACTTTTCCATTGAATTACAAAGGAGAAATTGATTAGCATTCAACAAAACTAGAAAATTCATTTGGAGAAACAAAAGGTCTAAAATCTCAAGTAAAGGGCAAATAACATTTCTACATCTCCAATTATATCGGATGCTGATTAAAAAAGACACAGAAGTAAATGAAGTAGAATAAATAAGAATCAGAATTAATCAATATGTATCCCCAGTACATGGCACTTTTTTTCTGTTTTGATCTGTGATTTCATCAATGTAGGGAATCTTCTATTGAGAAACTCCCACTGAGAAAACTTTCTGTTACTTCATATCAGCAGCTGCAAATTCTGCGGTTACTATGAATTTTAGAATTAGGTGCCTTAGAACTGCAAGAGAATCAAAAGTGATTTGCCCAGAAGTACTAAGCCAGATGGAACCTGAACCCAGGTTTAACTCCTAAATCAACTCTATATCCATTATACAACATTTTTTCACATTGAATAGAAAACATCGTAAGTGCATAATAAATGTTTACTGAATTGAACTGATGTCAATATACTACTTACACAAAGGATATTAAGACCTTCAGCATGACTAGCTACAGCTACACAAAGTCCTTCCTGATTTCTCCATGTTACCACACTCTTCTGTTGAAAATTACTTTGTATTTACTTTTCTACCTGATGTATCCCACCGTTTTCCCAATAGAATGTGAAGTTATTGAAAGGGTGGGGGGGGGAAGACTGCTGCATTTCCAGTGCCTAGCACAGTATCCTGCCCATAGTAATTATTTAATCAGTTTTGGCTGAATTTTTGCTATCATATTATTGAGGTTGAGAGTTAGCATGAGGAAAAAAGGGTAGAGAACTGACCTCTGTCTGGATGACCTGGGTTCAAGGCCTATCTTTGGCAAACAGTCTACCTCTTGATGCCCTGGAGAACTCTCTAGGACTATAAGTTGCAGAGCAGGTGC
Organism: Sarcophilus harrisii; assembly: GCF_902635505.1. NCBI lineage: Eukaryota > Metazoa > Chordata > Mammalia > Dasyuromorphia > Dasyuridae > Sarcophilus > Sarcophilus harrisii. The sequence continues at coordinate 551,120,642 of NC_045427.1, read as the reverse complement.
CAATCCACATTGGTGAGAGGAAAGAAAGAACAAAGGAAAAGAGGAAAATGAGGGAGAGAAGGGAAAGGAGGAGACAGAGAGACATGAAGAAATGAAATCTCAGGTCCAGTATAGAAAAAAAAAACAAAGCACACCTATGTATGTTCTATTATATTATCCTTCACCAATGATGTACTTTGATGTTTCTTATGTTGTGCAGGTGATAAGATAACAGCACAAGGCCTGAAAAGTTCTATCATACTGAATAAACTTCAAAATGGATTCATTAAAATTAATTTCATTATTCAATGTATATACAATCTTTGAAAGCCTGTACAATATTAAATATTGCCAATAAAATTCCACAATTTCCCCAAATACATAAATGCTATATTGGTGACTTGTTTTTCTATTTTGAGCTAATTATTTTTAGTTTCATAAAGCATGTTCTTTAATTTTTAATTGCCAAATCTACTCTAATATACTAGTGAGTATGAGTACAGTATAATGTGGACTTTGGAGCCAAGAAGCCCTTGGCTCTGACACTTATTAGCTGTGTGCCCATGGCTATTAACTTTGCCTCTCTTTGTTTCAGTTTCAACAGCTGCCAAATGAGCCTGGATAGAGGCCTCTAAAGTCTCATTCAGCTAATGATCATAACTAGGTTTATAAGACTTCAGAACAGAAAAAGCCATCTTAAGAATTGTCTATTTTCTATTTTTTCCAGTCTTATATATTCCTTTCATGCATACTTTGTGATTTTGCCATCTTGGCTTACTTGCTATCCCTTACATGTGAAATATGACATTTGCTGTCATCCATGTATATACCTCATCTCTTTTTCTTGGAATATATGGTTTCTTTAAAACTCAGCTTAAATGTTTCTATAAGAAGTCTTTCCTCATTTCTCAGCTGCTAGTGGCCTCCCTCCTAAAACGACCCAGTATTTTAAAATATATATTCTGCACAACACACATACACACTCTCTCTCTTTCTCTCCTTCATTAGAATGTAAGCTCCTCAAGGTCAGGGCCTATTTTGTCTTTTGTAACCCTATTGTTCACAATGACCAACAAATAATAGATGCTTGATTAAAAAAAAAAAAAAAAAAAGCAAGGTACTTTTATTAATAAATCTACTCCATTCCTCTCAATTTACATCTGATGATAACAAAGGCCAAAAAGAGACTCCCTCAAGATCACACAATTGCAAAGTAGCAAAGGTGGAATTTCCAGTGATCTTTACTTGGTAAACTGAGATAACTGAGAGCTATATAAAATTTATGGTGATATATGAATATCAATTATCATACTGTGAATCACTGGGGGAAAGGAGAATGAAGGGAGAGTCAGGGCAGGAAGCCAAAGCATTTTAATAATAAGACCAGATTTCCCAGTTGAGCTTCAATAATCTTAGTTTCTTTAAGTTTGTACCATTCAACATGATGCTAAACAATTCTACCCAAAGGATGAAATATTCCCTGCTAGATGGAGCCAAAAAGTGCCTTTTGCAAGATTAGCTCTGTGCCATGAAAATAATTCTGGTTTCTCAGCTATCTGATAAACCCAACAAATTACTTTGTGACTTTATCATTTTAGCAGCTTAACTTAAGTGTGATAAGTACACACATACAACTCAATACAGTAATATGACATAGTTTACATATCAATGCAGGACAAACTACATAGACTTATATACTAGTAGACAGTGTTAAGATCAAGAAGGACAGAGTTCAAGTTTCTCCATTATCTACCACCCTTCCCCCAACAATATAAAACACTTACATGCATGCATGCACACACATACACACCAATGCACACCGTGTGACCCTGTGCAAGTTTCTTTACCTTCTAAATGCTTCAGTCAACTGAAATTTTTAACTATGTAACAGTAGGAAATACATTTAAAGAAGTCTCCTAATACTGCTTCAGAAAAGTTGAGGACCATTTTTACATGTAGGCAGAATAAGCAGCCACCTACCTCTTAAGATTAGAAGATTGCTAGGGTTGGCTTCCACCAGAACGTCTCTTTCACTGGCCTACCCACAGCAGCTGAAAAGTGCATCATTAGAAATATAGTCCTTTGGATTACAGGTTGACTCCATTTCTATTCAATGTCTTTTAGAGTCTGCCTTGAATCAAACCACAGTAAGGTAAGAAGTCCCCTCCCTTTTTCCCCCCACTAACAAAACTGAAATGAGGAGGCTAAGATATTGGAGTTTATAAAATACAAGTTTTCATTTTAGGTAACATTAAATAATCAGAGGTGAAATGCAATGTTTGTAAAAAATAAAGGTGGAAATGCTACTAAGGAATTGTCCTGTGTTGGCAAGAATAAGTATTTTACTAGATTGTAGATTAATTCACAAACACACACACATGTTAATAATATTGGCTAATAACGCTCTTTGAACAAACAAAAGATAAAGGGATTGTTAAACAGTAAGCTCATAGTTGGTAAAGGGAGGACTTGAGATGTTCCTCCAAATAGCTATCTTTGGCCTTACTCACCTTCATATTCCATCTGGAACCCTGTGGTTCCTGACACATAATTTATAATAAATAAATACTGGATGAGTAAATGAGTAGAATAACGAATTAAGAAAACAAAGTATACCTAAGAGTAAATTTAGCTACTTTATCAGTTATATACTTCCCTGGCCTTGAGCTCATAATATATACTAAACCTCAAGATTTGCAAAAGAAAGGAAATTTAAGAACAAATACATGACTTCTATTGATAATAAGTTTTGAAAAAAATACTCATGAGCTACAAAGGATTTATGAAAGAAGATTCTATCTGCATCTAGAGGAAGAACTGATCATTAGAAGTGTGTATAGAATGGTTAGTTACTTACACACTCACACACATACTTGTGCCTAATGTAGCCAGCTCTAGGACAGGGACAGAGAGGGGAAAAAGGAAATTACATGATAAATTTATTATATATTTAAAAGGAAAAGCAAGTTGTACATAATAGATTTGCAGTTTCATTTGATAAAAAAGAAACATATTTTAAAAGTGATAGATAACCCATACTTGAAAGCTAATCATCTGTGATGTTTAAAGAAAAGCAGAGTTTACCCCAACTGGATTGTAAGTTCCTTAAAAACAACTAACATTTTATACTTTTTTTCTATAACTCTGATGATGATTAACATACAACTAAGTATACCATAATCCTACAATAACCTGTTATTTGACTTCTTGCTCCATTGTAACAGAAATCAAGGCAAGCAATATGGAGGACTGAGTAATGTTTTCTTTGAATCCTTTGACTCAAACTGTATGTAGGAGTCACAGGGTTAAATCACATGAGGGCAATAAAGATGAAGCTAGAAAATTATCCTCCAGAGCAAAAAGACTATTTGATTTTTCCTCTCTCACTTTTTCCCTCATGTTAATTTTTATCTTTTTGTTCAGCTTTTACTACTACTTTTTCTTCTATGTTCTACTTATTTTTTTTTCTTATTTTCCCATTCTTCTTACTCTCTCTCCATCTATATTTCTGAAATCAAGCATGTCTTTTTCAAGTAAAACCTGTTGCCTCAATATGTGTCATGAAAAATTGTAACTTTAGGCAAGATGACATAATGTTGAAAAACACTGAAAAAATCAAGACAATAAATAACTTAAATGACATTCTATAGATTCAAGAGACATATTCTGAATTATAGGAATGAAGATGGAAATGGAAATTTTGATGATTTTTCTATATAAATGTAGCAAGCACCTTGTTCTATTCCTAATGTTTTCTTGGACTCTTGTTATACTTCTATTCTCCTACTTACTAGTTGGCTGGACCTCAAAATTATTTTACAAATAATCTTTAGTAAAGTCACATAAAGTTGAAATTGGCCCATAAAATCACACACTGAAAAACTAGAACAGGAAAAGACTTCAACATAAATCAAGAAAACAACCAATAGTGTGATTACTGTAGTAATAATAACAGTACTGGGAATCAAGTCCTACATCCAAACTCCAAACTGGTCAAATCAATTCTTTTGTACTCTTAGATCCTGGCCATATTTATGTGACTGAAAGGGTAGAAACATAAACTCTGTTCAGAAATTATAGATATGTCTTTTAACTACAATGAAATAATTCTATTAGGTCGAATTTAATTCAATTCAACAAACATTTAAAGCACCTACTATGAACAATGCTTTATCCTGTGTTCTGGAAGGATATGGACTTATATCTAAAAAGCTAATGACACAGCAGAACAAAATAATTTCTCTGTACAACCTCAATAATTTGGCCTTTGTCATATTTTATATAGGTACTCCAACAAATTCTAATTGGAATGAATCAATTACATCATAGAAAGAAGTCCAGAAAAAAAATTATTAAAAAAAATGACAAATTTTTTGGAAGTATATCTCAATTATATAGGGGAAAATAATTTTTAATTCAATAATAGGAAGGAATTTGGGGAAGAAAAATGGATATTTAGACTACGTTACAATAAAATTTTCTAGGCAAAAATAATTAAAAGTAAATAATAAACTGGAAAATATTTGAGTACATATGACAGATATGAATTTGACCTATAAAATGGATTATTGTTTAAAAGTCACAGTAGTAATTCAGTTATTATAATAACTTTTTGGAAATGTTTAACCTCACTAATAAGTCAAAGATCAAAATTTAAAACAACTTTCAGGTACCACCTCACACCCATCAAACCAGCAAAAATAAGTAAAAGCAATGAAACTCACTGCGACGGGATTGTGGAGAAACTGGTACATTCATTCATTGCTGGTGGAATTGCAAACTTGTAGAATCTTTTTGGAGAGGAATCTGGCAGTACGCAGTAAAAGTTACAAAAATAATCATACACCCTTTGACCCAATAATTCCATTGTTGATAAAAAACCCTAAAAATGTTATCAAAAACAAAAACAAAAAAAGAGATATCTGTTCAGACTATCATAGCAGCATTGTAAGTAATTGCAAAAAACTGGAAGCAAATTAGATATCCAACAATAAGGAAATAATTAAATTATGGTCCATTAATGGGATATATAACAACTATAAGGAATACAAAGAGTTCTGGAAATAATGAAAACCAAAAAAGCAGAATCAGGGGAATGGAATACACACTAAGTTCATATGAGGAAAAAATACATGAGAACAAAAGAATAAAAAATTTTGATGGTAAATCTGAGAAAGTGATTGCAATATAATTTATGAAATAAAATTAATTTAAATACCAACAGTTAAGTAATTTTGGTTGTGCTCAATGTTAAGTTTCTAATAAAACATTTAGTTGAAACAAGTAAAAAATCATAACGCATTAGAAATACTTTGGCCTTTCAAAAACCCCATCCTCAACCATTTCACCTGAGGAATTCCAACCTCCTATGTTCCTAACTTTTTCTTCTTACTCTGGAATTTGGAGGCAAAAGTACATTTCAATGTCAAAACTGATTAATGGGTGATAGACAACACTCTAGTCCCCAAACCACAAAAGGTCCCCGAAACTCAAAGGTTCCTCCAAAGATCCCAAATTTCTTTTCAGATAACTAATAGAGTATTAATCAGTCTTCATATCATTGCTGACATAATCTATTTTAATTTACTCCTCAAAAGCTTCATGTATAAAACATGAGATTTCTTCATGAAAGAGTGATCTTTCCTACAGCACGCACCCCCCTTCAGGCTTTAATAACTCCTTTAACATTCTTTGATCAAACTTATTTATTTCTCTTCAGCAATTCTTATTAAGAATTCAGATCAGCTCATATGACTATTGACAATTACACTATCATGGGCAAACTTTTTTTTTCTTTCTCAAATTGATTTAGCTTCCGGTGTGGAGTGGAAAGGACAGGACTTAAGACAAGGGAAGAAGATGTAAAGGAACAGAGCAAGCCATTACATATTAGTTACTATAATAAGGAACGAACAAATAAATATTATGAAAGTTATGACTGCCCAAAACACTTTGATTATTAAATGTAATCTAGATAAGCACTGTATTATTATTAGTCCCATAGGATACAGATCATACATAAAATGTATCAGTGTTCTAAAATTCTTTAGATCATCAGGCATTATTTGGCTCTTTTGGAGAACTGGAGCGTAAGGGCATAAAAAAGAAACAAATTCTTACCTTGAAAGATATGAAAATATATAGGTAGAGAATCTGTATACATGGAAAACATTTTAATAACATTTGTAAAATAATGTGATTTTAAATGAACATTGTACAGTTCACATAAAGAAAAAAGGGTAAGAAGTAGATTGCTTATTGGAAAAAATTTGGCATATTATAAATGGGAAAGAATAAGAGAAGAGCAAACAGAGTCAGGTCAAGATTCCCAATTTGTGGATTCCCCATAAAACAGGGACTTCCCTTCTCTATTCTTCTCAATCAAATAAAATGCAGGATTAGCTCTTATCAATTTAGACAAGAACTAGAATAAAGACAGGAAAAGTCAAATCCTGCACCCATAGTTACACTATTATTATGGACAAAGACCTAGAATCCACATCTTTTGATCTCGTGACTCCTTTCTTTCATTAAATTTGACAATTTCTTTCATTAAATCATAAGATGGTAATTATTTAACTGAAATAAAGGATATGTTTTGGTACAGTCAACAACAATAGAGAAGTGTTTTCCAGCAACAATAGAAGAAACTGGGGAGAAAAGTTGAAAAAAGTTTTCTCAAAACTACCTTGAGAAGGTAGTTTTTTCAGCTACCTTCCTTCAAGTACACAGAAATATAAAACAGAGTTACAATATTCAAAGTACCATTGATATTATTTTGCTTTATAATTCTCAAACCTTTAAGACTGCTACAACATAAAAAGCAACCCCACTTGCCCAAGAAATTTGGCAGATGATGATTGTAGAAGACCTTGGGACCAAAGACTTCTCTTTATTATCAAAGAACTGACTGGACATAGCCAATGATAACTTTGTGATATAATCAGACCCCAAAAACCATAATCTTATGCTACTTAATGATATCTAACAATGGTAATAAAATAATGAATGATATTAACTTTTAGTAGCTAAAATTTCCATGAGGAATGAGAGAATAAACTATTTTTAGATAACCTAACAAACACCAATCACCTTTGAGTAAAATGGCTTTTAATAACAAACCCAAGTGTTCATAGTCTAAGGTTAATAGATATTAACTTTTCAAGGTGCCTTCATCTAATAAAAATGTTATGTTTAATCACAGAACTATGATTTGGGTTTGGACTTTTATGATATGAAATAATGCACACTCTCTTCTCACGAAAAACATTCGTCTAAAACATATTATATTATTGAATGAACATCTATAATAAATCAAATTTGTCTCCAGTAACATGGTAGAGGTGTTGTGAGGTAATGGGACACAGTGAAGAATTTGATATAGGAAGACTTGGATTCAAGTTCCACCTCAAACAGAAATCAAGTGACCTAAAGCAAATCAGGTAATTTGTGTCTCAGTTTTCTCAACTATTAAATAAAAGGATTATACCTGATGACCTCTGAGACTCCTTGCAGTTCTCAATATATTATACCATGTTTATAATATTTACTATTCAAGTATTAAATGATCTGGATGATATGAAGTTTTTTCCCATTAATGATTCAACATTAATTCAGTGAAGACGTATTTCAGTGTACACTACTTTTCAACTTACTATGCTAAATATTTAGGGAGATACAAAAATAAACTTAAAAAGTGCTTCATTTCAAGTTTTCAAAATATTGAATAAGCAATATAGTATAAATAGTAATAATAGGCTTGGAGTCAGAATTATAAGAGAAGGCAGAACCCAAAGCATAGGATTCTTTTCAGCACCTTCATTTATGAGACTTTAATTTCTAGCTCTTTTAGGTCTATGGCAGAAAGTAGAGATCAGTCACCCCAATAAAGGACAGTGAAGAGAGTAAACCCAGCTCTGTCACAGTATACAGCAGGGAACAGGAGCTTGGACTTAGTTACTTGATTCAGCTCTGCGAGAGCTAGCAATCAGTGAATGACATCCCTAACTCAACAAGACCTACAATACTGCAGAGGTAGGAGATATGCTGAAGGGGATCTTAAGCAAGGGAGGAACATGATCTTACTTCTTTTAATCCATCATGAAACTGAAAAAAAAAAAAAAAAAAAAAAACGACAGGAACTACATACAATCTCAAGCTCTGTCAGAGTATGAATTTATATCTTTGTGCTAAGACCAGAACTACTGAAGAAGACAGGACCAAAAATAGTTTTTTCAAACGGGTTTTCTGGCTATTCTACTCAAAGTACAGAGCTCACTATGGCTACCTGCAAACTTCCACTTTTAATCTCAATACTGCTTTCAAAGATAGGAATGACAGCAACCCTAGCAGGTGAAAAATACCATAAATTTCCAAGAAATATTATGGAGAGAGCTCGTCACAAACTGTGTAAAGAAAACTACCAATACAATAAAAGAAATACTCTGCGTTGAGAACACCCTAAAATTCCAGAATAATTTTGCAATTAGCAGAATCCCAAAAAAAGTCATCATCCACAAGAATTCTTATGAATATATCTAAGAAATGAAGAGTTGAAGCAAATAATAAAGTTAAATTAGTGATCTTAAGGAAAATGTCAGGAGAATAAACAGCTTAAATCAATAAGTGAAAAACTTTACCCAAGAAATAGACACCCTGATAAAAATGAGCAACTCTGCTCTCCATTCATACAATCAACACCTTGGTTTAGGTCCTTTGTCATGTCTTACCCAGATTATTCCAACAACTTCTAACTATTTTACTTGTCTCCAATCTATCATTAACCTAATCCCCAGCTTTTTAAACAGTGGTTCTGACTGTAACTGAATGTGGGGGGAGGGCCATGAAATTATGATTTAGTATCAGTAAATGTTTGATTTGCAAGACTATTTTACATATCTATGTATGTGGTTCATAAAAAATTTTCAGGCACAAAGGAGTTGTGATCGAAAAAAGTTTTAAAAGCCCTATCCTAATGTATTCTAAACATATCTGACCATATCACTTCCCTAACTCAATCAACTCCAGTGACTTACCATTCATTGCCTATAGGATAAAATATAATCTCTTCTATTTAACCCTTAAAACCTATCACAAGGTGGCTCCAGCCTATCCTTCTAGGTTACTGGACATTCCCTCTCCTGCTTGCCTTCTCTATTTCTCACCCACAACATTCCATCTCCTGACTGTGACTCTGCACTGGCTGCATTTTATGCCAGTGAACATGACACATGTGCATATCATGACACACATTACAGAGCTGCTCTCTTATAAACCACAGATCAAGCACTATTTTCTGTAGGAAGATTTCATGATTCTCCAACAGTACTAGTGCCTTCCTTACTAAACTCTCTTGTTTTTAACAATTTTATGTATATAAACTTTATATTCATGTTATAGATATATTTTATATGTACTTATCTCTCTCATTAGAATAAGCTCATTTTAAGTAGAGATAATTTTGTTATTTGAACTTGTATCCTTAGCACAGTGACCGTCATGTTGTAGATGCATAAACTGGCAGTACACTGGATTGAGCGCTGGGTCTAGAATCAAGAAGACATATGTTCAAATTCAGCCCCAAATACTTATTACCTGGGTGACTCTTACACAAATCACATATCCTCTGTTTGCCTCAGTTTCTTCTCCTATAAAATGGGGATACTAATAACGTGTACCTTGCAAGATTGCTGTGAGAATCAAAGATTATATAAAAAGCATTTAGCAAAATGCCTGGCACACAGTAAACACTACATTAATGCTTATGCCTTTCCCTCCTAAATACTTGATAGAATATTGACTGAAAACACAGTATGTCTATCAATGAATCCCTGTTCATGTTGGGGTCATGCCAATTTAAAAATTATCATAATACTTAAAGCAGCATACAGATGCAGTACCATGCCATTAATACCAATTAAATAAAATGAAAAAAAAATTATCAAGAGTGACAGCAAATTAGGACTAGAAAAGAAATGATGAAAAATATTAGAAATTAAAGTGACCTGCCATTACCAGATCTCAAAACATACCACAGAGCAATTATTTTTAGAACTATTTGCTACTGGTTAAAAAATGAGAAAAACTGATCAATTGAACAGGACTGATTAAGTTGAGCAAGACTTGAAAGGTCATAAATATGATAATGCAATAGTCAATAAACCCAAAGACATCAACTACTAGGACTTCCCATTACACAAAAACTGCTGGGAAAACTGGAAAAGAGAAATTATTTTTTGCAGATATTAGAATTCATTATCATTTCACAATAAGCTTTATGTAGATAAGTGACCTAAAAATAGAGGGCCAGCTTGCTATACAAAAAGACCAAGGTTTCAGTCCTATTTTCAATCTACATGAACTGTGTAATCATGAAAAATCTTTTTTTCCTTCTCAGTGCATTAAGATGCACTCTAAGAGTGTCAATTGAAGATATTTACATTCAAAATTTCTTTGAGGAGGAATATTTGGGACAAAGGGTTGCCTATACCAATTTGAATCAAAAACCTAGTTCCTTATTCTCTATCATAAATCATTAGAGGGGAAATGGAAAAAGGAAAAACTAGAGAATGAAAGTACTTTTGTACAATTATGGCCAGAGGATAATACTTAACTAAACAAGGATAGATATAACAGTAGAAAACAAAATGGACAAAACTGAAAAGCTTTTATATTAGCAAAATCAATGCAATTTAAATTAGAAAAGGAGCAATTAAAAAATATGCGCAGCAAATATTTTTGATAAAGGCCTGATATTAAAATATATAAGGACTTGATATAAATATATAAAAACAAAAACCATTACACAAAGTATAAGCAGTTAGAGGATATAAACAGGCAATTTTCAATGAAAAGAAATACAAGCTTATCAGTAATCAATGAAGAATACTCCAAATCAACTAAGAAGATAAATACAAACTAAAATAGTACTGGGAATTTACTTCATATGTATCAAACTGTCAAAAATTACACAAGATGAAAATGGTAAATATTACAAATACTATGGGAAGAAAGGCACACCATTGCTTGAAAGAACTACAAGTTGGTCTAATGGAAAACAATTAAGAATTATCCTGTTTAGCAACAATGAAAAAAATCACTAAATTTTATTAATCTTTTAAACCAGCAATGATAATCCTAGGGCGAAGAATTCGCTACTAGTAAGGCATATATTCCAAAGAGGTCAAAGACAATAGAAAAGGCCCAATATATGCAAAAATATTTAGAATATTACCTTTTATAGTACCAAAGAAAAAGAAAATTAAGGAATGGCTGAACAAACTGTAATGAAATATTATTACCCCCAAGAAATGAGTAAATTGAAAAATTCAGATGATCAATTCTTCAGAGAATTCAATGGTAAAACAAAACTTGCACCTTTCTGCAAAGGAGTGACAGAAACAGGTAAAAATAAAGCATTCATTTTCATACACAGGCATATGTCAATAGGTTTTGCTTGATTGTGTTTATCTGGCATAAGAGAGTTCCACTGGGGAATGGGAAAATTAGAGTACTAGAAAACAATTCTGCTATGACTTTATGGAAGAGAAAATATGTAAGTCATTATGGTCTTAATAGGCAAGTAAGATAATCAGATCTTTAAATTAGGACTGTTACAAATATATGAAGGTTAATTGTAAGAAAGATCTAGGAGACACCTGTAATTATCTAAGCAAGAGATGTGAACTTAAGGTGACAATAAAGATAGAAAAGAAGGATCAGATGCAAAAAATTTTTAAATCATTTGAATCACAAGGCAACTGCAGTAAGCATAAGAGAGAGAAATACCTTAGGGACCAGGTAACTAGGAAAATGATGGCACTGGCAGAAATAAATACCAGAGAGAAGTCAGAGGAAATAGGTTTTTGGAGAAAGCTAATGTTTGGTTTGGGGCATAAAGAGAATCAAAGACCTAGGAAGGGAAAGTGAGCCACAAAAGTTTAGAAAAGAAAAAAGGATCAGTTTACACTTCAACAGTAAAAAGCAACTTGACACCACCAAAATTTGTCTGAAAGATTCTCTATTAACTAAAGTACATACTGTGTCTATAGCAGAGAAGATGCTTCATCAGCTTTATTGTTTACAATCTGTGGGACTAGTGAGATTTATCATGTTTTGTCACTATCTCACAGGTAAAGGTCCTTCTGTAACAACCTTGAAATTATATATGCAGGTGCTAGACAAAGTTATTAATAATGGACAAGCTCAATATGGCTAATAATATAAAGAACAATATTACCCAAGTAAGCTTTTCTTGAAATTTTGATCAAGCTATAGGGGAAGTTATATAGTTTTCGTACATCTAAAATGAAATATATGGTAGTCATTAAATCAAATAGTTCAGCTAATCAAGAGTTTACTAACAGTCAATGGAAAGACTTTAAGGAAGATTGATTGATAGAATAGGATGAGAAAAGACAGAAGGATAGGGATCTGTCCATATAGAAAATGAGAAATCAAGCAAGATTGCTTTGGAAAAGCATGGTCTAATTATACGACAATGGTTTTTTTGGTCCTTCAGAAGCATCTTCTCTGCTATAGACACAGTATGTACTTTAATTAAGGAAAAATACAAAAATGAAAGGAAAAATCTCTTCCATTATTTTGAGTCAATTATAGCTTTTAATTTTAATTTGAACTGATCTAGAACCCATCCTGCCATACTGAGTCTGGGAGCACTAAGGGAGTCTGACATGTAAGAAGAGAAGTTAATAGTTCTCTGAACCCCTACCTGATATGGTACATAGGGTTTTTTGCTATATACAGGCACTCCCAAACATGATACATATACTGATAGAGTGGGAACAAGTTGGAGGGAGGAAGAAAGGGGAAGGACCATGAAATACTTTTAGGAATTGCCTTGTATATATATCTAAACCATTACTCACTCCATCTAATCACTGTCACTTGTGAAATCAGATCTCAGCATTTTTTGGCCAGTTTCTTTCATTAAAAAGAAATAGAGAATCTTTCATCATCTAGGACAGGATTTCTTCACCTAGGGACTATGATTTTTTTTAAACTTTGATAATTGTGTTGCAATATAATCCTATTAATTTTATTTGATCTTTATATATATATATATATATATATATATATATATATATATATATATATATATATATATAAATGGTTATTATGAGAAAGGGGTTCATAGGCTTCAGACTACCAAAAAGGCCCATGATACAAAAAAGCTTAAAGCTTTAAACCTCCTGATTAGGACATCTGTGTTGAGCAGGCCAGCCTCATAGTGATTTATAGATTTCAGATAGACCAACTAAGTGTACAGTAATGCTAACTGATGGTAATTAAAAAAAACAACAACCATTACTAAAAGAACCAAAGGCAAATGCAGAGTTCTATGGAAGGACACACAAAACCCCAGAAAACTGTGAAAAAGCAATTGCAAAGGATGTCTCTATGGCTGATTATAGATATAAGGTCAAGGTTTCATCAAAATATTGGGAAAAAAAGCTATGTCATAAGCCAAGATCTACAGTAACAAGCCCATGAATATAAGGTAGGGAAAGAGTTCAGAAAACATAATCCAACTCCATTTTATTACAGATAATCAAAAAGGTTCTTGCCCAAGGTTAACATAGGTAGTATTTTAAAGATAGGATTTAAACTTAAGTAATTTTGGCACCAAACCAGGGAATCAAACAACTACCATCTGCTAGGCTGGCTGGCTGGCCGTTATTTGTCCTGTATCCCAAGAATGCTTTTTATAGTTTAAAAAGAAGTTTTATTGTACTTAAAAAAATGTAAAAACCATTCTCAACTCAGTACAAAAACAGGCTGTAAACTAGAGTGCCTTAGTTTGTTAGCCATATTCCTCTACTCTTAAGTTTTAATTATTTGTGGAGTTCAACTCTGTTAGCATTCATACTACTACTACTCAGTTATACTTGCTTTGTAAATACTATTTAAAGTATGGTGGAATTGGCATTTCTAATAAAAATAGATTAAATATTGGATAAATTCAAAACACCCCAAGCATTATGGCGGATTAAATGATAGAATGAGATATGCAAAATTTTGGAAACAAACTTTAGGAAGAGAGAAATGATTAATTTTGAAAGAGAAGCAGGTGTGTAATAATTATGAACTTCCTTCTACATCAGAATATAGTCTTCTACAATGAATACTTCTGATCTCAGGAATCTAATATTTAAAACATTCAAAAGCCTCGTATAACTGAATTTTAATTAGCATATGCTTAATAGGGATGTATGTACTATTTTATAATTTTAAAAAAGAATATGAAAAAGAGCTAATAATTCAAGATATGCTTATTTTCCTCTACATATTTTTTAACCAAATCTATGATGGACTACTAAAAGTTGTTTTTTTTGTATCTTTAATTAATATATTAATAAGAACTCTCATTTTACTCTCAAATATTTAAACCCCAAAAAAGTCTACTTCTGATTCTATCCAATTAACAGATACACTAGGAAGTCTTTCTGATCAAGTTTTTTTTCTTTAATTAGCACTTAACAAACACAAACATTTTAACATATGAAAAAAAATAAAAGGGCAATGTATATGAAATGGTGAATTACTATTACATGCAAATATCATAAGTGTATTCATATATATATATATATATATGTATATAAAATAAAGTACTAATACTAGCATTGCCCCACGTATCTCCCTCTGAACTTACTTTTGGTTTATTTTGTGTATTTTTCAAATGAAAGTGACAGTAGTTTTAAAAAACTCTACTTCAGACTTTACTTTTTTAAAATTCAATTTTATTTAATTTGTAGTTCCAAATTTTCTCCATTCCCCCTCCCATTATCTGTTGAGAAGGCAAAAAAAAAAAAAAAAAAAAAAAAAAAAAAAAAAAAAAAAAAAAAATCCAAAACAACATGCATTACAAATGAGTAATCATTCAAAACAAAATCCAAAAAATGTAAAGAAAGATTAGAACAAAGGTTTCAATCTGCAATCTGAATACATCTATTCTCTACCTAGAAGTAAATGGCATGTGTTTCAACATAACTCCTTCTGAGTTGTTTTGTCACTGTCTCACCAAATTCTAACCAATGTACAGTAGAAGAAGTGACATGGTCAGTAATAAGAGCAGAGCCATATGACAAACACTTCTCACTTGCGATGTGAACAGTGTGAGGAAGTAGGATTAGGACTTAGAATTATCTCCTACTAAAAGTTGCTTAAAGAAAACGGGAAAAAAAATTTTACATCCAAAGTTTCTGATAAAGGTCCCATTTCTAAAATATATATAGAGGGGCAGGTAGGTGGCACAGTGGATAGAGCACTAGTCCTGAAGTCAGGACGACCTGAGTTCAAATCTAGTCTCAGACACTTAACACTTCCCAGCTGTGTGACCCTAGGCAAGTCACTTACCCCAACTGCCTCAGCAAAAAAAAAAAAAAAAGCAAAATAAAATATATACAGAACTGACTCAAAATTTATAAGAATACAAGCCATTTGATAAATGGTCAAATGATATGAACAAGTTTGAATAATAAACAAATGTAGGAAAACTGGGGCACTAATACATTGCTAGTGGATCCAACTATTCTGGAGAGCAATCTGGAACTATGCCCAAAGGGCTATCAAATTGAGTATACTTTTTAATCTAGCAGTGTCTCTACTGGGCCTATATCCCAAAGAGATCATAAAAAATGGAAAAAGGATGCACACATGCAAAAATGTTTGTAGTGGCAAGGAACTGGAAAATGAGTGAATACCCATCAGTTAAGTAATGGCTGAATAAGTTATGGTATATGAATGTAAGGTGAATGTTGAAAACTATCTTTATATGGATTTTGAAAAATAAAAAAGTATTAAAAAATAAATAAAAGATGCTTAAAAAGATATTGGAGAAGTTGTTTTAAGTTTTAATGAAATAAGATATGTTGTTGTTATGTCCAACTCTTTGTGCCCCATTTGGAGTTTTTCTGGCAAGGACATTGCCATAGTTTTTCATTTCCTTCTGCAGCTCATTTCACAAATGAGGACTCTAAGGCCAAAAGAGTAAAATGACTTGCTCAAGGTCACACAGCCAGCGAATGTCCGAGTCTAATTTTGAACTCACAAAAATTAGTCTTCCTGACTCCAGGCCTGGCATTTTATCCACAATGCCTCCTCCTAGCTCATTTCTATATTATTAGTACAGGTTGAAAGTTGAATTTTCACAAAAGTCAAAGTTGGCTTTTATTCTGCAATGTACTATATTTTTTAAATGTATTATTATTAAAATAGAAAAACAGCATAGCATAGAACAGCCATCCATTTTAGAGCAAGTGGCTTAAAGATGCTGCATTTATCAAAGAATCTGAAATATCTCATGAGAAAGAGTATATTCTAATTAATGTAATCATCATAAGCCTGTTTCAAATTAGATTTTTGAACAGTATTTTATCTACATATTAAATTAGAATGATCAAAAATGATTTTTATTTAAAATATTTTGAATCCTTTGAATTGTAACTGAAATAAGTCCCAAATATTCACCAAAAAGAATAAATCCACTTTCATGGATATTTATTTATTCTATTATCACGGATTGAGTGCCTAATATATAAAAGTCACCTTTGCTAGAGCAATTTGCCTTGAAGTAATTTATAAAATACTCAAAGAACAATTTATTCAATTCAGTCTAATAAAATTTTGTTTTATGATGAAAATTTTTTCAAAATTAGACTTATTATGCTAATCAGGATTGCTCTCTATACTTAAAATATTAGCTTTCTTATGGCAGCTTAAGCACCAAAATATGCTTCTAAGATTTGTTTAAAATCATTTGGTTTTGAGTCAACGAATATATCTTATCTGAGGGAGCAAAGATGACACACATTTCTCTCTGACCTTCTGTACAACCGCCACACTAATTACGAAATTCAGCCTCTGAATTAGTTCTGGACCCTCAGAACCCCAAAATATTGGAAGTGCAACAAATTATCAGCAGAAGATAATTTCAAAGATCATCAGAAAAGGTCTGTTTCAATTGGAAATCAGAGGGAAGCAGTTTAACACAAACAGCTGACCACAAAACCAGCACAGATAGCTCAGAGTCCTGGGGCAGTGTAGTCTCCACAGCAGAGAATCTACAGGAAGGAATCTATAGGAATCTACAGCAGTGTTGGCCACTTTGCCCTGGTTGCAAGCCAGTAGATCAGCAGAGAAGTTATAAAATATCCAACACCAACACAAAAGCTCAAAAATGAACCCCAAAATGCCAGAATCTCACAGGACCTATCCACGCCCATCTTGCACAAGGAGTGAATTAGCACTGACCCAGTGCAACTGTGGTCACTTGGAAACTTGGAACCCCCCCCCCCACACACACACACTAAAGGCAGACCTTAACTTTAAAAAAAATTTAATAAAAAAGTAAAGCAGACTAACAATAGACAGCTTTTATGGTTAAAGAGAAGAACAGATTTCAAACTCTGAGGAGACTAAAGGCAGATTGTCTCCAGATGAAGCCACAAAAGACCATAAAATCTGGTCCCCATCACACAAGGTTCTCCTAGAAGAAATTTAAAAGGACCTTAAAAGAGAGCTAGAAGAAAAATAGGGAAAGGAAATGAAACATTTGCAAGAGGATTTGGAAAAGGCAACACAGAAACTATCTGAAGAAAATTCACTACAATATAGACTTAGTGAAGTGGAAAAAGCATATAACTCATTAAAAGATAGATTTGATAAAATGGAAAAAGAAAGTAACTGCTAGAAAAACAGAATTTGTGAAATGAAATAAAATTCCATAGAACAAAACAACTCATTTAAAAATTCAATTTGATAAATACAAAAAGAAGTTAAAAAAAAAAAAGAAAAAGAAAAAGAAAATAATTCACTAAAATTCAGAATTGAACAAATGGAAATGAATGACTCAATGAGACAACAAATATCAGTCAAGCAAACCCCCCCCAAAAAAAATGAATAGAAAAAAAATATAAAATACCTAATTGGGAAAACAAACAACCTGGAAGATAGATAGAGGAGAAACAACCTAAGGATTATTGGACTCCCTGAAATACATAATGGAAAACAGCCTATACACTATATTTCAGGAAATGATCAAAGAGAACTGCCTGAATATCATAAAAACAGAAGGTAAAATGACCACTGAAAACTTCACTGAAAGCCTCCTGAAAGAGAACCCAAAATTAAAACCCCAAGGAATAATCGTGGCTAAATTTGAGAACTATCAGACCAAGGAAAAAATATTACAAGCAGCCAGAAAGAAACAATTCAAATGTCAAGGAACCACAATAAGGATTACTCAGGACTTATTAGCTTCCACTTTAAAGGATCAAAGGGCCTGGAATATGATATTCTGAAAGGCAAAGTAACGTGGAATGCAATCAAGAATAAATTACCCTGCTAAACTGAGCATTTTCTTTCAGGGTAGAAGATGCACATTCAATGAAATTGGTGAATTCCATTTATTTTTGATGAAAAGACCAGAACTAAAAAAAAAGTTTTGACCTCCAAATATTAGAACTTAAGAGAAACATAAAACAAAAAGAAATTGGAAACTAAATAATCTCATCATAAAGAATGAATGGGTTAAACAGCAAATCATAGATACAGTCAATTTCATCCAAGAGAATGACAATAATGAGACAACGTACCAAAATTTGTGGGATGCAGCCAAAGCGATAATAGGGGGAAATTTTACATCTCTAGATGCTTACTTACATAAAATAGAGAAAGAGAAGATCCAATAAATTGGGCTTGCAACTAAAAAACTAGAAAAAGAACAAATTAAAAACTCCCAATCAAATACCAAACTTGAAATTCTAAAAATAAAAGGAGAGATCAATCTAATTAAAACCAAAACATCTATTGAATAAATAAAACTGAGTTGGTTTTATGAAAAAAAAATAAACCTTTAGTTAATTTGATTAGAAAAAGGAAAGAGGAAAATCAAATTGTTAAGTCTCAAAAATGAAAAGGGAGAACTATCCACCAATGAAGAGGAAACTAGAGCAATTATCAGGAGTTACATTGCCCAACTTTATGCCAATAAATTTGAAAACCTAAGTGAAATGGAGGAATACCTACAAAAATTGAGATTGCCCAGATTAACAGAAGAGGAAATAAATTACTTAAATAGTCCCATTTTAGAAAAAGAAATAGAACAAGCTATTAATCAACTCCCTAAGAAAAAAAATCTCATCTGATTTACATGTGAATTCTACCAAACATTTAAAGAACAACTAACTCCAATACTATATAAACTATTTGAAAAAATAGGGATTGAAGGAGTCCTACCATATTCCTTTTATAACACAGACATGATATTGATACCTAAACTAGGTAGGATGAAAACAGAGGAAAAAAATTATAGACCAATCTCCCTAATGAATATTGATGCAAAAATCTTAAATAAACTATTAGCAAGGAGATTATAGAGAATCATCCCCAGGATAAAACAACATTGCAAGGGTTAAAAAGCCTCTAGGAGCAAGGAATGCAACTCAAGGCATGAGGGAGGACCTGAGGGATGAGAGGTACTGAGGTGCAGGTGAATCCTACATCGAGGTGGGGCATAGCCCCAAGAGGCGGTGTCTGACCCCAGTACCACATATACCTCCTTAGTGCTCTCAAAGTCTAGCATGCCTTCCTCCCTCTTCTATACTCTAGGAATCTGGCATAACAGGATTGGCCTGAGAAGAATGAGTATCTCAATAGATGCAGAAAAAGCATTTGATAAACTCCAACACCCATTCCTATTAAAAACACTAAAGAGTATAGGAATAAATGGACTTTTCCTTAAAATAGTCAGTAGCATCTATTTAAAACCATCATCAAGCATCATATGTAACAGGGATGCACTAGATATCAGGGATGAAACAGTGTTGCCCACTATCACCACTACTATTCAATATTGTACTAGAAATGCTAGTGTTGGCAATAAGAGAAAAAAAAGAGATTAAAGGAATTAGAGTAGCTAATGAGGAAATCAAATTATCATGCTCTGCAGATGATATGATGGTATACTTAGAGAACTCCAGAGAATCAACTAAAAAAGCTATTCAAAATAATCCACAACTTTAGCAAAGTTGTAGGATATAAAATAAATCCACATAAATCATCAGCATTCTTATACATCACTAACAAAATCCAACAGAAAGAGATCCAAAGAGAAATTCTATTTAAAATAACTGTTGATAACATAAAATATTTGGGAATTTATCTGCCAAGGGAAAGTCAGGAACTATATAAGCAAAACTACAAAATACTTTCCACACAAATAAAGTCAGATCTAAGCAATTGGAAAAATATCAAGTGCTCGTGGATAGGGCAAGCAAATATAATAAAGATGACAATACTCCCTAATCTAATCTATTTATTTAGTGCTATACCAATCAAACTCCCAAGAAACTATTTTACTGACCTAGAAAAAATAACAAAATTCATCTGGAAGAACAAAAGGTCAGAATTTCAAAGGAATTAATGAAGAGAAAAGCAAATGAAGGTGGCCTAGCTGTGCCAGATCTAAAATTATATTATAAAGCTGTGGTCATCAAAACCATTTGGTACTGGCTAAGAAATAGAGAAGTTGATCAGTGAAATAGGTTAGGTTCACAGAACAAAATAGCCAATGACTATAACGAACTAATATTTGACAAACCCAAAGGCCCTAGCTTTTAGGATAAGAATTCACTATTTGATAAAAACTGCTAGGAAAATTGGAAATTAGTAGGGCAGAAAGTAGGCATAGACCCACACCTAACACCGTATACCAAGATAAGATCAAAATAGGTGCATGATCTAGACATAAAGAATGATACTATAAACTAGAATAACATAGGATAATTTACCTCTTAGATTTGTAGAGGAGATAGGAATTTGTGACCAAAGAAGAACTATTATATTAAATTAAAAAGTTTTTGTGCAAACAAAACTAATGCAGACAAGATTAGAAGGGAAGCAATAAACTGGGAAAACATTTTTACATCCAAACGATCTGATAAAGGCCTCATTTCTAAAATATATTGAGAATTAACTCAAATTTATAATAGTTCAAACCATTCTCCAATTGATAAATGATCAAAGGATATGAACAGACAATTTTCAGATGAAGAAATTGAAACTACTTATGCTCCAAATCACTATTGATCAGAGAAATGCAAATTAAGATAACTCTGAGATACCCACTACACACCTGTCAGAGTGGCTCAGAGGGCAGGAAAAGATAATGAATGCTGGAGGGGATGTGGGAAAACTGAGACACTGATACATTGTTGATGGACCTGGAATAGATCCAGCCATTCTGGAGAGCAATTTGGAACTATACTCAAAAAGTTATCAAACTGTGCATACCCTTTAATCCAGCAGTGTTACTATTGGGCTTATATCCCAAAGAGATATTAAAGAAGGGAAAGGGACCCATATGTGCAAAAATGTTTGGGACAGCTCTCTTCTTAGTGGCAAGAATAATAGCTGAACAAATTATGGTGTATGAATGTTATGGAATACTAATGTTCTGTAAGAAATGACCAACAGGATGATCTCAGAGAGACTTACATGAGCTGATGCTGAATGAAATGAGCAGAACCAGAAGATCATTATAACGTCAACAACAAGACTATACGACATCAATTCTGATAAACGGGGCTCTCTCTCTCTCTCTCTTTTTTTTTTTTAAGATTTTAAATCCTTTTTTTTTTTTTTTTAATAGCCTTTTAGTTACAGGTTATATGTATGGGTAACTTTACAGCATTGACAACTGCCAAACCTTTTGTTCCAATTTTCCCCCTCCTTCTCTCCACCCCCTCCCCCAGATGACTGGATGACCAGTAGATGTTAAATATATTAAAATATAAATTAGATACACAATAAGTATACATGACCAAACCATTATTTTGCTGTGCAAAAAGAATCGGACTCTGAAATATTGTACAATTAGCCTGTGAAGGAAATCAAAAATGCAGGTGGGCAAAAATATAGGGATTGGGAATTCAATTCAATGGGCTTCTTAGTCATCTCCCAGAGTTCTTTCGCTGGGTGTAGCTGGTTCAGTTCATTACTGCTCCATTGGAACTGATTTGGTTCATATCATTGCTGAGGATACCCAGGTCCATCAGAATTGGTCATTATATAGTGTTGTTGTTGAAGTATATAATGATCTCCTGGCCCTACTCGTTTCACTCAGCATCAGTTCGTGTAAGTCTCTCCAGGCCTTTCTAAAATCATCCTGTTGGTCATTTCTTACTGAACAATAATATTCCATAATATTCATATATCACAATTTATTCAGCCATTCTCCAATTGATGGGCATCCACTCATGTTCCAGTTTCTGGCCACTACAAAGAGGGCTGATGTGGCTCTCTTCAACAATGAGATGACTCAAACCAGTTCCACTTGTGCAGTGATGAAGAGAGCAATTTATATCCAGAGAGAGAACCATGGGAACAGTGTGGAACACAACATAGCATTCTCACTCTGTTATTCACTTGCATTTTGTTTTCTTTCTGAGATTTTCTTTTTCTTCCTTCTTGATCTTTCTTGCACAACAAGATAAATGTATAAATATGTATACATATATTGGATCTAACATATTATTTCAACATATTTAACATGTATTGGACTACCTGCCAGTTAGTCCAATGGGGGGGGTGGGGGGAAGAAAGGGAAAATATGGAACAAAAGGTCATGCAAGGGTCTATGATGGAAAAATTACCCATGCATATGCTCTGTAAATAAAAAGCTCTAATAAAAAAAATAACAATAAAAAAATCATTGTTTTTTTCTCTTCTCAGAAATGGAATAAAATTATTTAAAAAACAAACTAGAATTAATTCTCTTTTAGAACCATTCCAAGTCAAATAGCAGTTTCTAATTATAATTCATTTCTCCTAAGATTATAGTCAAATATAACTGTCCTATGGTGATAAAAATTTGGCATTATCCAAAACACTGCCAATAAGCTCTTATTTGGATCTATAATGATTTTAAATGTATGATCTAAGTAATTTACGCCAACATTATTACTAATAATAGCCAACATAGCTAGATTCTACTTAGTGCTTGAAGGTATGCAAAGGCTTTTACAAATACAACCTCATTTTATCCTCACAACAATCCTCTGTAGTGCTATGATTACCTCCACTTTATGGATAAGGAAACTGAAGGACAGAGAGGCTAGGTGACTTGCTCAAGGTCACCCAGAGAGTGTATGTCTGAAGCTGGATGGGAGCTCAAGTTTTCTTGACTCCAGATCTGGTGTTCCATCCTTTGTGCTACCCAGCTACCTCATCTGGTTCTTTGTAGCAACTATCTTGATGGTCTTGATGATTAAAAAAAAAAAAAAAAAAAAGATTTATTTGTCATCTTATGGCAGACTAACATATGAGAAGAGTCAATACAAATGCTCCCCTCCCCACTCCCCCAAGATAAGTAACTAATTTAAATTTACTGGGTCAAATTTTTTTTTAACCTTAACCCTCCATTTACCCAAAGGCAAAGACCTAGATTTAATGTCATAGGCAACACTATTAATGTGGAAATAGAATTTTTAAAGCAAAGAACTCACCTGCATGTTACTGAAACCTGCAAGAGACAGACGTTAAAGTAGATTTTCCCTATTCTGGGCACCTAGATGGCACTAGTGGTAGAGAACTAAGCCTGGAGTAAGGAAGACTCATCATCTTTTGAGTTCAAATCTGGTCTTCAATATATACTAGCCATGTGACCCTTGGAAGTTCACTTAACCCAGTTTTCCTCAGTTTCCTCACCTGTAAAATTAGCTAGAAAAACATGCCAGTGTTTTTGCCAAGAAAACCCTGAATAGAATCACAGAGTCAAACACAATGAAATAACTGAACAAGACTTTACTTTGGATTATCGCATGTTTCCTAGATCCCAATCCCATCTCAGTATCTGTTACACTCATGAGGACTAAAAAATGTAAAAGTGATAATTAGGAGAGTTTTTGGACAGCAAAGTGGCAGCACTTCCAACCCATCAGAGTGTGTGCCCCTTGTTGCAATGTGATAGTAAGTATATACAAGAAAAAGAAGACCATGCTTGGGAGTGACTGCCTGCTTCCTCTTTAGGCTCCAAGTTTGTCCTCATCTTTCTCACAGGTTCCCCTCTTTTGAACCTACTGTTTTCTTTATACCCATTTTATTTATGAAGTTTCTGCCATAATTCTAACTATTTAGACACTATTGCCTTGTTAGAGGTTTGTCTGTCTTTAGTAAATAACAATAAACTTCAACTGTGAATTATATTAAAGTAACAGTTTAAGCATTATTGATAACAATTTTACTTGTAAAAGAATAAAATCTTCAAAAAAGTAAATCAATAAACATTTGCCTAATAAGGCCTACTTCCTCTCCAGATATAATCCAGGGCAAATAACACTCTAACCCTTCTCCAATTACTACAAATTTTGAATCAAGTCCAAATTTGTAAGATGCTAAGAGACTAAAAATGTGCCACTGCTTCTGCACCTCCATTGTGATGTTGCTTTGAAATATATATGAAGGGGGCAGCTAGGTAGTGCGGTGGATAGAACACCAACCCTGAAGTCAGAAGGACCTGAGTTCAAATCTGGTCTCAGACACTTAATACTTCCTACCTGTGTGACCCTAGGCAAGTCACTTAACCCTAATTGCTTCAGCCAAAAAAAAAAAAAAGAGAGCTTTTTTTTAATGAGGGAGATAGGAAGTGGGCAATAATGAATTTTAAAAATTAAAAGCATTGACAAAACATTTTTTTTAAAGTCAATAGAGAAAATAGTTTTGAAGGGGGCACAAAGAAACAAGGCCACGCTGATAGTATCATGTTAAATTTAATATGCACATTACTACATATCATAGATATTTAGTCTCATATGCCACTCTCTTTTCCTATTCATTCTATATTAAAATATTATGTTTGTTCGAGTTTTTTTTAACAAGTTCATAACAAAAAGACAATTAAAAAATAAGTCTCATGAATAAAAAGATCTTTGCAAGTCTATTGTTTTTCTTGCTTGTTGTTCTATTTCCATTTTCAGCCTTCAAAGTCCTCAGGATGACTGTATTTCAATGTATTTTCAATGAGTTATTACTCAATGCTGAAATATGACAATTTCATTCTTTGTCATATTATTCAATACTAGTGGCTACAAATTCTTTCCTTAAAAAATTATTCAAGATATATTAGCACAGCCTGGCATACGTAGGAGATACTTAATATATGCTCACTAAATGTTAAGCAAGGAAAGTTTCCATGTATACAAATCTTTGGCCCTCTTCCCTTTCCCTGATTGATTTTTTCTGTTCTTCTTTATTCATTCCTATACCTTCAAACCAAAGTCACAAAGTAACCAAATACATACAGGTTTAACTGAAGGGGTCTTACCAAGTTCTCTGTATAATTTCCTTACCTTTACCTAAAAATGATATTGATAAAAAGCTGCAATTATTTTTATGTGATCTTTTTGAAAATATTTATGAGAACCACACTAGGTCAGTTTCTTTTTCTTTCCAACAAGAGCCTTTCAGCCATTCTTCCACTTAGTTGCAACTTCCTATTTTGTTTTGGTTCTATTTACACTACGAATTCTAGAGATTGATACAATTTATCTCTTCTATTCATATCCATTTGTTGACTGCTGGATTTTTTGGGAGGGAGGGGTTTTCAGTTGCTTTTTCTATTCATGACCTCATTTGAAATTTTATTGGCAAAGATACCAAAATAGGTTACCCTGACACAAACAGGATCATACAGCTAAGTGTCTGAGCTAGATCTGAATTCAAGAAGATAAATCTTCCTGACTTCAGGCCCAGAACTCTATCCACTGGGCCACCTAGCTTCCCCAGTTACATGACTGAGAGTGTACATTTAGATCTGTCAAATTGGATGTAGATCTGGGTTTAGTTTCCATCCTACTATTTACATTACATGGGACAGATTGTTGAGGTTGGGAAGGGAATCCCAAAAGTTTGGGATCATAGATTGGTACATTCTCAAGGAATCTCAAAAGAATTTTCAAATTTGAACCCATCTCCTTAAGCCAAAGGGCAAAGTTTATTGTGATTGCAACACTATTACAAGTGTGACTAAGAGAATTCAGCAGAGAAAGAGAAGCAAGGAGACACATTTATCCAGCTTTCTATCATTAACATGCTAATTCTATGGCCCAGAGGAGTGGTCTCAGGAATTCAGTTATCACTAAAAAGATTATCACTATTGTCTAAAGAGTTTGGTGCCTGGGACTATCCTGAGGCCAGAAGCTATCTGACAGTCAGCAATGAATTGAGAAGTGCTCTATTTCGAATCTGACATATTGTTTTTAGATTGGGAGTGTGGGAAATCCCTGAGGCAGACTCCAAAGCCAGAAGATTTAGGATTACTATTAGAACAGAAGCCTCCCTAAAATCAGGGGACCACAAAATCATATTACATCAATATCACTTTATCATTTGGGACCTCAGTTCTTAGTCTGTAAGATATGGTTCTATATGATGTTTAAGACACATCCAAGTCACCTATCTTCAATGTATGACATGGCATGAATTATGTGATTCTTGGTGTCTTCTGCCCCCTGCTCCTTTTCCATTCCTCTGCCACTATTAACTAAAGAAAAAGGTGGTCACACAGGACAGATGACTACTTTGGAATTATACTAGTTTCACAAAATACCACAGCTGAAGAAATAATAACCAAGTCAACTAATGACTGACCATAAATCTCTCTTCATACTTAACCAGTTTGGTCTTCTGAAAACAGACTCAATCGGTGGCAAAGACCTTACTTGAAGACATTCTAGCACAGTAAAACCTGTGAGAAGTTGTACTATATATGCTGTCATATTCTTTGACAACATCAGGATCACCACCATAGACGTTGGAATAGGATTTGGTATAGGTTTGAGATTTTTGTTTACTCTCTCCTTAAAGCCCACCATGAACTGAACACTTTCTGAACAAAGAATTAATAATGCACAGGTGTAAGAATTCTGTATCCAGCACATTTTTTTGGTTTATTACAACTGAAAAAATGTGTGCCCACATTTTTTTTTGTTTCCTTCCTTATGCCCATCTCTGTATGCTGAGTTAATTAGAAAGATTTTATCTGCCTTACTTTCTGCAACAGATTTTGGAATTATGGTCATGGTGGTCTTTGTGCAAATATCATAAGCATTGCAATAATAGGCTATCTCCTGTTGCCTTTAGATGTATGCTAAAAGAAAATATGATGATTTTTAAAAATTTGCTTCTCTAAAGAGAAGCTATGAACCATCTTGCCAATTAGCTAAATCTATCAATTTATATATCTTGGTAGGATACAGTTGATAAATGATGTCCATTAGTTGCTGGTTCCAACACTGCATAGTTAAGTTTAAAAAAGCAAGTTGTATTGGATTTGGAAAGCTATATAGTAATATTCATGATGTTCTGCTTTTCTCTGAAACTGATATAAACTGAGATCTTTTGGAGAGAAGGATGTAAACTGTGTCACCTTTAATCTGTGGGGGAAGGGTGATTCAGGGTCTTAAACTCTCCCAGGACTCTGCAAGGGTTTTATGGGCCAAAACTTGAATCAGGATGCTAAGTCCCTGGAATTAAGAGAGACATTGCTTATGTACTTAGTTCACACCTTTAGAGTTCACACCTTTAAGAGGGTTCACATATTAGTTCACCTCTTTGGGAGAGTTCACACCTTTAAGAGAGGATATATAAGGAGGAGCTCCCACAAGTCCACTAGAGACTTCGGGAGATTCACAAGTCAGGATTCAGTGAAGGAGATCACAAATCACAGCTCCCACAAGCCCACTCTCTCAGAGGAGGAGTCAGATCCATTTGATATTCCACCATTGTGCTGGCTGTAGGTTTTAGATTCAGAAGGAGCTAGAGGCTGAAGCTGGCAGAGGCAAAGGACTAACAACAAGAGCTCTCAAAAACAAGGAAAGCTAAACAGGCTATTTTAGAAGAGACAATAAAGGACTGGACTTTAACAGCTGGCTGTATTTGAGGTGATTATTGATTTAAACTGAAAGGAAGGCTGCCTGCAGAAGCCCCCCAAGAAACCTGCTCCCAGAGAATGATTATATTTTAGAGAAGAGAACGTTACAGGAGTGGCCACATCCATTCAAGATAAATAATCTCATTCAATTTTGAATTAAATTGAATTGAAAATCAGTCTCTCAGATTCATCCAGAGATTGCTGTCCCCTTCCCCCCACCAAAGATCAAAGAAGCCCCAGATCTCAGAAGGCTAATTTGAAAGGCAACTCTGAAACCCCAATCTCTGCCAGTTGCCCTTCTGGACTTAGTCCACTGATGAAGACATTTTCTTCTCAGTGTAAACCCATCTTTACAATAGTCCTAACAGAACCACATCAGCTAAGAAAGTGTCTTCCTAGCAAGCTTTCTGCTTAACGTAAATAAACCCATTCTTTGCCACAAACCTCAAGCCTGTATTTATTGGGATTTGCAAATTCTTTCAAAGGCTTTCTTTCACAAAACCTGCACAACCCATCAAAGGGATCCCATTGCTGTTCTGGGATCTCTTACTCTCAAATCTCACACCTCATCAAAACAATCATTATAACATTAATATTCCTCTAGTGAAGCTGAAACAATGCATGTCATAGAATAATAAAGACTCCAAAGAATTTAAATAGCAGATTACTCAAAGGGCAAACAAGAGGTATATGATAATAACATATTACCAATGAAAAAGTACATAGAAGAGGAGGCAAAATAATATTATTAGGGATACAGAAAGGAAGAAAACAAGCATTAAGTTCCTACTACATGAAAAGCACTGTGCTGAGCACTTTACCAATATCAACTGCTTTTGCCAGGGATGAACTCTGAAACTGTGTCCCTTTAATCTGTTAAAAAAAAAAAAAAAAAGGGAGATTGGGGTCTGTGGGGGTCTCAGACTCTGGGAGGGGGCATATTTTCCAGATGAGCCTTTATCTTTTTTATTTTTTTTTATTTTTTATTTTTTTTTATTTAATAGCCTTTTATTTACAGGATATATACATGGGTAACTTTACAGCATTAACAATTGCCAAACCTTTTGTTCCAATTTTTCACCTCTTACCCCACCCCTTCCTAGATGTGAGGATGACAGTAGATATTAAATATATTAAATATAAATTAGATACACAATATAGGTATACCTGACCAAAACGTTATTTTGCTGTACAAAAAGAATCAGACTTTGAAATATTGTACAATTAGCTTGTGAAGGAAATAAAAATGCAGGTGGCCATAAATATAGGGATTAGAATTCAATGTAATGGTTTTAGTCATCTCCCAGAGTTCTTTTCTGGGCATAGCTAGTTCAGTTCATTACTGCTCCATTAGAAATGATTTGGTTGATCTCGTTGCTGAGGATGGCCTGGTCCATCAGAACTGGTCATCATATAAGTTTATTTGAAGTATATAATGATCTCCTGGTCCTGCTCATTTCACTCAGCATCAGTTAATGTAAGTCTCTCAGGCCTTTCTGAAATCATCCTGTTGGTCATTTCTTACAGAACAGTAATATTCCATAATATTCATATACCACAATTTATTCAGCCATTCTCCAACTGATGGACATCCATTCAGTTTCAGTTTTAACCACTACAAAAGGGCTGCCACAAACATTTGTGCACATAGGTCCTTTCCTTCTTTATAATCTCTTTGGGATATAATCCCAGTAGTAACCCTGACTGGATCAAAGGGTATGCACAGTTTGATAACTTTTTGAGCATAGTTCAAACTACTCTCCAAAATGGTTGGATTCGTTCACAACTCCACCAACAATGCATCAATGTCCCAGTTTTCCGCATCCCCTCCAACAATCATCATTATTTTTCCTGTCATCTTAGCCAATCTGACAGGTGTGTGAGATAGGTATCTTAGAGTTGTCTTAATTTGCATTTCTCTGATTAATAATGACTTGGAGCATCTTTTCATATGACTAGAAATAGTTTCAATTTCTTCATCTGAGAATTGTCTGTTCATATCCTTTGACCATTTTTCAATTGGAGAATGGCTTGATTTTTTATAAATTAGAGTTAATTCTCTATATATTTTGGAAATGAGGCCTTTATCAGAACCTTTGACTGTAAAAATATTTTCCCAGTTTATTGCTTCCCTTCTAATCTTGTCTGCATTAGTTTTGTTTGTACAAAAACTTTTCAGTTTGGTATAATCGAAATTTTCTATTTGTGATCAGTAATGATCTCTAGTTCTGCTTTGGTCATAAAGACCTTCCCCTTCCACAGGTCAGATGAGCCTTTATCTAAAATAAACAGCACCATTCAATTGAAGATCTTGGCATATCACCCCCCACTAATCTTTTGGGTAGCTGAATCCCCATTCAGGAAATTACAAATTCTGGAAAAAACCTTCAAAGTGATTTCATTCAACTGGGAGATCTTGGTCTGATAATCAGCTCAAACTGCCCCCCACTCCCCAAGATTTGCTCATAAAATAGGTTTCTGTGCTAAGAGAGAGCTTCTTAGTGAAAAATAAACCTTCCTTTTTGCCAGCGATTTCTGGGTTCACCGGACCTGCCTCTCCAAGCAGAGGGGATCTCTCCCCCTTCCCACACCGCATTACTTTAATCCTCACATTATTATTATTATTATCTCCATTATTATTATAGTTATTATTAACCCCATTCTATAATTGAAGAAACTAAGGCAAAAATTAATTGATTTGCTCAGGACAGTGGAAAAGTTTCTGAGGCTGCATTTGAACTTACATCCGTCTCCAGGCCCATCTACCCTGCCAAGAAACAGCAAAAAGGGAAGTAGGCCAGTTAAGTAAGTAGCAAGAGTAAAGGTTAACTAACAATTTTCATTACTATTCACATAAAGAAATACAGAGGAAAGTCCCTAACACAGTCCCAAATTACAAAATAACAGGAACAAGAGATTACAAAGGAGGAAAAGTCAGATTGGTTTTTTGTTTTTATTTATTTTTTGCCGAGGCAACTGGGGAGAGGGAGGGTTAAGTGACTTGCCCAGGGTCACATAGCTATTATCAAATGTCAGACTGGATTTGAACTCAGATCCTTAGGATTCATAGATTATTTGACCAAATAATTGTTTATTATACAATTGGAAAGGGCTAGTCACATAAATAATACCAATGTATTAAATTAAGCCTGTGTAGTTTAGAGTAAGATTTAAATATACCTTACTGTTCTAATTCATTATTAGCCAATATGATTCTGCAACTTCTCTCCACAAAGTTTAAAAAGAAAATCCTCAAATAAACTTGAATTTTAGTCAATTTTCATATCATGCGTATGCCCCTGGATATGTCAACAATGATTCAACATTAGGAAACAATTAGCATAGGTAACCTTGTTAAAATTGAAAACCATGAACTAGGCATAGCCATTTTAAATTTAAATATAAAAAATACTTAAACCAAAAGATAGCATTATTTGCAGTTTTTTCATTAAATACAGAGACTTTAGCAAGGATTTCCTCTTCTCCCATATTACTATCAGACATAGCTCTAGAATTGCTATCCATAGTCAGATACCAAAAGAAATAAGTTAAAAGCCTAAACATTGGTAAAAAAAGAAATGAATTGGAAGGGATTTTAGCAGCCACCAAATCCAAACTTCTCATTTCACAAATGAAGACTGTGATCAGTTAAATAATTAGCCTAGGGTCATATATCTAGCATTTGTCTAAGGCAGAATCTGAACTCAGGATTCTAACTACCTTGAATTTAACTACTTTGCATATATGTGTATTTATTAACTTTATATTATGCTGTGCATATTTTATGCATATTTATTATCTGTCCCAATAGAATGTAAGCTCATTGCAAAGTAGAAATTGGGCATAGTGCCTAACACAAAGCATATATTTAATAAATACTAGTATTTATTAATGACTGGTAATTTATGAAATTGGACAATATAACAAAAATGTATTTGGAAAAATAAATGGTCCAGAAACACAAGAGAAATAATTATGGGGGGGAGAGGAAGGTGGGAGAGTGCTTCTACATCTTATATTATACTATAAAGAAGTAATTATGAACATATTTGAAATTGGTGGATTTTTTAAAACAAAACAAGAAACATAAATCAGTAGAACAGTCAGAATTACTAAGAATCAGAAACCATCAAACTCAATAGTTCCATGATGGCCAGATTCAAGAACAAACTACTTGGGGAAAGGTTTTCTATTTGACAGGGAACTGCTAGGAGAACAAGAAAACTGTTAGGTACACTATCTTCTACCAGATACTACATGTTCCAAATGTATACCTGATTTAAATGTAATTGGGTTACATTATTTTAAAAGATATAGGAAAATACCATTCATAAATATGGGTAAGAAGAGAATTCTTATCAAACAAGGAATAAAGAAAGATCACAAAAGACAAAATATAAATAATTTTGATTATTTGAATAATCAATTCAACTAATACTTCCTAATCATTCAAATTTATACTTTCTCTAACTTTGGCCCCATATCAACTTGGTTGCCAAGTCCCTTTTATTCTGAAACTTGCCAGATTCATTAGCATCTATATTTCTTTCCAGTATGTGGAAAATACTCAAGACTATTGTAATAATTTCTAAATTGGTCTTTCTGCTTCTAGTCTCTCTCCTTTCCAATCTATCTTCTATACCATTACAAACGTGTTATTCCTAAAATTCAGATCCAACCAGGTCACACTCTGAAGCTTAAAAATACTCAGTGGCCTCTAGAATAAAGTATAAACACCTTAGTTTTAACATTTCAAGTCTTCCATATTCTGATTTACCACTTTTCCACCTTATGACATATTACTCCCCTTCACATGTTCTATTCTACATTCCAACAAAAGCAAAACACAAACTATTCCATAAACTCAATATTACATCTCCCATTTCTTTTTCTTCATACAAGCTCTCCTAAAAACCTGGTATACATTCTCTTTTCACCTCTCCATCTCAGGATGCCTGGCTTCCTACAAGGCTCAGTTAGGCAATACCTCCCCTACATGAAGCCTTTCCTTATTCTTATCCTGATTAATGTTCTCTCCTTGTTCAAATTATTTTATATGCACTTATCAATATATAGATTATATTAATCCACTAGATGGTTAAGAATTCCTGGATGGCAAGGGATTTTCTTTTTTGTCTTTCTAGCTCCACACCAAACATGTGGATACTTAATAAAAATTTGTTGAATTAAATTTCATCACCTAAGGGTTGAACTAGATTATTTCTAAAGGTCTTTCCAGATTTAAAATTCTATCTTTTGAGAATTGTAGTATAATTATCCCCCAAACTTTAACATAATATCTTGGAAATAAAGATCCCCTGAGGTCCTTACAAAAATGTGTCTCTATTATCACTTTTTGCTAATTTTAATAAAGGGTCTTAGGTTTTCTTCTATGTAAACTACAGCCTGAGTTCTAAAAAACTCAGTTCATGGATCTTCAATTTTTCTTGGGGAAAATTAATAGCAAACCCATATACCATTTGTCCTTTTCCCATACAATGGTAATTCCCTAGTCCCTTAAACTTTATCATTTTAAGCTACAACTATTTTCAAATTAGTTTTTAAGGATTAATTTTATTAATTAAAATTTCTCTAGTTTTTGCAAACTATATAATCAAACCTTGGCTATAAAATGCCAGCTTTAAAAACAGAACACATTTTTAAAACTTTATATTGCAATTCATATAAATCATCTTGCCCTGTAAGATTTTTATCAACAATTTTCCATGTATTTACAGTAAAGGAACCACCTCATTTTCTAAAGACTGTCCTCTGATTCTATAGTACTTCATTGATAGCCATACATAGGTGTTGATAGTGGGTTTGTAGTGAGATCACAAATCTTTTCTAGTTATACACACCCATGTCTTTTCAAAAATGCCTTTTAAAAGAGATATAAGTGTTGTTATCACTTATACCTTCAGCAGTTCCTATTTTATGATTTCTCTATCGCCTTCAGTCCTCTTCTTTTTGATTGGAATCATTTGCAGTTTTACTGAATCTCACAATCTTTTAAAGATATATTCCCTTTAGAGTCTCTGGCTGAGAAATCAATTCTCTTTTCTATGACTTTTGGGAATCTGTTTTCTACAGTCTAGCATAAGCTCCATATTACTTTTCCTCAAAAAGTGATTTTTTTAAAATTGTTTTTCAATTAACATTGGGAGCAAAATCAAGAAAATCAGATAAAGATTAAAATCATTGTTCAGAATGAACAGTATAATTGAAAATGAAAAGGCAAAAGCTAAAAGAGTAAGAATAAAATGCCCAAATTTTATGACTCAAGAGAACCTACTAGTAAACTTATACACCAATGAAGGTAAAGACAGAAAGGTTCCTTTTTTAGCAAAATATGAAGAGTAACATGTTTTGGAATAGCAAAGAATTGGAAACAAAAATAAATGTTTATGAATTGGGGGGGGTAGCTAAATAAATTATGGTATATGAATTAATGACCAATAAGAAACTGTATTACATGCAGAATCAGGAAAACAACATGTGTTACTGCAACAATATAAATAGATAGAGCTGGGAAAAAAATTAAATTTTCTAACTATATCAACCAAATTGAGCCCCAAAAAAGAGTTAGGGAGGAACTTTGGAGGTAGAATATTGTCTCAAATAACAAATCGATGTGTTGGTCTGGTTTTATTCAATTGTGTCCACTTCCACCTCCCTATCCCTACCCCACTTCAATCTTTGTACAAGATGGGGCTTTCTTTAAGTACCAAAAAAAACCCCATGACTTTAACATGTTAACTTAAAAAAACAAAACAACTTAAAACTTAACTTAAAAAAACCTAAAGCAAACAAACAAACAAACAAAAAAAAAACCCTATGGTTATCCTATAAGGATATGAATATACAAACAATCCCTAATACTAAATTATACTGGGTGTCCCAAAAAATCTTAGTGAAGTTGTTAAAGCTATGGATACAAAGACAAAAAATCTCTTCCCTCAAAAAGCTTACATTTTATCTATAATGTACATGTAAACATATACAAAATACACAAAAAATAACTTGATGCTCTAGAAACAGAAAGGTTCAGGTAAGAACTCATACATAAGATATTGTCTTAACTAAGATCTGAAGAATAGTATGGATTTTTAAGAGTCTGAGGTGAGAAGTACTAATAGCTAAAAAGGAGTCACAAAAGGTAGGTTGGAATCAAGTTGTAAAAGGTTTTAAATGACAAAGTTTTATTTAATTCTGGAATAGGGATTAAACAGTCAAAACTGTGGTTTAGTAAAATAATAACAGGATATATATAGCACTTTAAAGTTTGCAAAATATTTTACGTATTTTAACACATTTGATCCTCACAAAAATAACCTTGTGAGATAGGTGCTATTATTATTCTCATTTTACAGTTGAAGAAACTGAGATATGAGATTAAATGACCTGGTCAGGATCAGAAAGCAAGTGTCAACACAGGATTCAAATTGAGGTTTTCCTATTTCCAAGTCCAACACACTATCTACACCACCAAGCTGCTATAGCCATTATGTAGGACATGGTTAGGAGAAGGCAAGAGACTTTAAGCAAGCAAATAAATTAGAAGGCTACTGTAATAGTCCAGGCAGACTACTAACTGTGACTTCATCAAGAACAGGCAATACCAGATTTCATTTTTGACAGGATTATTAAACTGACTTAGGAGAAATGTTGCACAAACAGAATACTTTTTTCAGAACATTTGCAAAGTCTCTCATGTTAAACGTGTGGATAAGATAAAGGGATATGAACTAGATGAAAACACAGTTGAGTGGATTCAGAAGTGATGATATATAATAAACATTAAGTGGTATCCCAGAGATCTACTCTAATCTTTATTTTGTTCAATATTTTTATGGAAGACTTGGATTAAGCTACAAATAACATGCTAATCAAATGTGTAGATGACCCAAGTTGGAAAAGATACTTAATATACTGAACAATAAAACTAGAATCCTAAAAAAGCTTTGAAAGGCTGGGATGTGATACCTTATCTTAGAGTACATGAAAAGTTTGTCATATGGGAGAAATATTTGATGTGCTCTGCTTGATCCCAGTAGACTGAAATAAGAGCAAATGTAATAAGTTAGAAAGAGAGATTTGAGACCACTGTAAGGGAAAACTTCTTAGTCATAAAAACCTTTTCACAAGTAGGATGAGCTGCTTCAGGAGGTAATAGGTTCTTGCTCAATAGAAATCTTTAAGGAGCTGAGGTCTAGAAAGCTTAAGTTACTCATCCAAGATCATAGTAAAGCAAAGCCAAATATAGGAATTCTTTCATCTGGGGCAAATTCAGTTGAACATGAAAATGGGGAATAGGTGCAGAGTAGACTGAATGAGGGAGTAAGAGGGAGATGTCAGTTTAACAGCAAATGCATCTATCTAGCAAGGGGTGATCTATTCCCATAGAGTCTTATTCATGTCCAAACAGGGTGGTTGGGAAGACAAGTACTAGAAAAGCACCATAGTGATACAACCTAAGGATGAAGGCCGAGAAGAAACCACATTACTCTGTAGCAATGGAGAATACAGATTACAAGATGAATTGCAGGAATGTCAATGACAGCAAGTAAATAGCATCCCCCAACAAGTGGTAGCACCTCAAGAGTAAGCCCCTGTTGCTCCATATTAATTGGGGTTGTGTAGCTAACTAGTAACATCTAGGACTTAGCCCTTCAAGTTCCTAACTCACTACATTCTTTCTATTATCCTGTATGGAAAACTCTTCAGAATACAAACCATGTAAAGATGAAAATGTAGTTTAAGTTATAAATACACAGCCTCCCGCTATTAACAATATATTTTTAAAGGATTCAATAGTCTATTCCAGATTATCCAAGCTTTTCTAGCTTTATGAGAATGATTCTTTTCTAACTCTATCCTAAATATCATTTTTATTTTTTCTTAGTCTACTATATGGGGTACTAAAGATATAAACAGAAAACTGACCTATTCCTTTTCTCAAGGAGCTTACAAGAGGAGCTCTAAAGATGAGATAAATACACACACACACACACACACACACATACACACTTATGTACAAAACAAATAGGTCTCTAGATTCCTATATAAATAGGGTCTTTTTCTCTTTTTCCATTTTTAATATCTTTTATTTTTATATCACCTTCATTTCCAAATCTCTCTTTCTTCCTCCCTCACCCAAAAAGACATTCAGGACAAAGAAAAGAAAAAGCAATTTGGCAAAATTAAATAATCTATCAATCAAGTGTGATAGTATATGAAATATTCCACAGACACAGTTTCCTATCTTTTCAAAGAAGGTAGGGATATTCATTTTCTTATCTCTTTTTCCAAAAAGGTCTTTTTCAATTCAATTTCAAAAAAAATTTGTTAACATTTTTTTGTATGAAAAAAGTTTCTTGTTAAAGTAATTAAAGATTCACAGATTTACAGCCTGAAGGAACCATACAATCCTATGTAGTCTATCCTTTTTAATTTTACAGAAGAGAAAACTGAGGTCCCAGAAAATAGAGACTTGTCTTACACCAGTGTTACTGAATAAAATACTGAGAACACAAACTTTTTGCTCTTAATAATCATTGTTACCAATAACACTGCAAACATATTCCTGAAAGTTATAAATGACTCATTAAACTGAAGATAGTTTACATTCTCATGACTTCACAAATAGTTCCTTCAAAAAACTAAATAAGATAAACAAATCATGATTCAGTTTTCTGAAGTAGCTACAAAATTAATCTGAAAAAATACAAAAATATTTAAAAACGTACAGCAAGAACCTTCTAAAATGAAAGCTATATACATCAGAATTCAATTCAACTTAAACCATGCACTAATATTTCAATTCAACAAACATCATGTACTCATATTACTAGCTGTTGGACATTGTAGAAGGTCTAGGGAAACAAAGATGAAATAAGATGAAATTCTTGATCTAAGGGAATTTACAGTAAAATGGGGAATGAAAATAGGAACAAATAACTCAAATAATTATAATGCAAAGATGTTAATAAAAGGAAATCTCTTTTTAAAAACCATCAACATTCTTCTAACGATGCGGTATGGCTTTGAGTCATGGAATATACATACATATATATATATATATACCCATAATATATATACACATACATATATATACATATATACATCCTGTCTCACCAAACCGATTACAAGATCTTCCAGGGCAGGAACAACAATCTTCTACTGATTTGTATCATCAGTTGTTGGTGATCAATACAGATTTGTTGATGATGACAGTTCTGTACTGAAGAATCACAGAGGTCAGGACTAAGGGATTGATTTGTTAATCCCTGAAATCTGTACCTCTGTAGTAGAAAAGAGTTCAGTAGGTAGCTTCTGGAAACAGGAGAGCTCAAACAGGTTGAAACTGTTGCCAATAGCCCTTCCAGGAGGGAGAAGGAAGGAACTCCTAGCAGCTACAAGGATATAGAAGCTTGAAAGTGAGGCCCTTCCTTCTCTCCAGTAGGGAAGCCCAAAGAAGTAGTTTTCTTTACGCTCCATGATGCTTTTATAATTAAAACCAGCAGCAGTTGGTTGGCCAGGAAAATACTATAAGATGACAGCAGTATTCAATGCTGCATATGGATATCAAAAGTATTTCTTTTATAGCTTAAGTTAAAATGCAAATATTTCTGTTTAAGACTAGGAGTCACACTACCTTGGGGATTTTAGACTTGATTTATACATTTTATATATTACATCACTTCTGTGAAGCCTATTTAAGCGATGTCCATTAAGATGATGCCATAATGAACCATAATGTGAAAGCTACCACCCATCATCCTTTTCCTGTAATCTACCAAAATATCAAAGGATTATGCATCAAAGAGGGGTCATGGTAGAGACAGTTTCTGCTCTCTCGCCACTGACCATCGTTGAATTGTTATATTTTTAAAATGAAACAATTCATGGTACTACATAAATGTCACACAAATAAAATATAAAAGTTCTCAATAAAAAGAACATTCTAAAAATCTCTGGTTTTACTAGGATTTAAATTATAAATGTATACTAGTTAAAAATCAGAAAAATCTAGACTTGCAAATTATTTTTAAGGAAAAAAAAATTTAATACCCAGTATTTCTACAGAAAGATATAATATATCTATAATCAAATAAGATTTTACAAAAATGCCTGTGATATGCCAGTCACTATGCCAGATATTGGGGCCACAGAGACAAAAAGAAAAAACAGCCCTTGCTCTCAAAAAGCTTACATTCTATCAGGGATACAAATACAGACATATACATATGTACACAGATATGTATATACATAATAAATACAAAATCAATACAAGATACTTTAGGAAGGGAAGACTCTAGTAACTGGGGATAGGGAGATCAAAAAAGATTTTTATATAGAAAAGAGATTAAAGTGCATCTTGACAGAAGAGTACATAAAACAGGTGAGGAAATGCAATCCAAATACGGCAAATGACCATTACAAAGGCTGAGGTAACAGCATATGTAATTTATAAATGTTAATACATAGGTCTTTTTGGAAAGTATTCACTAAGTTTTCTCATATCATATGACAAAATTAGCCTAGGACCTAAAAATTATGCCAGTAATGCAAGGAATAAATCCACTGACTTGCTGGTGGTACTATATCGCTAGTCTGTCTTGTTTTGTCATGTGTTCAAATTACCAGAAAAATGAACTGCCAAAATTACCAAAAATTCCATCCACAGGAAGATTTCGTAAATGAAGGAGGAACTACTACAGTACAGCATTTTGCTTCTATCAAACTTTGTAGTATTTATAATATCCTACTTTGTATTGTAATTACTTACATAAATAACATTACAAATAAAAAAATCCTTTCTCTCCTAAACTATTTAGTTAGCAGGAACACCATTCTTTACCCATCTCTGTATATGTGTCAACATCAATAAAGTGCCATATATATATAGAAAGTATTTAATAAATGTGTGATTAAAGAGAATTTGCAAAATCTATTTACAAACAAATATAAATTTATAAGTTGAAGACTCTGTGTATTTGGGACTTTCAGATCTCTGCTCCAAATCAGAAAAGACTAGAAAGACTAGGGAATCATACAAAGATAGTTCAGAATATATCGTCAATGATTATTATCTAGCCTAAAAAGAGAAAGTATCTATTCGTTTGCTGCAAAGACATTTATTCGGTGACTACCTATACCAAAGACAAAAAAATTTTTAATTTAAGGAGCTCATATTATATTAAGAAACAAACACCTATAGACACATAGATGAAAAATATATAAAGGACTGTTGCCTTACACTTTTTAAGGTCTTCTGCCTCTAAAGAAAATCTTCACAAGAATTAGACATTTCAATCAATCGACAAATATCACCTATGTGACTGAGAATACAAGCATTAAAAAAAATGAAATAATCTATTCACAAAGTGCTTAGTTTTAACAAGGAGACCAGGGCATATGTAAGAATATCCATAAAAATGATTAAATACAAATTAATATAAAGTAAATAAAAAGGAGTTTGGGAAGTAAAGTTCAGTAAGTCTGGAAAGTAGGTTGGGGTCAAGTTGGAAAGGGCTTAAAAGTAAAGTAGTTTTGTTCTACAAGTAACAGGAAAAAACTGGAGTTTATTGAGCAGGTGTGACTTGATAAGATATGAGTTTAAGGAAAATTATTTTTGAAGAAGTATATGGGGAACTGCAATGGTGAGAGATTTAAGACATTAAGACCAACTAAGAAGCTATTGCAGTAATTTAGGTGAGAAGTGATGAGAGCTTAAACTAAGCTGAATGAATGAGGTCAGAAGAGAAAAATGTTGTGGGCATTGAGAAGGCAAGATTTGGCAAATGACTGGATATACGGAATGAGGGAGGAAGAGGAGCTAAGGATAGCACCAAAAGTGATGTACCTGAGAGACTGAAAGGACTGGGAAGATCTTACATTTCAATGTGTGTAAAAGAATCCTTTCCCTTCTTCAATGCTGTCAAAATTGACAACTCTCTACTAATGGCTCCATAGGCAAAGGAATTTGCTGCAAGTTTCCAACATCTCACTAATTCTAATGTTCCCTAAGGCAGAGAAGTAATGTGAATAATTCTTAGGACTACAAGAATTCAGCTGCTTAAGAAGAGAATTCACAACAAAGCAAATTAACTCCATTCTTCCCTTCATCTGGTAAATCTGTAATTGTTTACTCGTCACTATAAAGCATACATACCTATCCAAAATAACTACAGAGAATGCTTCTCTATTCCCAGTCTTAATTTCAAATTTCATGAGATGAGGATAATTTAACATTTAACAAGATTTTAAGCGGCATGGTAACTGTTTAACAGATTCTTTCAGTTCTAAATTCACAAACATATTCTTTTTGTGCTAGGGGGAATGGGGGAGAGGAAAGCAAATAGCAAATGAACTTCCATTGTAAATGAATTGTTACCAAAAAAACAAACAAAACAAAACAAAACAAAAAAAAAACCAAACCTAAAAAGTCTCCTTCTTATAGACTTCCCCCAAAAGGTCCCCAGATTAATGGGACAATAATCAATTTACTTTATTTCTTACATTATCATCTCCCACCAACTATAGTTTGGCATTCTGTCATTATGTTCAGCCAAGGAAAGTCTTCATTTTGTGATCTTTGAAACAGATTTAACATTTCTCTAAATTAATAACTACATTTTAGTATAGTGGTACAATACCTTTTTTCATGGAAGGAATTTCCTCTTAATTCCTACTGAATTTCTGAATTAGACTAATCACAGTTTTACAGATTTAGAACTAAAAAGTACCTTAGATCCTTAAACTGTGGGTTATAACTCCATATGTGGTCCCATAACTGAATGGGGGGGGGAGGGGAGAGGAAAGGGTGTCACAAAATTATGATAATCAGTAACTGTTTCACTTATATACCTATGTGCCAGAAATCATGTAAAAATTTCTCTGGAGAAAAGAGGTCACAAGTGGAAAAAGTTTAAGAAACCCTGCCTTAAAGGTTATCAGGCCCTTCATATTACATACAGATAAGAAAAAATGATGCTCAGTTTGTATCCTAGTTTGACCTAGTTAAACAAGGTCAGAGAGACAGAGATATGTGCTTTTTCTTTAAACATGGTAAATTCCTTGAGGACGGAAATTATAGGTAATTTTGTTTGTTGTAGTTTCAGTCATGTCCAGCTCTTTGTAATTCCTTTTGGGATTTTCTTGGCAAAGATACCAGTTTGGCATTTCCTTCCTAAACTCTTGTTATAGATGCCAAGACTGAGGCAAACGGTGTTAAATAACTTGCCCAGGATCACACAGGTAGTAAGTGACACTATATCTAAACTCAGATTCTTCTGACTTCTGGATCAGCACTCTATATATTTGTACTACCTAGCTGTCCTTTATAAGAATACTGCTCAACGCAAATTCTTAAACAGAGTAGGTTACTCAAATGCTTATTTTTGATGATTATTATGAAAGATAAAGATGTCATTAGAAAATACTCCTTCAAAGACAGATGATAGACTAGAAGTGCAAATTAGACATTTTGAGATATAGGTGGTGTGTAGATTTTGTTTTGCTTAACTATATATTTCTGCTTTAGGGATTTTTCAAAAGAAAAATAGTAATACCAAGAATATTACTTAAATGTTCAGAAGCATCACGAACAAGACAGTGTTAATATAATCATGTGAAATTTAGTTTGTACTTTAAAAAAATGTATGATTGAAATTCTTGATTTCATATATTTTCTTTTTCAACCCAAACTGCTCTCCCAAAATTACTAATGATCTTTTGGTTTCCAAATCTAATGACTTTTTCTTTATCCTCATTCTTCTTGATCTCTGTGTAGCCTTTGATCCTGTTTACAACTTTCTCCTCTATGATACTCTCTTCCCTCCAGTTCTCT
The DNA here is from genome assembly GCF_902635505.1 of Sarcophilus harrisii. NCBI lineage: Eukaryota > Metazoa > Chordata > Mammalia > Dasyuromorphia > Dasyuridae > Sarcophilus > Sarcophilus harrisii. Next base: position 551,077,860 of record NC_045427.1, on the reverse strand, counting down.
CCTTCTTCTCCTCTAACCTATCTGATTGTTCCTTATGGGTTGCTTTTGCTAGTCTCTCTCTCTAACTGTAGGTGTACTTCAAGATTTTGTCCTAGACCCTGTTTGCTTCTCCCTAGAACCTATTTCATGTGATGATCTCATTAGCTCCCATACTCTCTCTATGTTGATGATTCTCAAATCTTCCTTTCCTGCAACGAACTGCTGACCTCCAGTCTCTCATCTTTAACTGCCTATTGGCTCAAATGAGATACTCAATAAATGTCTAAAACTCACCATATCCAAAATGGAACTCCTTATCTTTCCCCCTAAATCTTCCCTTCCTAACTTCCCTATTACTTTAGAGGGCAAAGTGTGGTTCAGAACAGTGAGTAGTCACCATTTAACAAAAAGCTGGAGATATTTCTAAGAGCAAAGCAAAAGTTTATTGTACGTTCTCTGGAGAAACTGGAGTCCCTCCCATCTAGCAAGCAATTGAAAGGAGGCAACACCTTTTGGGACATTTTTTACACTTTAAATAGTCCCTAATGTAAACACCCCTCCCCTACTGACCATCATCCTCATTGGCTGAAGGTCTTAACATTCTAAACGTGGGAACTACTCAAGAAATTGAACTTAGCCAATGAGTACATAGTTTCCCGTATTTGACTGAAGTAAGGAGAAAATGATGTCATGGGAGGATAGCAGGAAGAAGACTTAGGTATGCCCTCAAGTCAATGCTCAAGGACCTTTAGGCCCACTCCAACTCTGAAGTAGATGAAGCCTTACTCAATTTTCACAACTGTCTTGAAAAATCTCACCTCATTTCGTTCAGTAACATCATTTTCCTTGTCTCTCAGACTCAAACTCAGGAATCATCCTGGACTTCTTACTCTCTCTCACCCCCCTGTATACAATCTGATACCAAGGTCTGTTCATTTCACTTTGGCAAAATATATTCTCCTTGTTTTCTCTGACACTACTGGTGAAGGTCCTCACTGTCTCACACCTAGACTATGGCAATAGCCTGCTCGTGGGTCTCCCTGCTTCCAGCCTCTCCCCATTCCAATCCACCCTCTACCCAGCCACTAAATCGATTTTCCTAAAATTCAGGTCCCATCAAGTCTCCTCCCTAGAAACTCAAAAATTCCAGTGGCTTTTTATTGCCCACAAAATGAAATACAAAATGCTCTGTTGAGAATTCAAAGTCTTTTATAACCCAACCGCCTCTTACCTTTCCAGTCTTCTTATGCCACAGTCCTTACTTAACATGTTCTCTGATCTAGTGACACTAGGTTTCTGATGGTCCATGAACAAAACACTTTTAACTCTGAGCTCCATATATTTTCTCTGGCTATTTCCTAAGCTTGAACTGCTCTCTCTCCCCCTCTCAGAAGACTAACCAACCTCCTTGGTTTCCTTTAAATCTCAATTAAAACTTCATCTTTTACTGAAAGTCCTTCCCAATGCCTTTGTTCAGTTAATTATTTTACATTTCTTGCTTTGTATGTATTTGTTGGCAAGTTTTCTCCCTCATTAGACTGTAACCTCCCTAAAGGCAAAGACTGATTTTAGTCCCTTTCCATAACCTTAACACTTAGCAACTTTTCTTATACATAATAGGTACTTAATAAATGATTACAGATTTGAAATGGTAACATCTGTGGATGAATACAAGTATTTTTCTACCCCGAAGTCTCACTTCCTCTTTCCTATTACTATCTAACTGTACTAGCAGCAGAAATACTTCAAAATTCTATAGGAAGCTCTACTTGCAACAACTGGTTGGGCTTTCTTCCTTTGGAATAAAAATTGTCTAAGATTCAAAATTGAAACCTGAAAGTTAATTCAAAAAACATTTATTAGGCACCTATTATGTGTTGGAAAAGAGTTATGTTTACATAAGAATAGTCCCCTGCCTCATGGAGTTCATTATTTATGAAGAGGATATAATATACACAACCTAATAAAATGAAAAATAATACACAGTAAATGCATTAGTGAGGTACAAAGTACAAAGTCTTAAGGGAAAATATCTGATTAGGAAGATTAGGGGAAGCTTCTTGGAAAAGGTTCAGTGTGAAATGAATTTAAAGGATTGGAATTCAAAAAAGGGAACAGAAAATTTCAGGAATTATATTAGCAAAAGTACACAAAAACAAAGTTCTGGGTATGTTTCGTGCAGGACAAGTAGCCTAACATCTAAAAAAAAAAAAAAAAATAGAGAATCAGTATGGTATAAAATTAGAAAAGATGGCACCAGATTATGAGAAATGGAAAAAAAAATCCAAATGCAACTTTTAAATCATCTTCAAATTATCCTTTATGTCTTTCTTAAATAAATAGCTATCTTTCACTCTAATTGATCCCCCATAAAATATAATGCTGAGAGTGATGAAAGTAAAACTCTGTATGATCTGAGTAAGACCTGTAAAATTATGTAAAATTACCCAAAAAATGTCTACTTTGATCTACAAACCCAAATGGTTTTGTATCCTCAATAAGGAAGATAAGCTTTCTTGGGGGAAGTCACAACTCGAGGCAAGATTTCACATTCACCTGAGATTTCCCTTAGACTCATGCATAAAATGGGTCTTCAGAAAATGACTCTTTGCACATCCCTTCTCTCTTGAGAATGATATGCCTGCCAGAAGAATCCCTCTAGGTGTTTCTTTAATAATAAAGTTTTTTTACCATAGCCTTTGGGTTTAGCAATTCCTTAGCCCCAACCCGGGCCTTGGAGAATGGAACCCCAACCCCTTTCTACCTAACTTCTTCATCGGTACCCTCAATCCCTCATCAAGCCAAGGGAGATTTTTGACTTCCATTTGACTTTTGACTCAGATTATTTTTGTTGTTTTGTTTTTTGGAAGTTTTTTGGCAAATTTGGGTTGGATAGAATGGGAAACAGAAACCAAAGAACTATATGAGTAGTATGGAAGAACCACTATAAGGTAGAAATAATATTTCTTGGAGTTAAAGAGCCAATATTTGAATTCTAAGTTCACTATGTTAACATCTGTATATGGGCCTTAGTTATATTACCTATAAAATCAAGAGACTTGACTGAACCCTAAAGTCCCTTCTAGCTATAAATTCTAATGTCTAATGTTCCATATGCCAGCAACTTACCCAACCTTACTCTGCAGTATAGAGTGGGCAAAAGCAAGGAGAAAGTAATAAGAGAATTATGCAGATCATTAGAATTATAATGTAAACTCACTGAAGTAAGCTATCACGTATTAATGACTTTTAAGATTTAGGGAGCAAACCGGTTAGGATAACAGATGTTGAGCCCTTTTTACTATATTTTTACTCATTATCAAGTATTTGTATAATCTCCCTTCCCTAGTTGATCAAAAATTCCTTAAGACTAGAATCTGTATTAAGTCTATCTTCCTATTACTTTTAAAGCCTTGCTGTAAAGTGTATAAACAGTTTGTTGTATTATGCTACTTCCAAGGTCTCTTCTCATAGCATGTAGCAGGTACTTTATAAATATTTATTTCCTTGCCTTTTTCTAAACCCATGATGATAATGATATTGATATTGAATGACAATAACAACAAAAAAGTATTCTACAAAGATTAAATTGATGGTGAATTTTAGGATGAACTGGAGAGGTAGAAAAAAGAAATAGAGAAAAAAAGTATGTTGTTACATTAATCTAGGCATAAAATATTTAAGAGATACCAGAAACATTTTAAAGAAAGATGAGGAGGAGGAAGATGACATCAATCAGACAATGTGAATGATGTGATAAGAGAGTGAAGGAGAAAGATTAAAAAAAAAAGTTTTAAAATGTGAATGACCAGAAGAATGGTGATGTAATTTTTAAAAATAGAATAAAGAGAAAGGTAAATCAGTTTAGAAAGATAAATGACTAATTTTAGATGACCATAAAACATTCAAAGAAACACATCCAGAAAGCAGTTATAGAGTACTGTAATCATCAGAATGAAGGTATAGCTTAAGTTATAATCCCTATTATATGATTTCTGACCACCATCATGATTTATAACCTTCTTTAAAAACAATAAAAAAACAAAAACGATCCTTTCTTTGTATGTGTATAGGGGGAATGAGTACTGACTAATTTGAAGACTTAGGATGAAAACCTCACTCCTAAAGCTTACTACCTGTGTTGAAGAGGTTCTGGGCTGTGTTTCCAAATGATAAGGTTCAGCATTGGGACAGGAAGTTGTGGGAACCCCTTTCTGGCCACACAAACCCTTTGTAAATGAATTTACAAACCCGAAAAGTTAAACTAGCAAAAAAAGTTTATTGTTAGCATTGGGAAGTCAGCCTTTACTAGAAAGACTGAATTCCTTGTTGGCAAGGTCTTGACAGAGGGATATAAAGTTTTTAGCAGAAAAAGTGAAGATCTTGTTAGGGAAATAGGAGAGAGAGAGAGAGAAATAAAGGAAGAATAAAATTGAAAGAGAATATAATTTCAGCAGACAGAGGGTTGCAACTTATGCCAAGGGGAGAGAGAGGTTCCTTGGCATGGCCATGTTAGGTCTTTTGCAAGGAATGAGCCCCAAGTTGCCTCTTTTTATAATTGAAACCTTGGTTAGAAGCTGGGGACAGCTCTTGGTGGGGGCTGGGAGTAGTTTGAGCCGGAATCAGAATAGAAAATCTTGGAACTGGATGAGTGTCTCTGGGCTAATTTCCAACTCAATAGAATTAGATAGAAATCTCCAGCTCAGGCTAAGTGAGAGTGGTCCTGGACTCAACCAGTCCCACCCACCCAGATAACAGAATGAAACCACTTTATCTTGATTCTATTTGGTGGGTCTCTTAGATGAGAGCTTAGCATTTTCCCAAAGTCAGAGAAAGAGAAAGAGTTTCGGGGCTCCCCTTGTTAGTGTGACTTTGGTCAAGAATCTTAAACTTTCTGTGGCCTCAGTTTCTTCATTTTTTAAATTATGGAACTGGACTAAATGGCCTCAGAGGTGTTTTCCAGCTCTAGATTTATAATCTTCTAATTCTCTAATCCAACAATTTAAATCAAAAAATAAAAAAAGTTCCCTCTTAAATCATTGATTTCTACCTATCTTGGATATAAAGTACAAAACTTCCTCAGGAGAGGAAAAACAGGAACCTTATCTCTTCTTATCACCCATATTAGCACATTTAAATTTTTTATTTCATATATAACAGATAAGCAATATTACTAACCTGGTATTAAAATAAGAAAAGAAAAAAATAGGAAAAAGTGATATTTATAGCCATAAAAAGATGCATTGACATGTGCTGGGCTTAATGAAACAAAGCATTTAAGTTTAGCACAAATATCATAGAATCTATTCATCACAGTACAAATGGAACATTCTTTATCCAGTTTTCATTTTATTATTCCAAGTATAGTAAGCAGAATTATAATTAAAGTATAAAACCTAAAAAGCACCTGATTTTAAAGAATTTTATTTAGTATTTTTCAAAGTAAATAAAATTTTATTGTAGTCATCTAAAAATCTAACACAGAAATTGGGATATCTTGTTTTTCACCGAATTCTCTGAACTCTTGGTTTAGAAAAAATAGCTCTTTGTAAATGGCCTTTGAGGAGGGTTCTTTTTATGTTAGTAACTTGGCAAGGAACAGATATTCCTGTTAGAATAGTTAAATTATTTGATGTAAATTCACCATTTAACATTCTGAAGCAAATCAAACATTAATTTTTATCAAATATCATAAAATGCTATTTGAAATCAGATACAGAACCTTGAAGACTGAATGTGGTCTTTCTTGCACAGCATGACGAATTTGGAAATATCCTTAAAACAACTGCACATATTTAACCTATATCAGATTGCTTGCTATCCTGGGGAGGGGGGAAAGTAAGGGAGGAAAGAAGGAAAAATTTGGAACACAATCTTGCAGAAATAAATGCTGAAAACTATCTTTGCATGTGTTTTGAAAAATAAAATTTTTAAAAACTAGATCACTTAGTTTCCAATTTTTAATCTATGCTTCCATGACCCTTCATTAAATGTAATTTTTTTATGACCAAAAAAAAAAAGAGTTTATGACAAAACCCTGAAAACTCAAGATGGGACTGAGCTAAATGATATTATGGGAGCATTGATTTCTTGGTCAACTTTCAAGAAAAGACAGCTCTAACTGTAGCTTTTTGAGGATAACCTCATTAATGTTAAGATGACCAGATGTCCTAAATGGGTTTCACCCTCTTATCCCCAGAGGTCACCCCAGATTCTGTTCTGGATCAGGTTTCTATCTCTCATCAGAAATCACCTTTGCCTTCCCTAAAAAAAAAAAAAAAGCTGAGATCAGATAAGATATAAAGAGAAAAGACTTGCAAAGTGATTTTCCTTTCTAAAATTAAAAGCTAAGCAATTTAAAGTACCAAAGCATAAGTCTAAACAAAGAAAATAAATTAGCCCAACACTAAATAAAAATACTATAACTTTGGGTTCCTTGATGCTATAAGTAAAAATTTCAGAAAGAATCTCTTTGCCATGCATAAACTACAAAATAAGTTCTCTCTCCATATTCATTTCCCTGAAATTCTACAAAAGAAAGTGTTACTTATATGGTGTTAAAAGTCTACAAAGAAAGAAAAGGAAAGCATCAGATGGGAATTGCCTCCTTTAATGCTTACTCATTCTTCTTGCAACCTTTTACCAGGAGAGTTGATCTTCAGCAAATTAGATAATTTAGCAAATGGCCAAATTCTAGTTCCCAAACAACCAATAAATTGCTTTGCATATTCCGATTACTATTACCCCAGACAGAGCTCTGCCTAGGTCACTGTGAAATGATTAGTAACTTCAAAGACACCACTCTCTAAAGGACCCAGCTCTACCTGCTTCTCAACTCTAGCCTTGTACTTAAATTCAGTTACACAGAAGCCAGCTGTTACAAACCATTTATTAAGGCAAAGGTAAGTTATTCTTTTGAACCTTTTCTCTTTCCCCACTTTCTTCTTCCTTAAGTTGGCCTTCCTGTTCCACACTGGTGATCTGAAATATGATCATTTTACATACTACTTTTCAAAGATAATCCCAATTTTCACTAGGTTAGAATACAAAGTCTTCTATAGACCATGAAAATTGACCAATGAGCAGTAATAATATTCTATAAGCTCTTAAAACTGAAAAAGGGCAATTTTCATATTCCAAAATTCAAAATATCTTCCACTATAGTCATATCATTGATAAATTATGGGTTTCCCATAATGTGCCTATAAATCACAGAAACAAGAAGTTAAAAAAAACAGAAAGAATATATTCATTTATCTAAAATCCTACTTCAAATTTTTCATTTCCAATGAAAATAAACAGAGTTTAGGAAGTAATGTTATAAAATAAGCATATTTAGCCTTTTCTAATTTCTCTTGCTATCTTTTTCTCCTTTTCTGTATGGTTCCATCTCCAGTTTCTTTCACTGTTTTTGGTATAGTAGAAAGAGAACTGTATTTTAAATCAGAGGAGCTAGGTTTCAGGTTGACATCAGGTACATCACTTTACCTCTCTGGACCTCAGTTTTTCTATCTGTAATAGGAAGAGGTTATATCAGATGGTACCTTCTCACTATACATTCTGTGCCCTTTTGGTGACATTGTGATTAATTCTGGAGAACAAAACCCTTTACTTCTACCTACAAACTAGGTACTAGCACCTAAGGATGTTTTTCTAGGCAGATTCTTTTTAAGTATTTAAATAGAAATAACAATAACAGTAATAACAAAATAAACCTCAAATAATATACTTTGATTTTGCAAAGTGTTCTGTCTACAAACATCTTACAATATATACTTCCAAAATATATTTACCCTTCATAGTTTAGCTATTAGTCAAATCAAATATAATATATATCATAAGCTTCAGAGCTCTCCTACTGCACTAATATTCTTAATTCTTCTCCTTTCTATACCAACTTAGTTTTCCTTTATAAACCCACTTGGAAAGAGATCTGGACTAGAGAGTCCAAAGACCTGGGTACAATCCAGGCTCCAATACTTACTAGCTCAGACACTAGACTAGTTCTTTAATCTCCTGAGCCATAGTTTCTTCATAAGTCAAGGTAAATAATATTTGAACTGTCAACCTGTTAGGAATATGCAAGTTATTAGGATCATATGAGATACTGTAAAATACTTTGTAACCAATCACAAACCTAAGACACGTTTTCATCTTCATCTATATTTGAGATGAGGATGAAACTATATATATTCTATTTATATATCCTCCCACTCCTACGCTACCTGTTCTTGTCAACTCCATTCTTAGTTTTTTTTTTTTTTTTTTTTTTATTTCATCACACCTCTTCAGGCTTCATTTGGCTTTCCTAATCGGTCTCTACATATGATTAGCTAGTTCAATAATATGATTGCTACCACTGTAGAATCTTTCAAAAACTCCTCAATGATGACTAACCTCCAGAATTTGTATAACTTCCCAGGGTACCTAATATTGCTAAAGTCACAAAAATTTGCCAATTATAAAGTTACTATAAATTAATGTACTATAAACCTCTCATTTTAATATTAATAATATCAATGAATACCAATATGACTTGAGTTATAGAACACTAGAACCCAATGTCAGTTAATAAACGCTCACTCATTCATTCCTCATTTCCAAAGAAATAAAACTGAGTTTCTACTGGGCTTATACCCCAAAGAGATACTAAAGAAGGGAAAGGGACCTGTATGTGCCAAAATGTTTGTGGAAGCCCTGTTTGTTGTGGCTAGAGGCTGGAAAATGAATGGATGCCCATCCATTGGAGAATGGCTGAGTAAATTGTGATATATGAATGTTATAGAATATTAGTGTTCTGTAAGAAATGACCAGCAGGATGAATAGAGAGGATTGGCGAGACTTACATGAACTGATGCTGAGTGAAATGAGCAGAACCAGGAGATCATTATATATCTCAACAATGATACTGTATGAAGATGCATTCTGATGGAAGTGGATTTCTTTGACAAAGAGATCTAACTCAGTTTCAATTGATCAAGGATGGACAGAAGCAGCTACACCCAAAGAAAGATCACTGGGAAATGAATGTAAACTGTTTGCATTTTTGTCTTTCTTCCCAGGTTATTTTTACTTTCTGGATCCAATTCTTCCTATGCAACAAGTGAACTGTTTGGTTCGGCACACATATATTGTATCTAGGATATACTCCGACATATTACACTTGTATAGGACTGCTTGCCATCTGGGGGAGGGGGTGAAGAGAGGGAGGGGAGAAGTCGGAACAGAAGTGAGTGCAAGGGATAATGTTGTTTAAAAAAAAAAAACTACCCAGTCATGGGCTCTGTCAATAAGTTATTAAAAAAAAAAAAAAAAAAGAAAGAAAGAAAAGAAAGAAATGAAACTGAAAATCACCTAGGCAATGGAAAGGAGGTCAAGATGGGTATGAATTAAGTGTAAAACATCACAAATAAGGCATTATAAATGAGATTTTTTAAAAAAGATATCATGAGGGGGAAAAAGGACACTAAAAAAGATGGGCTAGTCACTATTTATATAGAAAGAAAGAAAAGTAACATTTAGACAATAAATAGAATTGACCTGTAGGCTCTTGATGCCAAAGAACTAAATCTAGAGATATACCAGGTAGACATCAAACTTATAGGAAGACATGGACAAAAAATAGAAATATGTATCATTGAAGGGAATATCCAAAAAAATGAAAATTAAAGATAAACTTGATTAGTCTAGTATTATAACTTCTCCCCAAAACTTCATAATTGCCAATTTCCCATTCATTACCTAATCTGATTTTCAGTGAGGTAGGTAAAGTATTATTTTACTGAAGGTTTTGTGGTTGCCCCAAATGAATACATACCACTAGTATGTAAGAACAGTCTTGAATTTAGGTCTTCTGGCTATAAATCTACATAACATTTCACTGTAAAGATTCATAACTGGCCTCTCATTGCTATTCTTGATGTTCTACAAACCTTTTATTCATCTCATAAACTCTGTTATTATCATCATCACAAGGCCTATTTCTAAACATTTTCAAGCACAAAACTAAGTAAGCCCCACTCAGTCACAGCATATTGAAGTCATTAAAAATTTATTATTCGCTTTTTGCAAAGCACTGCCCTATCCCTGGAAAAGACAAAAAATTTGGATAAGACAAGACCCTAGCCCTCAAGTCGCATAAAGGCAATTACTGTTTCTATTTTACTAGCGACAGACATCATTTCTAAGTTCTCGACACATTCTTTTCCTGCACCTCAAAATCTTTCAATCACTTCTTTTTCTTTCCACCTAACTCTTAAGTATCTTTTCTAGGTAAATGAAAATAGAGAGATTTAAGTATTTAATGGAAGGAAAACAAAATAATTGTGATATATGAGAATTGGATGGGGGTTTAGTTTTCACAGTTATGAAAAATGAATTAGAGAAATAGAGTAATAAAACTTTAAACTCAAAAAATAAATTGAATCCTAAGAAATGGAGGTTAGGACATGGACCGAGAAAATAAAAAAATGTAAGAGATTTAGATTAAGAAATATTTATGAAATATAATAATAGGTGGATAACCACTTACACATGGTGGGGCAGAGGCAGATAATTTTGTGATCAGAGGAGGAGACTTAGACTCACAAGGGGGAATTAGAATCGTACTTAGTCAAAAGGGATTCACAGGAAGGATTAAACTACTTCCAAATAAGATGAATGCCAAGGAATTACAAAGATGTAATCAGAGGAGGAGATTTACACTCACACTCCTGATAAGTTGTGATTTCTAGTACTCAGCCAACCGGGCATCAAGGGAGACTTATATTTCTGATATAGAAAAAAGGACAAGTATTGATTCCAAGCAGTCCTATTCTATAGGATACCCACATCTGCAACTGTGTAATTAAAGACTTAATTTCACCACTCCCAAGTCCAATGGTGTTATTTCTCACAAAACTCAATGTAGGAATTAGATTTCCCCAATAAAGAGAAATATTAAACATAAGATCATAGAGGATGAGCAGGAAGGGGACATCAGTAACTCTCTAGTCCAACTCCATCATTTCACAGCTAAAGAAGTTTAAGTAAAAAACAAACAAATAAAATAAAATAATATTAAATAACTCGTCCAGGTAACAAATGTAGCAAGTATATGAGATAAGATTTAAATCCAAGTCCCTTTGATCCACAGTTGTACTCTTTTTATTATACTATATGTGATGAAAACAAAACCGAAAAAGGCAACACAATGCAATATATGATGAAGTCGAAGTCAGAAGACCTTAATTCAATTTCTGTGTGACTTACCTAACCTTTGTGACCCTGACAATTCATTTTTATCTCTTTCAGAATCAATTTTCTCATATACACTAAGATCCTCTCCAATCTGAGATCAATGATTTCAATCATTTACTGCCTACAAGATATACATTTGAAACAAAGGAGAGAGAGAGAGAGAGAGAGAGAGAGAGAGAGAGAGAGAGAGAGAGAGAGAGAACAAAATCACACTACATGCAACCTTAAAAATGCAAGAATTGCAATCATGATCTCAGATAGTCCAAGTTTCTAACAAAGTCAAGAGAGACAAATAGGAAAACTATTATGCTTAAAGGCTCTATAGACCAAAAAAAAATAATTATCAAATGCATATACACTAATTACATAGTGTCAAGTACAGTATAGCTAAAAAAGCAGTGGCTTTGTAATAGAAGGACATGACTTCAAAGACTGACTCATGCCTACCCTACTACCTAAATTACTGTGGGCAAGTTGTTTAACCTCTAGCACTTTAATTTCTTTATATGTAAAATAAAGAGGGGTGGAAGGTAGGTAGGCTAAAGGGTGGACTAAATAAATTCTGATGTCACTTCCAGCACTAGATCTATGATGCTATTCAGCTCTTAAAAAACTAAAAGAACTGCCACCCCCCCCCCACAAAAAAAGAAAAAAGCTGAGTAATTCCAATAGAAAGATAAGCAAGAAGAAAAATATGAAATGAAATGAATTGTTGGAAAAACTACATTTGATTGACTGAAAATTATTTCTAAATGTTAGTGTTAAAGAGTAAACATATTCTTAGCATCCCATAACACCTTTACAAAAAGAAATCACACAAAAAATCATTAAAGAATATTTATAAGGTAGATTAAATAAACATATCTGTTACAGACCATAATGCAAAATAATTAAGTTCATAAAAGGTAGAGAGATCTGAAAAGAGACTAAGTGTCAATATACTGAATAATTGACTGGCCAAAGAAGAAACCACAGAAAAAATAATTATGCTAATGACCCAATAGCATACCAAAATTTATTGGATGCAGTTAAAATTTTCTCAAGAATTAAATCTTTATTTCTTGAAAATTATGTTGATAAATACTGAGGGTCAATATATTAAATATGTAACTAATAAGATTAGAAAAACACATTAGCAGCTCCAAAAAACAACAAATACTGAAAATTAGAGAATTATATGAACTAACAAATTTAAACTAAATAATTGATTTTTTTAAAGGTTTTAGTTTTAAGACAAACAGAAATCGACATGCCATTAATCAACCTAGTAAGAAAAAGTAAAATACCAAATAAAAAATAATTATGGTAAATTCAGAAAGGAAATAAAATGAATTTTCTGAAACTATGCAATCACAGACAATCGAAACCAAAAACAAAGATAATTGATGAGTATTACTAAAAAAATTACCTAAAGTAGAAAAACAAGAAATAGATATCCTAATCCAATCTTATAAAAATAAATTGAACAAGCTGTGACTGAATTACAAGAGTGAGGTAAGAGGAAAAACCCTGAGCCAAATGGATTTAGAATGGATTTATATCAAACACTCAAATAGCAATTTTATATATATACATATATATAATATATATATATATTACAATTTATTTTCAAAAGTAGAGACAAAAAGCAAACTCCTTCTAAGAGACAAATATAGTCCTGTATCTAAACTAGGGAGAAACAAAACAGAGAACAAGAAAGAAAAAAAACTCACTAAATAGTGACAATAGATAAAAATGTATAAATAAAATATAAACCTACAGTAATATATCTATAAATAATTCATTGCACCTAAGAGGCATACCAGGAATGTAGATAGCTCAAAAATTAGGAAAAGAATTAGTATAACTAATCATATAAATATAAGGAAAAAAAGGTCAAAAGATGAAAAAGTATGACAAAATAAAGCATTAATTTCCTCACTCAATCATTCATTCTACAGCATTTATCAAGTCTGTGTTTATACTAACCATGGTGAAAGGAGCTGCAAATGCAATGACAAAAATTAAATGATCCCTGTATTGAAGAAATTTTTTTCCACTCAAAGAAAACAATCTGTAGATAGAAAATTAAATATAAAATAGCTACAAAGTATTTTGTTACAAATCCTAAGATTCATTGCCAAAGGAGAGTCATTTTCAATACAGTCAAAAGAATGTGTTTCTAACTAATAACTAATATTTTTTTGCAATGGAAAAACCCTAACCCTAAAAAATTCTCCTTGTATGAACACAGATTACTTTGTTCTGTTCACACTAATAACACAGTTCTAAAAATGCTAACTACAAATCAATATGACAATAAATTAAGTTAATAATAGTTAACATTTATCTAGCATACACTGTGCTGAGGACTTAGCAATTATTATATAATTATAATTGATCCTCACAAAAATTCTGGGACATATAGATACCAATTATTATTCCCATTTTACAGATGAGGAAACTTTAGCAAACAGAGTATTAAATGATTTGCCCTGCATAACAAAGCTGTTAGTTGTCTTAAGGTTGGCCCTGAACTCTCCCAGATTCCAGGCCCTGCATTCATTCTATCCATTATCATTTAGCTACCTAAGTAAATTGCAAGGTTTGGCTTGAATAAAGATAAAGAGTAATTTGTTATCCACCTGTAACACAGGATAAATTAGTCATTTCCATTAGCAACAGTCCCATATCTGTCCCCTTTTTTGTAGCTAAGCTTGAAAAGTAACATGTACAATAATGCTCTCTACTTCCTTTGCTCACACTCCCCTAACTTTTACAGCCAGCCTCAAGCCTCATCATTCCACCAAAACTACTCTCCAAAGGTACTAACAATCTAATCTGCCAAATCTAATGGCCTTTTCTCAATCTTTTTTCTTCTTAATCTCTTTGTAGCCTCTGACACTGTTAAGCATTCTCTTCTTGAATATCTTCATTTTAGGTTTCTAAGAACACTCTTCTAGTTCTCTTCCTATCTCTCTGAATATTCCTTCGCAGTCTACTTTGCTACATCTTCAACTAAGTTATGCACACTCACCTGAGAATCTTCAGTGGTCTGTCCTGAACACTACTTTCTCTCTATAAACTTTTTCACCGATCTCATCAGCTCCCATGGATTCAATTGTCATTTGTAGCTGATCAATCTCTCAAACCTCTCTACTAATCTTCAGTATCACATCTCCAACTGCCTATTGAACATCTCAAGCTGAAAGTTTAGCCCTCACCATGTCAAAACTGACCTCATCTTCTCACTCCAAAGACACCCTTCCTCCTAACTTCCCTAATACTATGTACCACTATATATGCACATATGTACCACTATCCTTTACATATAGATCTAGAATGCTCTCCCTCTTCATTCTCTACCTCCTGGCTTCTTTTATGTCCCACCCTAAAATCCTACCTTCCACAGGAAGCCCTTTTCTGATCCCTCTTCATTCTAGTGCCTTCTAGAGGTTGATTATTTACAATATATCTCACTTAAAGTTTGTGCTTGGTTGGTTGCATGTTTTCTCCTCAAGCAGACTATGGCTTGTTCTTTTTTCCTTTCTGTGTATCCTCAGTGTTACCAGTGTCTGGCAGCATGTCTGATTCTTCATGACCCAGTGGATCATGTCATACTATGCATGACTCTTTCCTAGGAAGATACTGGACTAGTTTGTCATTTCCTTCTCCGGTGAACAGACATTACGAGACCTGTACAGGGTTATACAGCTAGTAAGTGGGAAGTAAAATTTGAACTAAGCTCTTCCTGACTTCAGGCTCAGCGTTCTATCCTATGCACTAAACACACAGAAGGCTCTTAATAAATGTTTATTGAAGACTAAAAGGCCAAACAGAGGTGTTTATATTTTATCCCAAAGGCAATAGTGAGCCGAGGTTTTGTTTTGTTTTGTTTTGTTTTGTTTTTTGAGCAGATGAGTGATATGACCAGACTTACACTTTAATATCAATTTGACAGTCATGTGGTAGAGAAAGTATAAGACTACTACAATAGTCCAGGTGAGGTGTGGTGAGGGACTGGTGATATAAGGGGAAAGATAAGAGATGCTGAGAACATGGAATGAGGAAAACTTGGCAACTAATTGGATATGGAGAATAAAAGAGAACAAATATTGGTGAAAGTAAAGAAATACTGAAGAATGAATACTTGTTGATTCATTTTTTTTCCCTTGTTCCTTGGTTCTCACACCCAATTTGTTCTTAAGTTATATAGATTCCTAATTCATAAGTTTTCTTGTATTCATCTCCCACTTCCTCTCTCTGCTGTCATCACATTACTTTGGCCTTTGTTACCTAAAACTAATTTTATGGCTGAATAGGAATTCAAATATGATTTTGTCTGTTCTCATTTTATGTGAGATAATTGAGATCCTGAGAGATTAAATGATTCACCAAAAATCAAGTATCCAAAAAAAGAACCCTGGGTTCTTAATTTCCAAGTAAATACTTTTTCTAAGATATTGTATTCCAAACTCTTCTTTGGACTCCTAAAAACATTCTAGGACTGTCGAGCATTAAGTCACAGAGACTCATCTTCTTGAATTCAAATCTGGCCCCAGACCTTTATCAGCTGTGTGAATCTGGGCAAGTCACTTACTTCAAACTCTTTATTTGAGTCTCCTAATCTGTAAAATGAATTGGAGAAAGAAAGAGCAAAACACTCCAGCATCTTTGCCAAGAAACCTCCAAATGAGGTCACAAAGAATTGGGACATGATTCAAATGACTGAACAATATAGTGAGGGGACTGGAAATTACTACTAAAATACTGTGTTCAATTAGAAGGACTGGTGAAAGAGGAGATTCTTTGTCTCAATTGCTACCTAGCTTTATTTCCAAATGTTATTCCTATCTTATTCCTCAGTCAAACTGAGACCTGCTGAAGACCTTAGCTTAAAAAGGTCAAGGATTCCCACTACATCCAACTGTATGTCACAGCATCACCTCCCTTATGTCACTTCTTCTTTGAGAAGAAGGACAAACAACAACAATCTTAAGCAGCACATTAAGTAGCTAGAGCAATGAAGAAGCCATTACAAAACAAAAATTGGTTGAACACACTAGGTATACTTTCCCAAGACTAAGTGAAAAATGTGATCACTTACTTCAAGAATAGATAGCTATGTCATATGGAATAAGATAGACTTGTTTTGCTTAACCTGAGAGGTCAAAATTAGAATAATGAATGGAAGTTGCAAAGATGCAAATTTCAGGTGGATAAAATGAAAATTTTTCTGACAATAAGAAATGTACAAAAATGTAGAATGAGCTGTCTTAGGAGGGACAAGTTTTACCAACACTAAAGGTCTACAAGAAGAGACTGGATGAGTACTAATTATATAAGTGATTCTTATTATATGTTAATCTCTTATGTATCTCAGAGTTGGAAGAAAATTAAGACAACTTTATAACTGATCCAATGATTGTATAGTCTCTCTCCTGACAACAAATAAAACTGCCAAACTTATTTATATTAAATCTGCTCTGATATATGTTTCCTACTTTTAAAGTTCCAGGGTTTTCCAATGCCTATCAAATAAAAATTCCCTAATCTGACTTTTACATTTTTCCATGCTTCAGCCCGACTCACCTTTCCAGTATTATTTTTCGCAAACCACACACTAAACATCTTAAACTCCAGTTCAACTGCACTACTGGACAGTTCTCAAACATGTTTCCTGGCTACCTTCATTACTGCCATTTTCTGTACCCTGCTTATTCTATCTGTCAAAATCCTACCCATCTTTCAACACCTAGATCAAATGCCACCATCTGCATTTTCTCTTATCTACCCAGTGGAAGTGCTCTTCTCACTCTGTTATCCATTAGCACTTTTTCTCCCTTTTGCACAGCACTTATCACTTTACCATGTGTTATACTTACCTGTATATACATTTTATATTCCATCTCCTACCCTTTATAGAATATATAAAGTTCACTGAGGGCGGGTTGTTTTTTTGTTGCTGTTGTTATTTTTATCCCCAGTGTCTATCAGTGACTTGAATATAGCAGGCACTTAATAAACATCTGTAAAATTGAATTCTGTTGTTTTATAGTTCTTCAGTACTATCTGAGCCCCCTTCCTACATTGTAAAGTCTTTAAGAGGCACAGATAGTTATATTCACCTATGTTATTCCCCAAAGTACTAAGTACAGTGTACTGTACATATATTAATGAACATCATAAAGCTGATACCCCGATGCCTCAAATTAAGCTCCATTTTTGTTAAATCCTCCTTTTTCTTGCCTCTAATTTCCCTAGGAATCCTATACTAAATTATTTCAATCTCTTTCTTCAGAGGTTATATACAACTATTCTCCATATGTGTCTTTTCCAAGAATATTATGTCTAGCTGTTCAGGAACTAACAATAAACATATTCTTACTGTTATTTCCAAATAATACTGGTTTTTAGTGGACCAAATTTCACATAGCTATTGTTAAAACTCTTAAGGTATAAAATTATTTCATAATTTACTGTAAATATACATTTAAGATAAAAGGAAATATGAAATACTGGAATGAATCATGTTTGATACAAATATTTGGGCATTATAAAGACTTGTAGGTTGACATTTTTGTTTTGAAAAAGTTCTACCATTTTTCATCTTAAAATCTGGAAGTAAAATAAGGTCTAATTTATTTTGTAAAAGCTCAGCTTAGTTTAAAAAGTTTTATTTACCTACCTCATCAACAAATATTGTCTACCCTTTGCAAGACATCATGGGAAATATGGCAAAATTTCTGCTCTTCAGGGTGGCATTTGATGAGGATGTCATTTTCTGAGGATATATGTTTAGATAATGGCAAACATAGCAATATATTTGACAGTATGATCTAAAGGAAGGAGCCCTTGATTTAGAATATAAAACTACCACTAAAGACTGGATGGTTCCAGAGGAAAAAGTGAGGCTGGTGACCTTGCACAGCCCTCCTTCACACAAATTCAGTTCACTTACATGTCCTAGTATGTCATGGTCCTGTCCTGATGTCATGGTTATCTTTGAGAAATGAAGGACAAACAAGACAGACACTTACCAATATGTCTGTGGGCAACTAAATTCACTCCTTTGGCCTCAGATTTGCTGAGAAGATCTACTTAAGGTCCTTTCCACTCCCTAACATTCTGTAATGCTTTGACTCCTCCAATCCCAAGGTTTGGATAACCACCATCTTTACACCTTTGCACAAGCCTTCCCTTCCCTCTACCTCTAATATACTATCACCTAGCAATTAGGATTCCCTACCTTCCTACAAAACTCAGAGAAGGCTTATTCTGATTTGTCTCCTGAAGTTATTGTCCGTCCCCCCCCCAAATTATTCTGTATCTACCCAATATATTGGGCATTTACTTTTCACACTGTTTTTGCCCAACTGAAAAGATCTCTGAGTACAGGAATTGTATTATTTTTTGTCTTTGTATCTTCAAAATCCTATATAGTCTTTAGCACACAGAAAGCTCTTAAAATCTGTCAAATGAAGTAATTTATTTAAAAGTGCCATGTGAGTGTTATTGACAATGTGCAACTGGAACAGATGATTTTTGGTTCAGATGATGAAAATTTTCTGAAAGAAAGAGGATTTGAATTGTGTTGAGGATTAGTTTAGACTATAAAGGTAGAAATAGTGTGAGGTATATTTTAAATACCGTAGCCCAATTTGGTTGAAAATGGAAAATAATACTTGAAAGGTAGGAGGGGCCAGGTAAGCTGGATAGTTGAGTAATGCATATACTATAAGGATAAGTAAAATGTACATCAAATATATATCCCCTTAAGTAAACCAATGCCTGAGTCCTCCTTGAATCACCAAGTATTTTGTAAATATTACTTTATGCAATAAAGTTTATTTGTGATGGAGGATTGGGTAGAAGGGAAAAGCCTAAGCATGGGAAATGAAGGAGTCTTGCTCAAAACTTATAAACCAAGCCATAGATAACTGGGTATAACATTAAAAAAATAATAACTCTACATTCAAATTGATACAAAATTGAAAATTTGCAATTATTTTGCTGTAGCTAGCCCTTACACAATGGTTTCAACAATGATCAAGTGTGTCAAGCAAAGAACTACAAACCCTCAATTATTCACGTGGTTTTTTACTACTTGTAGATTGTATCCAACATAGTTATATATGATACAAACATAACTGAATCATTTCAAAAAGCCTTAATCCAAATGATTATATCACTACAGAATTTAGGGTTCTTCCTTATGTCACACAGTCATCAAGAACATGAATAAACAACATATGTTAAATATGAGGACTCACACTTCCTTGTTGAGAAACTATTTCATTTATCCAGGGATGCCAAGGGTCATTTATAAACACATATATCTACACAAATAGAGAACAAGAATAAAATCTAAATCCTAACAAAACCCAGTCCTAACATAAAGGCTGGATGGCAGGAACAGCAATCTAATTCTGTACTTATTATACAATAAGCAGTTCTTTTCACATACAAAATTCAGGACCTCAAAAGATTCTACCAAAAGATGATCTTCACCATCACTGAACTGAGGGTAGGTGGAAAACATATTACTGATGATGAAACTGGGGCACAGGTAAAGTAGTTTATCCCACTTATAGATGTGGCCTAGACAAAAATAAAACTCAAATTCCCTGCCAGTTCTAAACACTGTGCCAAGTCTTTTCTTATTGGAGACGTGAATGCTAATTGAAGGACACAAGATTCCCCCCCTCCCCAATAACACCAAATTCAAACACAAAGTAATTTAATTCTATAAAAGGTGACAATGACTAATCAATTTACCACCATCTCTTGGACAGTGTGGATTCAGGGAATCATCAATATTGCCAAAATTTACCTGAAAGGACTATTTCAAGGGCATTAGATTTCCATGTACTACCTGATTCTTAGCTTTTTTAAGATTATTGGGAAAGCGATCAACTTTTTTTGGGGGGGGGAGGGGGAGAAGGAGGAGAAGAGGGAGGCAGTTTGCTCAAGTACCTTCTCCAAAGAAACAATCATAAAACACTTTCATTCAGACCCAGTCTCCAAACATCACTCACTATATTCCGCAACCTTCATTTAACAGCCACAAAAGAACTATCTTGTCAAAACTGATGAGACTCTAAGTGGCCCTAACATTGTATCAAAGCAAGTGATCCTTGAGTTTACATCTACCCGAGAACCTGCAAGACTTATTAGATTGAAGCTACAGGGGAAACAATAATAAATTTGCTTGCAAGCCCTCCTTCCCACTTTATGAAAGGAGCTAAGGTCGCCTCTGCCTGCATCCTCCTCCCATCCCCAAGTGTCTGGACAGACTTCCCCCGCGCCTTCAGCACTTGGGCGCTCAAAGCGGCCTCGCGCGGGGGGCACCGAAGGAGGGAGGAGGCGGCCCCAGGTCCGGCCCGTGGGTTTGATTTGCTGGTTTTTGCTCGTCCCCGACCCGGGAAAGCCCAAACCTCGCTAGCTCAGGCCCTGGGGCCGCCCGACGGCTCACCGGGTTCGCAGGGCCTGCCAGGCGGCGTCGATGTCCGCGTAGAGGTTCTTCTCCGAGGGCTTGCCCGAGCTGACGCCGTAGCCCGAGTAGTCGTAGGAGAAGATGTTGCAGTTGATGCGGGAGCCGAGGCCGATGTAGAAGCTGCACATCTGGCCCAGGTCCACGGCGTTGCCGTGCGAGAAGAGCAGCGTGTAGCGACTGCTGGGCGCGCAGCGGACGAACATGCAGCCCAGCCGGTTGTCGCGGGCTGTGCGGGAGAAGAAGACCTCGACGGCGTCCAGCTCGCGCTGGGAGTACTGCCAGTCCGCCCTCTCGCTCAGGTGCAGGCTGCACGCCCCGGGCGCTGCGGCGGCCGCCGCCGCCGCCGCCTCCTCGGGCGGCTGCTGCTGCGGCTGCGGCTGCGGCTGCTGCGGCGGCGGCGGCGCCGCAGCCTGAGCCGGGGGCTGCTCCCCGCGCTGCTCCGGGGCCAGCACGGTGTAGGTGGGCTCGGGCGGCAGGAAGGCGAGCTTGGCTGCGATGCGGCTGGGGCAGGGCGGGCAGCAGAAGAGCCAGCACAACTCGCCGAGGGAAAAGCCGTTCATCCTGGGGCCTGGTTCGGGCATTGGGACGGACGGCCGCCCGCCAGCCCGCTCGGCGGAGGGGGAGGGGGCGGAGGACAGGGGTGGCTGGAACCCGGGGGAGGAGGGCGGAGGCGGGGCCCGCCCGCCAGCTCAGCCCGGGCCGGCCCGACCTGCCGCGGCGCGGCGCCGGAGGGAGGTCACCAGCAGCGGCCCCGCGGCGGACGCATGGCGCTGGCGCCTCAGGCCCGGGAGCGGGAGCCGGAGCCACCGCGGCAGCAGCACACAAAGCGGGCGGAGGCGGCGGCAGCGGCCATGGCCGGCTCGTCTTCACGCCCCCCTGCACACACACACTTACTCACACTCACACACATACATGCATACACACACACCCCCTTCCCACTTCCGGGTTAGGATGCGGCCGCTACAACATCCCCCAGGAGCCCCGCTGCCAGCCTCCTCAAGCCGGCCGAGAGGCGCTGCGGCGGCGGCGGCGGCGGCCCCGGCCCGGGGCGGGGCGGGGCCCGGCGTCTCGTGGCGGGGCCGCGGAGGGACCGCAGCCTCGCCCCGCAGGAGCCTGCGCGCTGCCCAAGGCATCCTGGGGGATCCGAGCGCGCGCCCTCGCCGACCGCGTGGAGGTGGGCCCCGAGCTGCTGCTGCTCGTCCTCCTCCCGCCGGGAGCCCTGCGCGCCCGGCTGCCCCGGCTGCCCCGCACGGCGGCTTGCCAGCGGCCGAGGCCGGGAGAGAGGGAGCCTGGCAGTGAGGGTGTGAGGGAAGCTGTGGCCCCCCAAAATGCAATTTTGAAAAACAGGGGAGAAGACGAAATTAAATTCTGTGGTGGAGAGCCCCCTGAGAGAGCCCGGGGCCCGTGGTCAGGAGGAAGCGAGCTCCGACAGGACCTTAACTATGTCTCAGCCGAGTGACCCTGGGCAAGTCACGTAACCCGAGGGGACGGAAATGGCGAGCCAATCCCCTGTCTTTGGCTAGGAAACCCCGTAGACAGCACTGGCGTTTTACGGGCCCGTGGGGTAGCCAGGAGTGCAAAGGGTCTGGACCACATTACCCATTCCAACTCCTTTCTTTCGGACTGGAGAAGCAGACCCAGAGAGCTTAAGCGATTGGCTGAACGTCGTATTAACAAATTGTGATTATCATAGGAACGCAGGTTAGGGGTTGCGAATCATCTCTGGGCCCCTGCCCGTTTTTCAGATGAGGAAACTGAGTTTAACAGAGCCAAGTCAAAGAATCACAGCGCTGATAGTGACCTCAGAAGTCATAAGGATAGAACAGCCCCCTAAATTTGTGGATGGGGAAACGGAGCCCCAGGGGTCAAATGTTAGAATGTATGATCCATAAGGATTAAAGGAGAAAGTATTTCAGAGGCCATTAATTCAGCCCCCTCGTTTTATAATTGAGGAAAATGAGTTTCAGAGAGGTAAAGATTTGACCAAGCTAAACAGTGAATATCCAAGCAGGGTTCTCTGACCGACCCCCCACCCCCACCCCCCACCATCAATACTGGTACGCTATTGTACAGAGCTCTTATACCACCTTGGGTTACAGGATAGCAAATTTTAGCCCTTTAAGGACGTTAAAAGTCTTCAACTCCCTTCACTTTCCAATAAAGCCCTGAGGCCAAAGGACATTTGTCCAAGAGCATGTAAGTAGTAAGAGAAGGGCCTTGATTGGAAAACAGGTCTTTGGACCCCCAAACCAGCACTCTTTGTATTGGTTCAATTTATCCTAAAAAACAAGGGTGTGAATGAAGTACAAACTTGTGCTCCTGACTAAGCAAGCCAAACTCTGGAAAGTTCAGAATTCCTTTTTTTTTTTTTTTCTCTCCCTAAGGCAATGGGATTAAGTGACTTGCACAGGGTCATACAGCTAGGACTTATTAAGTATCTGAAGTCAATTTTGAACTCAAGTCCTCCAGATTTCAGGGCCGGTGCTCTATCCACTGCACCAACTAGCTGCTCCAGAATTCTTTTCAATCCATTGCCCTGCCTATGAACCCAAAATTTGGACTCTATTCCTTTCCCTAAGACATAACCCGCTGCCTCTGTTTAAATTACAGGGAAACTTCTTAACTGCTTTTTGGTGGAGAGGAGAAGGGATAAAAAGGAATTCCTATTTTATGGAAAATTATAAAGATTTTTTTTTCTTTTCAGTACTAAGACTGTTTTCCTATACATGCATTAACATCTAGTGAATCCCAATCTGTATAAAAACAAGTTTTGCTAAATTTGGTGATTTGCCAAATTAAGAATGACACTCTATTCCAAAGTCCCAAGTTAGATAGTAACTAAGAGTGGTTTACGACAATTTGTCATCCAGCTACCATTGCAGGTTTTCTTTTTTTTTTTTTTTCCTAGCATGTTTAAGTGTATTTTTCATTACCTTTCCCCTTATTTCCTTATTTTTCATAACTTTTTACATAACCTGAGTCTGCTCTAAATATTAATACCAGGCTTACTTTTTTTTTTTTTTTTTTTATGTGACTATCCATGCTCTAAAACTTTCTGTGTTCTTGTTGCCAACATGAGGTCTTCAACACTTCCTTGTTTCACTGAGCTGGCAACCCAGTTCTCTTTCAGGAATTGACGGAGGCACTGTGCCCAGTTACAAAGTCAGGGCAGTTAGGGACAGTGAAATTGGCAGGATCATCACAGCTGGGAGGAAGGGGAAGGGAAAGAAAACACAGGTGTCCAAAAAGGAAATTGGCTTTTATGTTGTCATTTGATGATCTAGTTCTATTGACAGGAAAATACAATTGGAACTTGGGGAAAACATCAACAACCTGCTTATCACTAAAATCATAGTGTTATCAAATTAGATTTGAGGCTCCCTTTGCTATATAGTTCAACCTCCTGGTATTACAAATGAAGAAACTGAGGCTCAGTCTGGTTAAGTAATTTGTTTAAAAGCATTGGTCACTTAAGAAATGCCTTTAAAATATCTTACCATAGAATTAAAGTTAAAAGGAACTTAGAGATTAAATTGTCTATCCCTTTCAACTATGATTAAAGAAATTAAAGATTAGTAAGAACGATTTAGGTCTAGTTATAAGGATATTTTTATCTGATAAAGTAAAAAAATAGGTCAATATTGAATCATCATTTATTTAAAAGTTTAAATAATTTTTTATTTTAATATACAGCACCTAAATTCCCACCCCCACTCCCTTGCCTTTCATAAAGAACCATCCCATATGACAGGAGGGTAGATTTTGTTGGGTGTTTTTTTTTTTCTTTTTAATCAAAAAAAAATTTATACATTTTGTCTACTGTTAAGTTTATGAAATGTGCCTCTCACATGATGGATGCAAGATAGAATAGCAGAAAGAGCATGGAAACAGGACAAGAGAACAAGGTTCTAATTTTTATTCTGCCATTAACTATCCATGTGATTTTGAGCAAATCACTTAAAACTCTGAGTCTCACTTATTTCATTGGTCAAATGAAAGAACTGAATTAAAACCAACAACCATCTTTTCTCTTTTCAATTCAACAAGCATTTAGTATATCAACTATGTGCAAGGCACTTGATCTCTAAATTCCTTTCCAGCTCTAAAATCCCATGATTCGCTACAATTCCAGAAACATATTTAAAGTCCTAAATGTTTTTGTTTTTTATTTTACATTTGCATAATAATAATAGTAGTTCTCTTCTCAAGCCTCTCCTGACACCAATCCAAACCACCCTAGGGCTGCCAAAATTACTTTCTTAAAGCACAAGTTTAACCATGTGACACCCCCTTCCCCCACATTCATATTCAAACTCCAATGGCTTTATCATCTCTAAGATCAAATATAAACTCTTTTGGTATTTAAAGCTCTTTGCAATCTGGCCCCTCCCCACTTTTCCAGTTTTTTTACATGTGTACTCCCATGCATCTACGATCCAGGCAAACTGGTCTATTTGCTGTGCCTCACACATGACACTCCATTTCATTTTTTACATTTACTTTAGCTGTCCTACATGTTAGAATGTTCTCTATCCTCCCTCTGTCTCTTCTAAATCACGGGTTTCCTTCAAGACTTGGCTCAAGTACCACCTTCTCCATGAAACCTTTCCCAGTCTGCCTGAATCATCATGTCTTCCTCCACCAATTATCTTGTTATTCTTCATATATATTCTTCTATGCACATATCTCTCCAATTAGACTATAAATTCTTTGAAGGCAGTTACTGTTTCACTTTTGACTGTCTCCTACATGAAGCACAGTGATTATAATGTCCATATTAGGCATTTAATAAGTACTCAATGACCTGATTGATTCTGTTCTGTTCTGGATTCAAAAGAGTAAGATGAGGTGGAAATGATAAGAACTATTAGTAGAAGTGACCATTTCTTCCTAGAGTTTATGATAAAGAAGGAAATTAAATTCAGGCATAGTCCAAGGTACACCCTGAATTTGGGAAGAACAGATATCACAGAGTTCCTAGGAAAAGCTAAGTAAAATTCCACCTAGGTAGTCAACTCAGGAAAGATGAGGCTACCTCAAGAATGAAAATGACAACACAAAGGGAAATAATACTAGTGAGGAGGTTAAATAGGATTTGTATGAAGAGAATAACATGCATGTACCCACCAATCAACTTAAATTTTAAAATGAAATAAATAGAAAATAGATGCAAGGCAGGGTAACAGAATGAATATGAGTGCTGCATATAGTCTGTAAAACAATAGCAACAATGATAAATTTCAGATTAAGCTAAGGCTAGTGAGAAGCTAATGACAATAAAAAGGCTTCTTTCTACCTTGGGACTCATCTCTATGTGTATTTTGTTTCTTTTCTTTTTAGCTATATTAGAAGAAAATTAAGAACCAAATAAGGTTTAGGACCTCTGCTTGAACAATGATAACTGACAACAGAGAGAAGATAGAGTTTGCTTATTTATTATTTTATTTCTCTTTTCTCTGTCAAGGAGAATTTCATAAAAATCACATATTCACACTCATAGGCACACATATACATACAATGACTGTTGGTCAATTAAAGAGTATTTATTAATTGTTTAATGTGCATGGAGTAGTGTTAGGTGCTTGGGATGTAAAGAAAGGAGAAAAAGAGTCCTTGTCCACAAGAAACTCCTATCTCCACTCCTTGGTGCAGTACTGAGGGTTTTATAAATGCAACTGACTGACATTGTTCTGCAGAGGAAAGGCTTAGACTAGTTTTGTTTGATCCCAGAGGATCTGACTTTTTACTTCCTTATCCTGATATCGTATCAGGTGTTAAATCCATTACTGGTATCTCAGTCAGTTATATATATATATCTTATTCCCGTCCTCGCCTTTTAATTTTCACTAGTACCATTCTACTTTGGGCCCTTATTACCTTTTACTTGGACTACTACAATAGGTTCCTAACTCATTTTCCTGTCTCCTTTCTTTTCTTTCTTAAATTAAATGATTTAATTGAATCATATAATTGCTAAAGTAATTTTCCCTAATACATAGGTCTGATCATGCCATTCTCTCGTTCAACACTTCAATTACCTATGGAATAAAAACTTCTACAATCAGATTCCAACCTTCCTATCCTTAGTTCAGTATAACTCCATTCAAATTATCTTGTTTGCTATATCCTTACTTCATTGTTTTTTCCACTTTTATACATTTGTGGATGGCTTCCACTGCATTTAGAAGTCAGAGTGTAAGGTGTTAAGAATGAGAGGAGAAAAAACAAAGCCACCTATTGTAGAGGGCTGCAGATGGTGGGGGAACTGCAGGACACTACAACCTATTATAGAATCTTTTCTAATTTAGTTGCAAAGGACAGAAAAGACTTAACAGTTAGCAGGAATGGAAGAACCAAATACGGGTTTCTTTAGGATGGGGAGACATGGGTATGAAAATGAGCCAGTAAAGAGGATAAATTGAAAATAAGTGAAAGAGTAAGGATAACAGATGGGATAATCTTTTGGATAAAACAGGATAAAAAGATTTCTTGAACAAGTAGATAGGTTAGCACATAAGACATACGGCCATTTCATCATGTGAAACAGGTGAAGGAGGAGAAACTGGCAGAAGGCACCTGAATGATAGAAGAGTGGAGAAGAGGATGAATGACTTCATTTTTTTCCTATAAAATAAGAGGCAAGGTTCTCAGTAGAGATAGTGGAGGTGGGAGTGGGGAGGCAAAACTATGGGCAGTTTTTTCCTTCTTTCAGGAAACCAAGGCTTGAATCCCAAGTATGTCACTTATTAGCTGAGACCATGAATGAGCAAGATACTTAATCTCTGTGTGTCTCTAATTCCTCATATATGTAATCAGTGCTTGTCCAGGCATGCCCAGAACACCAGACATGGAGGCACCCAGGAGCCTTTGGAGCAGGTCCAGAACCTGGAGGCCTGTCATCCCCTACCATATGGGATGATGAAGTCCTGGGTAACTAGGTGGGATTGGTAGAGGAAGCCTGAAGTACTGATAAGATTATAATATTCCCTGAGGCAAGCAGGGAAGGGCACTGATTGGGATCAGCTCAGTTTTACAATCTAGCCCTTGTGGAGGTCTTGGGAAACCCCAACCTACTGTATCCAATCAGAAAGCCAAGTAATAATGTCAGACTTCCAAGGTTAAATTTTCCCTATAAATCTGCCCATGACTCACGCCATTGTGGTTAACCCACCAATGCCCTCTATCTCATGGTATTTTTGATCTCACCCCATCCTCCATGCTTCATGGTGTCTTTCTCCTTGTTCAAAAGGTTCTCTTTTTTTATCTTGCTAAATGCCTTTTAGAGTTAGCCTGCCAATCAATAGGGTAATCCCCTTCTCTTGTTAACCCTTTTTAGGGTTTGTCTGTTAAACTCCTCTATGGATTTAGCAGGACAGCTAATGGCATACTTCCACCTCATGGCATATTCCCTTTCTCCTGGTTAATTGTGAATTCTAGCAGGGAACTTGTCTTTTCCATTATTAATTGTTAAAAGCCCTTTCCTTGCTAACTATAGATTCTCTTGATACTATTTCATATTTGCCACTCCTACTCACAAGGGCAAAGAGAACACCCTTGTGAATTCTTCACGTGAGCCTTGTACCTCATATTTTGAACTAGGAAGTGCTACCCCAACTTCATCATTTGGTGCCGAACCCTGTTATTGTGCGTGTGGCTATATTAGAACAGTGTCTATTTTAAAATCAGCAAGACTGAGACAGTCTCTCTCTTTTTTCTGCTAGACTCTTTCTAGCATTTCTTCCTGTTTTGCCCAGAAGGTGAAGATTGCAGTTCTCCCATATCTTGGGCACTGTGAGCTAATTTGGGGAAAGGAAAGAACTTCCTTCCTTTCCTTTTACCCTCAGAAATGGTCCTTGGAGTATCTATTTCTGTTCTGCTTGTCCTTTTCAGTTCCAGGCACTAGCAATGTTCCCCTCCAAACCTAAGAGTTCAGATCATAGTGATACTGGAGCTAGGACTGCAGGCAGGGTGATAGGCTATTCAGCCCAGCTGGAAAGTTTAGAGAAGCCAAGGTATCTGAAATATTGGGGAGAGGAAAGATATTAGGGGAGCACTGGACTTAGAGCTGGGATGGTTCTCTAAAGGAATTGTGCTAATTTATAAACCTAAACCCTTTCCTATTTCTGAAGAATGAGGTAGAGGTAAGATGGGGGAGAAAAATTATGTCTCTCACAAGTTGGAGGAGTAATCTTGTGTATTTGTAGTCAGTCTTATTGAAATAAACATTTCTGTATAAAAACTAAACTGACTGTTAGCGGTTAAATCGAAATTGGAGTATTAGAGTATCTACCTCCTACACTTAGGATAATAACATTAATAGGGGTTGGAGCTATTTATAGAGAAACTAGGTACCCCCAGTCCTCTTAAGAGTACTAGAGAACTCTGGGGGAAGAGGGAAATGTAACATACCTGGCTTTTAGCCAGTGAAAGCCAGGGTAGTCAGTATTACATATGAAAATTTGAAACATGAACACTCATTACTCACCTCATGGGATGTTGTGATTTTTTTTCCTCCTTAAAATAAAGCCTGAATGATATTGATTTTTCAGGAATGTTGTAATGAGGACTGTGACAATAAAATTTGTAAATATGTGCAATTTTTTATGCTTATGAGTCCACTTAATATGATCTCTTTGGAGAATAGGCTTAGAATAAAAAAAATGTTAAAGCATTTATTAAGCACTTACTAAGTACCAAACAACAAGTTAAGCCCTGGGGATACAATTAAAGCAAAAATAATCTCTGTCCTCAAATTTACATTCTAATGAAGAAGACTACACAGTAGAAAGTGGTAAACTAGAAGGGGAACTTTATTATGGGAAGGTATTAAGTTTATGAGTAAGGGCATAGAAGAATATATTGATAGATGTCATCAAGGCACAATGTTAGTTGATTTGATCATAGTTCCTGGTTCCAGATTTGGAGACAGATGGAGGAAAATAAAGGTTACATACAGTTAGCAAGAAGACGGTGTTTTATGTAGCTGAAGTTAATGGATTCAGCCTTATACTTCTTGTCCTACCAACTAGACTTTATGCGTCAGCCAACTAGATTTCTCAACATCCTTGGTTCATGCTTTCACATTCTCATCTTAATGTTGCCTGTGCTTTTTCCCACTTTCTTTGTAATGATTTCCTCAAAATACTCAAATAGATATGTACAATCTGAACTACTCCTTACTTTATTCTAGAAGCCGTAAGTACTTTTAGGCCTTCCTTTAATTTCTATCCCTTGGGGATAAAACAATCAACAAATATAGCAACCTAGTCTTTGACAAACCCAAAGACCCCAGCTTTTGGGATAAGAACTTACTGTTTGATAAAAATTGCTGGGAAAATTGGAAACTAATATGGCAGAAACTAGGCATTGATCCACACTTAACACCATACACCAAGATAAGGTCAAAATGGGTTCATGACCTAGGCATAAAGAATGAAATTATTAATAAATTAGAGGAACATAGGATAGTTTACCTCTCAGACCTGTGGAAGGGGAAGGTCTTTATGACCAAAGCAGAACTAGAGATCATTACTGATCACAAAATAGAAAATTTCGATTATACCAAACTGAA
The DNA here is from genome assembly GCF_902635505.1 of Sarcophilus harrisii. Taxonomy (NCBI): domain Eukaryota; kingdom Metazoa; phylum Chordata; class Mammalia; order Dasyuromorphia; family Dasyuridae; genus Sarcophilus; species Sarcophilus harrisii. The sequence goes on along the minus strand of NC_045427.1, from coordinate 551,047,597 downwards.
AAGTTTTTGTACAAACAAAACTAATGCAGACAAGATTAGAAGGGAAGCAATAAACTGGGAAAATATTTTTACAGTCAAAGGTTCTGATAAAGGCCTCATTTCCAAAATATATAGAGAATTAACTCTAATTTATAAAAAATCAAGCCATTCTCCAATTGAAAAATGGTCAAAGGATATGAACAGACAATTCTCAGATGAAGAAATTGAAACTATTTCTAGTCATATGAAAAGATGCTCCAAGTCATTATTAATCAGAGAAATGCAAATTAAGACAACTCTAAGATACCACTACACACCTGTCAGATTGGCTAAGATGACAGGAAAAAATAATGATGATTGTTGGAGGGGATGCGGGAAAACTGGGACATTGATGCATTGTTGGTGGAGTTGTGAACGAATCCAACCATTTTGGAGAGTAGTTTGGAACTATGCTCAAAAAGTTATCAAACTGTGCATACCCTTTGATCCAGCAGTGTTACTACTGGGCTTATATCCCAAAGAGATTATAAAGAAGGGAAAGGGACCTGTATGTGCACGAATGTTTGTGGCAGCCCTTTTTGTAGTGGCTAGAAACTGGAAACTGAATGGATGTCCATCAGTTGGAGAATGGCTGAATAAATTGTGGTATATGAATATTATGGAATATTACTGTTCTGTAAGAAATGACCAACAGGATGATTTCAGAAAGGCCTGGAGAGACTTACACGAACTGATGCTGAGTGAAATGAGCAGGACCAGGAGATCATTATATACTTCAACAACAATATTATATAATGACCAGTTCTGATGGACCTGGCCATCCTCAGCAACGAGATCAACCAAATCATTTCCAATGGAGCAGTAATGAACTGAACCAGCTACGCCCAGAGAAAGAACTCTGGGAGATGACTAAAAACCATTACATTGAATTCCCAATCCCTATATTTATGCCCACCTGCATTTTTGATTTCCTTCACAAGCTAATTGTACAATATTTCAAAGTCTGATTCTTTTTGTACAGCAAAATAACGTTTTGGTCATGTATACTTATTGTGTATCTAATTTATATTTTAATGTATTTAACATTTACTAGTCATCCTGCCATCTAGGGGAGGGGGTGGGGGGGGGGGGTAAGAGGTGAAAAATTGGAACAAGAGGTTTAGCAATTGTTAATGCTGTAAAGTTACCCATGCATATAACCTGTAAATAAAAGGCTATTAAATAAATAGAAAAAAAAAAAAACAAAAAAACAAGGTATTAATCAAGAAAAAAAAAATTTCTATCCCTTGGTAAACCCTACTTCTTGGAGATTCACTCAGTGCATATCTACTAACCAATCAATTTTGGAAGCTGCTGTCTACCAATCTTCAGATCTTTCCCTTATTGAGTTCAGTGAATGGCTCACAATCTTTCTTTCCTCTCCAATTCCAGCCAGGCAAGGAGACTTCAATGTTCTTGTTGACACTTCTTCAAATGTATCCTTAGTAACTTACCTTCCAGTTCCTCAATTTGTTTATTCCCATGCGAACTCCTTCCCTCCCATCTCAGCTACACAAAGAAAAAGTCACCAGATCTTTTTAATCTTGTTATTGCCCACAAAATTCTCCACTTCCATGTTTATGAAATCTGATATTCCTTTATATGACCACAATTTATTATCATTCTCTCTCTCCCTTTACCTTTTCATACCAAATCCTACTTAGTTCATATCATACCTTTTGATCTCTTGACTTTTTAGTATTTTCCCAGTTCATTGCTCCTATACTTTTTTTCTTTCCCCATCTCAATTCCTTAGTAAACCAGTTCAGCTTTTCACCTTACTCTTCTCCTGAATCCCTTCCCCTCTTATGCCAATACCAATCTTACCCTGCCAAGTTATACCTCTAGATTAATCTTACCATATTCTTCTCTCATTCTTATTCATATGTTGCTAAATGAAGCCAGAGAAAATCATGAAATGATGTTGATTGATTCTATCTATCCAACAAAATTGTTATGTAATCTCAACTGGACCTTCATTATAGCCATACACCCTTTTACACCCCCATAATTAACTCACTATTCCACTTATCAATATAGCTTTCCCAAATCTTTTCATCTTTTTCTTAAACTTCCCATAGTTCCCCCCCCCCCATTTTCTAAGCGCTACTTCCACACACTCAGCTAAGAAACTTGCATCATATTTCACTGAAAAATTTGAGACCACTTACACTAAAGTCTTTCTGCCTTCTCAGCTCACATCTTACAGATGCCTTCTGATATCTTCTGGCATTCTTGCTTCACCTTTATCTCATATTGTGAGGTGACCCTTCTTGTCAAGGCAAATCATTCTACATGTTTAAATGATCCCATTCCATACCATCTTCTTCAGCAGATTGCCATCTCTCTCATGTCCACTTTCTTTTATCTTCACTCTCTCCCTGTCTCCCTGCTGTTATTCTACTTTTCACAGACATGTCCATTTCTCCCCCATTCAAAGAAATCCTTGCTTCATTCATCCACCCTTATTAGCTATCATTCCATATCTCTCCTATATCTCTCCTTCTATTTTTGACTTAACTCCTAGGGAAGGTTGTCTATAATAATTGCCTTTACTATCTTCTCACTCTTTTCCTAACTCTTAAGAATCTGACTTCTGACCTCATCATTCAACCAAAACCATTCTCCTCAAAGGTACTAACTTAATTACTAAGTCAAATTGGTCTTTTTTTTTCCAATTCTAACCTTCTTGATCTCTCTGTAGCCTCTGACGCTGTCAGTCACCATCTCTTTCATAACTTCTCTCTAGGATTTTGAGACATTATTTCCTCCTGGTTCTACTGTTACCCCCACATGAATATTCCTCAGTGTTATATTTTATCCAGGTTACACCTGCTAATGGTGAGTATCTTCCAGGGCTCTGTCCTGGGCCCTCTTTTTATCTCCCTATATACTATTCTATTTGGTGATCTCATCAATTCTCATGGATTTAGTTATCTTGTGCTAATGCTCTTCAAATATATTTATACAGTCTTAAGCTCTCTCTTGGAACCTCTGATTTCCTATCTCTTACTATTGAACATTTTGAATTGGATGGCCATAGATATTTTAACTTAAGATGTCTAAAACCCTCTCTTCTTCTTAACTTCCCCAGTATACCATCAACTTCTCAGTTCCTCAGGCTTACAAACTGAGTCATTTTGAATTTGTCAATATAATACAAAATACACAATTATAAAATGCTTTGTTTGGCATTAAAAGCTCTTCACAAGCCAGTGCTCTCCTTCCTTTCAAGTATTCTTACTCATTACTCCCCATCACTGGCCTTCTGTCTGTTCCAAAAACAGGAGATTCCATCTCTTGTTCTGGGACATTTTCTCTTATTATACTCCATGCCTGAGCCTCCGTGACTCCTTTTAAGTCCCAACAAAAATTTTATCTTCTACTGGAAGCCTTCTCCAACTCCTCTTAATTTTAGTGGCTTCTTTCCATTAATTATTATTTAACTTTTCTGTTGCTTGCTTTGTACTATTTTTTTGCTTGTTTTCCTTATTAGACTATAACCTCCTTGAGATTAGGGATTATCTTTTTCTTCCTTTTGTATCCATAGCACTTAACACAGTGCCTGGCACTTAATAAATGTTTATTGCTCATTTGATCAGATATAAAATCCTGTTTGAGATTCAAAATATTCCCACCATCACTATTTTAGTCTTCCATTTTGTACTCTCCACCTCCAATGTTCACTGCAGTATAGAGAAACTTGCTTCTTTTTTCCCTTTCTTGGCATTGTCACTTTCCCCAGGCCTGTTCTATCTAGGTCCGGTAGGAAGTTATAGATCAGGAAAACAGGAGATGGCCCTTAGATGCAATGGCACATCTAGACCTTTTTAAGTTGAGGTTTAAGATTAACTATTTTAAGAGATTAAGATCAATTGAGGTAATACCCATTTAGTGATTAAGATCTTTTACCTAATCTGAACAAAATTCCAATCTGGTAGGAGAAGACCTTCCAGGTTTCTGGCGAAAACAGAAACAACCACTATTTATATTCACTCTGGGGCAATCAGCAACCAAACATACACCAAGTGGAGTTTGGCCTAGGAACTATTATTGGCCAGTCAAAAAGTCAGAATTATCTGGGGTTTATGCATGGTACTTAAGAATGAAATCTAGCCAGTAAACTCCAAAATATCTTGGGAGATTTCAGTGTTTAAAAAAAAAGTTACATTCATTTATATTTTTCCTACAGAGTGTGCTTACAAAATATTTAATAATAATATTACTAAAAGCCATTTATTCTCTTTCATGGAAATCTGGTTAGCAAATAGCCTTCTCATTGAATTAGGAAATGTTTTATTTGGGGCATATATTATATTTTAAAGGTATTTAGTAGCCTTTTTTCCTCATCTTGTCACTTCAGATAATTAAAGTAATATATACTGTAATTTCTCATCAGAACTAATGACTGGACCCTGTCACTTACACTAGAGTCAAATAACCCAACTTCCTTCTAATTAGGTTGTCATTTTCAAAGCTCAATAACTTGATGATGGTTTTGTTATATTTCGGTATGTTATCAATAGTCTCAAGTGTTAAAACCAAATTCAGCGTAAGTGGAGTGAAGTCTGTAGGCTCACTCTTTCAACTCCCACTTGCTCTGACCAGATGGGTAATGGTAGGGAGAGAACATCTCCCTTTAGGGTTACAGAGAGGGATAAACCCAAGGAATTTGTGGTATCTTTATCAATTGATATCAATTAACCAGACAATTAGATTTTATATATTGGTAATTACTAAAATGATTTCATACTTAGTCCTTAATATGTATGTCTCAAATCCAGGGACACACTTTCTCACAAATACATAAAAAAGTTAAGTGGACTCAAATTTTAAGAGCATTTGTGGCAAATGATTGAACTCATAACTCCTGATAATAGAAGGCATTTTCTCTCCATTAAATCTTTGCGAAACTCCCCTAATGCATTTTGTAGATTTTGCTCCTCATTCAAGAGTTCTGAAGCTGCCTTTCTTTTTTATGTTATATGTCGTTAGTTCCTGATGTACATACTGCCATCAGTCACATCTGATATAATGACATACGTAGAACATCAATGAGAGGTTCAGAATCTTCTGGTTTCTCAAAGTTCACAAGGTCATCCTCTGACTGGGCAGAGAAGAGATAGAGATTCTCTGCTTCCCATCCAAAGAGTGTTTATTAGACACTTGACTGAAGTTATTCTCTCCTAGATGGCTCACCATTGTAGTGCCCTATAATGAATTAATTTGCTGTTTTTCTCCTATCTCCACAGGCTATGATCTCCTTTTTAACCAGTTCCAATATACTTACTATGTAGCATCATTTCATCTCATCAATGGCAGGAAACATTTTTCTTATAAATTGATTAAGGACTTTGCCCATGCTTAACATAATGCCTTTAATTGAGTGATCAGAAAAGTATTCTCACTCAATAAAGTTATTAGGTATAAAGTATCTTGTTAGTGACTTTAAAAAAAAACCCTTAAAAACCTTTCTGCTCTGTGCAAGACTTCCACATATAATATGCCTACAAGAGTCTACTTTAATATTTAAAGTGATTCAAGGTTCCAGCTCACAAGACAATTTATTCTATATCTGGACAGATTTAATTTTTTAAAAAAAATTTTATTAAAGCTTTTTATTTACAGAACATATGCATGGGTAATTTTTCAACATTGACCGTTACAAAACTTTCTGTTCCAAATTTTTCCCTCCTTCCCCCCACATTTTTCTCTAGATGGCAGGTAGTCCAATACATGTTAAATATGTTAAAATATATGTTCAATCCAGTATATGTATACATATTTATACAGTTATCTTGCTGCACAAGAAAAATTGCATCAAAAAAGAAAAAAAATAAATAAAACAACCTGAGAAAGAAAACAAAATGGAAGCACACAACAGCATAAAAGTGAAAATGCTATGTTGTGGTCCACACTCAGTTCCCATATGTTAAGGGACAGGTCAATTCTCCGAGAGCCTCTACAGCAGTGAATCATACCATCTGAAGGAGTTACAAGGCAGCCTTTGTTGACACAGGTGTTGCAGACTGAGAATGAGATAAATTGGAGGCAGAGGGAAGAGGAGAGAGGTCAGACAACGCAACAGCCTCTCAGAGAGCTCAGATAATAGCAACTGCCTCTCAGGCTCCTTGTATCATCCTCTCACAAGAGAAGATCCATTCTGGGTTAGAGCTCCAGCAGGCACTGTCAGATGGCTCCTGTGTGTTTCAACAGCTCTTCTGTGTCTTCCCACATATACAAGCTTTTGCAATCATGGGTGTGCCACAAACAATAAAAACAGATAATAGATCTGCATATACTTCTAAAAATTTTGCATACTTTTGTGCACAGTATCAGATTTTACACACCACTGACATATCCTTTAATCCTCAAGGACAGGCAATAGTAGAGAAGAGAAACAGAGACATCAAGACACTCCTCCAAAAACAAAAGAACGGGGGAGCCAAAGATAACCCTAGAGAACTTTTAAATTTAGCTCTCTATACCATTAATTTTTTAATTTTCCGTAAAGATGCATTAGCTCCAGCAGAGAGGTTTTATAAGCCCAAGGGCAGTGTCTGGTACAAGTGGTTCCATTATCTTTAGATAATTACCAGATGATTTTAGAGAGATCCAGAAAGTGGTGAATGGAAGGGGCCAGATAGGTTAATTGCCTGGAGGAAAGGATTTGCTTGTGAATCTACAGATGGAGAAGGAATCAGATGGGTGCCAATGAGCCGTATTTGCCTTGTCCATCAGAGAGAGAGACAGAAAAAGAGAAAAACCTTGTACCACTGAAAAAGCATGACTGTTAACCCAATGTGTATGTAAATTGACTCATGAACATCAAAAATTGTTGATAAGACTGTTACAGAACTTCAAAAGCAGCAGCAATCATTGGATTCCCTGAGATATGACGAGACTGTTGCTGGATTTCAAAACTTGCAGGAATCATTGGATTCCCTGACACATGAAGTAATGGACAATAGATTGGTTTTGAACTATTTCTAGGACTTATGGACATGTATAATTTCTCATCTTGATTCATGTTCTTTGTCATATCACTACTAGTCTGTGTTATATTACTATGTACTTGTGTAATACCTCTCATGTTGATGGATTTATGTATACCTGTTTCAAGTGAGACCCTTTAGAAATCCACTAACAAAATCTGATTTGACTCCCCATTTCCTGTTGGTGTTTTCATCTCCCTTCCTGAGACGTCAGGGAGGGTGTGATCACCCCCTTTTTTGGTATTTTCACCCTCCTTTCTGAGAAGTCAGGGAAAGCAAGACCACCTATGTTCTAAAACAAAAGAAAGTGGGAGATGTAAAGGGCAGGAACTTTGGAGAAATATACTTAATGCTCAGTATGAATAATTTAATCCTACAACAAGGACTTTGCTAATCATTGCCTCCCTATATCTTTTTCCCAGTCCTTTTTTTCCCTTGTCAAATGATATGCAGAATAAATTTCATTCCTTTTATACACAAAGGTCTTTCAAATATTTAAAGTTAATCATCTTATTCCCACCAAGTCATCATTTATGTCCTCGAGTTAAATATTCCAACTTCATCTAACTTTTCTTTATTTGATAGTTTTCAGATTATTTACTATCTTTGTTGCTTTCCTCTAAACTTTCTCCAATTCGTCAATAGTCTTCTAAAAAAGTGGTAACTGAAATTAAATTAGCTAGGTTTTTACTAACTAACATAGAATACGTAAGATTTTTATTTATTTTGGACTAGACAATATACTTTTGTAAGGTAGGATGGATTTGGTCCCCTGGCCTCCCCATCTATGTCATTTGAAATAGTAACAAGATATAATCATACATAATGAGGTATCAGTGAACAAAGTATATGTGCTGCTCACAAATGACTAAATTTGGTTAATTATTATTTACAGTGGTTCATTAATTTAGAGCAAAATATCACTAATTCTCCACAAAAATACAATGAAAAACAAACCATTTACTAACTCAATGCAATCTGATAAGATGAAAATTTTATTTTCCCTTTATTTTTAGAATATAACCTTGTTGTGGGTAGAAATCTAAAGTATGATTTTTTTTTCTATGCAATTATAGTACATTATAGGATTAAAGTTAATTTGAAAGCTACATTTCAGAGGGATAGGCTTGGACTTGATGAAAGAAAAATTTTCTTAACAATAAAGATATCCCAGGGAAGAAATCATTGCTTTTGAGTGACTTTGCTGAACAAAGGCCTAATTCAAGTTTATAGGCTCAACTACATCCCAAAGAAATTTTTAAAAAGAAAAGAAAAGGACTCACATAATTATATATATATATATATATATATATATATATATATATATAATCTCATTTTGTACTAGTAAAAAAGTAGAAACTTTTTGCACTGACAAAAAAATTGGTGACCATCAAGGATAGCAAAACAAATTATGCAATATGAATATATGAAATATTGTATTATAAGAAATGAAAAAGTAGATTTCAGATAAACTTGGTAATATATATGTATGCAATTAGATGAGCAGAAACAAAAGAATAATTTATATAATAACAGCAACTTTGAAAGACCTAGAATTCTGCTCAACACAATAACCAACCATGATTTCAGAGAACCCATGATGAAACATCCTGCTTACTCCTGATAAAGATGTGAGGTAGTCAGAAGGAAAATTAGTTATGTAATTTTTGAATTTAATCAATAAGGGAACTGATTTTGCTTAATATGCATATTTGGTTTCACAGTTGAGCCAGATGAGTAGGAATTCAAGTATTCTCATTGCATAATATTTTATTAAAGTGCATTTCTTTGTTTGATACATGAAGATGTATACTTTTGCTACTAATTGTATGTGTAAAGAAAGGACATGGCAGAGGAGAATTATCATTTTAACTTGTTACAGCAACTATTTAGTTATTATAAGAATGTTTATATATCATTCATGTAATTCAGTTCTAAGAGAGGCGAAAAGGCAATACTAGAAAGGATTAGTCATCTCTACTGTCTTCTTATTGTCTTTAATTAAAGACAATTAATTACTTAATATTGAAGTCATTGTTTCTTAGAAGGTGTAAGGCCTACCTGAAGATATGATGATAATCTTGCTAAACAAGAGATTGTCCCTTCCATAACTAAAAAACAGAAGTTACCTGCTTATTATGTAATTCAGGATATTGAGTTAAATGTAGTACAGCTTCTTTATGGTTCAAATGGTATTTAAGTTTTGACAGTAGATACTCTGGCAAATTGCATTCTTACTGACAGAAATTTGGAAGTTTAAATGGTATGTATGTATTTATAGAACTTGTACTTCATTTATCTCAATATCCTTAATTATATAATAACCAGATAACTTTTTTTTAGTTAAGAATAAGCTTAAAGAAAGAATTAAAAGAAAATAAAATTAAAAGAAAGAATTAAAGAATGAATTTCACTCAATCAAGAATATGTATTATATATTATATTATTACATACATATTAGGGGACTTCAAAATAAAATAGAACTTCCAAGCATTCCTGATGAAAAGACAAAAGTTGTATAGAAACTTTGCAGTTCAAACTTGAGTTTAAAGAAACATAAAAAAAGCAAACATAAGCAAAAAATGATAATTGACTAGTAAAGGATAAACTGCTTACATTCTAATATTAGGAGATTATATATATATATATATATATATATATATATATATATATATTCCCTCTGAGCCTTATCATTTTCAGGGTCATAAGGGAAGTCCAATTAGATGATATCTGAGAGTGGTTTTGTGATATCTTAATGATCTTAAAAGAGAAGTGGAAAGAGAAGAAGAATATGTTGGAGAGAGGGAGTTTGGAGGAAAAAAGGGGAAATCATCTCATATAATTAGAGTGTACAAATTAATATTTATACAACCATGGAGGAAGGGATAGAGGGAGGTACTAATATTGTAACATCATTATCATCTAGAAGGGAAAATGTATACACACACCATTGAATATAGAAAGATATTTCATTCAACAAGGAAATAGGAAGTAAAGCAAAGAAGTAGAAAGGGAAAATTAGAAGAATAGATAAAAGGAGAGATTAGTCCTAAGCAAAATAAATTCTAAAAGTGAACAAAAATATTTATAGCTCCTTTGCATTGGCAAAGAATGGGAATTCAAGGAAGTGCCCATAAATTGAGGAAGGGATTACTTAAGTCTGGTACATAAATGTTATGGAATATTGTTATGATGTAAGAAATGATGAATGGGACAGTTTCAGAGAAACCTGGGAAAACTTGTATGATCTGATGTTGAATGATGTAAGCAAAACCAGGTAAACAATTTATACAATATAAAGGCAAACAAGTTTGCCTTTATATTGTATAAACAATAAACAACTTTGGAAAAAGTAGGAACTCATATATATATACTGATCACCCATGATTTCAGAGGATTAATGATGAAGCATGCTATATAGAAAGGTAAAGGACTTAGTGAAGAATAAGACATTTTTTTTTTTACATAGCCAATATAGATATCTGTTTTGATTGATATATTTGTTTATAATGAAATTTTTTTTAGTTCTCAAGTGGGGGAAGGTATTGAGATAGGAGATTTTTGCTGTTTGAAAAATTATGTAATTTTTAAAAAGAAGCAAATGAGCATACCAGCCCAGTGTTTGATAAACACAAAAGGTTTCAGTTATTGGGGCAAGAACTTGCTATTTGATTCAAAAAGACTGTTCAGAAAACTGGAAACTAGTTTTATAGACATTAGGTACAAAGATATATTTTATCCCAAAAGCCAAGATAAACTCTCAATGTGTATATAACTTGTTTGTAAAGGATGACATTATAAACAAGTTAGAGGAACAAGGAAAAAATTACCTGTCAGAGTGATGAATAGAAGTTGTTGTGACTGAAGATGAGATAGAAAGTAAAAATGGGCAAATTTTTATCATATAAAATTGAAGTTTTTCCATAACAAAATTAGTGCTGTTAAAACAAGAAGAGAAGCAGATAGATAGAAAAAAATATTGAAAGTTTCTCTGATAATAATCTTATCTCTAAAATATAAAGAGAGTTGATTCAAATTTATAGGAATGAAATTCTCCAATTGAAAAGTACTTGAAATTTTGAAAGGAAGAAAATTCTCTGAATCATTAATTATTAGATAAATGAAAATTAAAATAGCTCCAAGGTTTCACTTCACATCCATCAGATTGACAAAGTGGACAAAAATGTAGAATGACTAGTGATCAAAGGGCATTAAGGAACTATTGGTGGAGTTGTTAATTGATCTATCCCTTCTAGAAAACAAGTTAGAACTCTGCTCTTATAAGTATTAGCCTATGCATAACCTTTGACCCAGAGGTACTGGTACTAGATCCATATATCCAACATGATCAAAAAAAGAGAACAGAACCCATGTACACCAAAAATACTTATAGCAACTTTTTTTGTATTACCAAAGAATAGGAAATTGAGGGAATACCCAACAATTGATAATTGCTTTAACAAGTTATAGTATATAAATGTGATGAAATACAATTGAGTGATAAGAATAAATGAAGAGAATGTTTTCAGAGAAACCTGGGAGAACTTATATAAATTTATGCAGGGTGAATTGAGCAGAACCAGGAGACTAATTTACACAGAAACAATAATATAGTAAAAATAAACAACTTTGAAAAATTTAGGAACTCTGAATGACAAAATGACCAGTCATGATCCCAGAAGACTAAAGAGGGAGAGAAGGCAGTTGCTTTTTTCTTTCAAACAATTTTAATTAGAAAAAAGATTTTAAAAAAGAATAATTGAACTAACAAATGATGCTCATTCTAGGCCCATTGGGGCTGGCCATGAAATTAACTGAATGTTGAAGATTTTCCTTTGCCCACCAGAGAGCAAGAGGAAAGAGTAAAATTAATCCTGTAATTAAAAGAAAAAAAGAAGGGGTGAGCAGAATAGAATTCTAGTGTGCTTTCTAGAGCCCCCAAGTTAGGGCACCAAGGTGTACTATGCTTTTTAGAGCTCCTATGCTGGGGTGCCAAAATGTACCATCCAGATCAGTTCTCTGGAAGATCTTGGGACCATCCCAAGTCCTTGGTCTTAGTGGAGGAATGAGGAGGCAGAGATGGTTAAAGATGGAGTCCATTCATTTCAAGTCCTCTCAGCCCCTAAATACCTTAGTTAGGGTCCTCAAACTACACCTGTGGGCCAGATTCAGCAGTTGAGGACATTTATCCCTCTCACCCAGGGCTATGAAGTTTCTTTATTTAAAGGCCCACAAAATAAAGTTTTTGTTTTTACTATAGTCCAGCCCTCCAACAGTCTGAGGGGCAGTAAGCTGGCCCCCTATTTAAAAAGTTTGAGGACCCCTGTATTACATCACTACAACACACTGAGCATGTGCTAACTATAGTACCATTACATCACCAGAGCACACTGAGCAAGTGCTAACTATAAGCACCCTGCTATTAATATGTAAATGCTTCTTATACTGCAAGTATCTTCATTTCAAGTCCAATACAGGTTGTCATACCCTCCCCTGACTTCTCAGGAAAGGTGAGATGCCCCAAGGGGAAATGAGAGCTGAACCAGACATTGTCAGCAGGTTCCCTCTGGGCTGAAGGGTCTTATACCTTACCCAGAGTTCCCCTACTCTGTGGCTTTCTATGTAGAACCACACCTCTTCATTTTTACTAAATGAAATGTAATGATGGAGGGAACTGAGGCAAGACAGAAATTAGGATCCTTAATATTTTAATAGTGGAGAATTTGGACTAGCAAAGCCATACTAGCCATAGCCAGCTGGCTGGATTGGACTCTTGTCTCAAAACATCCAGCCATGAGCAAGTAATTCCAGAGACTTTTATAAGGCTCCAGCTATCAGGGAAACAAAGACAAGGCGAGGGGTAGGGGTGGGACAGAGCACTGGGTGAGTGGAAATTCCAGGAAGGATCATAACTTTTAAATTCTGACAGGTTGGGGGTCAAGAAGATGGTCTAGCAGGAAAAAGAAAGTCTGGGCCCAGGAGATACCTAAGTATTTGAGATAAGCCATTTGGACTTTTATGACTCTGGAATGCCAGAGTGGCCAGAGCTCCACAGTCCTAATTATCTCAGTCCTAATGGCCAGGAAAGGGGGGAAGGTTGCCATCAGGGAAACTGAGGCAAAACAATTCAGGAAAACTGAGGCAGGGAAACTGAGGTATTACAATTCAGGAAAACAGAGGCATAACAGCCATACAGAAAAGAGAACAGGAACATTGCCAAGAGTATGAGTGCTATTCTTAGGGCCATTGTGAAAGGGAGAGAAATGAGTCCAGGGAGAGAAAGAGAATGGGGTGGATGAAGGAGAAGGGAAAGGGGGAGGCTAAATGGAGAAGAGACAGAGAAAGACAGAGGTGGGGGAGAGGGAGAGAGAGAGAGGAAAGCAGGGAAGGAGAGAGAGAAAAAAGGAGAGGGAGAAAGACAAAGAGGAGGAAGGGGAGGAGGAAAAGACAAAGAAAAAGATAATGAAGAAAAAAATATGAAGACAAAGAAGAAGGAGCAGAAAGAGGAAGAGGAGGAGGAGAAGGAGCAGCAGAAGAAGAAAATAAACAACAAGAAGAGAAGAACAAGAAAAAGAAAAAGAAATATTAAGTAGACAATATAAAGGTGTAAAAAGCTTTCTTTGAGTCCAGAAGTTACCTACTGATATGGAACAGGAAGTTTAATCAGCCCATTCTAAGAATTTTAATTCACCTATTCTGTTTTTGTTGTCTTACGCAAAGGTAGGCACAGATTCTATTTCCTCCTGGTATTCTTTATAGGTCCCTTTTGTGGACCCTCTTTAGCTTCTTCCTCATTCCTCCTTTACTCCCTAGAGTGGACTGTGCCCTTATTTCCCTCTCCCTCTTCCCTGCCAAAAAAGGGCTAGGCTGCTGAAAGCATCTTGCTTAATCATATATGGTTCAGCCTAGCTTAGTCATATGAGATTTAAGTAGTGAGCTTTTCACTTAATAAATGGCATCCCTTTGTGTTTGTGATAAAAGTTTGGCGTGAGTTTGTCATATTGTGGATCACTCTCCCATTGGTGCTTTATTTATCTGATATTTCTTCACTTATTTTATTATATCAAATCAGTTCAAATGTTAGGATGTACATATTTTCCCAAGAAGCTTTTTCAAGGATGAAGCAATTATCTGCATCTTAAGTTCTGTTGTATTTCTAGATATGAGGGCACATTGTCCCTTCTTCTTCCCCTTCTCTCTTCCAATGAAAGAATCAAACTTGGGTCAAGGGAGTAAAGTTCTGCCCTATTCATTACAGAAATCTCTCTCCTCAATTTATTATTTACTAGAGACCATTCTTTTCTGGCATTCTGGTACGCTGGTATTCTGTCTCGCTCTGTCACAATTCTCAAAAGGTAGCTTAGTGTTAGCTATTAATGACAATATTTCTGAGGGATGGCTAAGGAAGTAATAGATTAACAGTAGTTTTTATCAATTGCACAAGGATTATTTCCTGAATATTATCAGAGAATTCTAGAACTCAAACATTCTAATTTTGTACTATCTCAAGATATATCCATTTTCTGCTATGCTGATCAGTTATTTAATTTGCATTAGTTTCTTTGTTTACTGTTTTCTTATTTGTTTTATCCCTAGTGCTCAGCCTGCTGCCTTGCATATAAATATTTGCTGAATTTAATTGAACTGACTTTGATCTGTCAAGAGAAAAGAAAAGAAACAAGCTAGAGTTAAAGCAAAGAAGATATCTGTCCCCTATAATTCCATTTCCATAGGCATAAATATTTTCCTAATAGCCATCATGTATCAGTGGGATTAGAGATATATTTGTTTTGTAACTAGCAAAGGACAAAAATATTCCTTTTAAAACTTGCTTGTCCCCATATATTCCAAGTACAAAAACATTATAAATTACATAGTAATCTTTTCAGTCATTTTAGCAGTTACACTTCTAGCAAGAACACATGAAAATAAAAGATAACACTGAAACTATTGCTTCTGGGCAAAAACCACATGTCTTTAATTACCCACCTTGTCAGAAGCTAATCATTTGCAAACCACTAACAGAAGTTTGTAGTCACACTTGGGGTAAAAGCATTTTTCTCTCTTTTAGTGTTTTGACAGAAGGAAAAAAGAAACAAATGTCACTTTAAGAGTTCACTCAAAACCTTTTTCCCAGTTTTCTTACTATATTTGCATATGTGAAAGGCCAAGAATGTGGCTGGACCGGTTGAGGAGCCCATGACTTTGCCCACTTATCTTAGCATAGTCACTGTGTCTTTTCTCCACCCACTTAACTATATGGAAAATGAAAGAGATTTGGATTTGAAAATCAAGGGACTCAGAATCTCAGAGCTGTTTGGTAGTTATTGGATGACTAGCTTTTATGTCTATAATGGCAAAAATAGCCTAAATTTTATATGTTAAAATTAGGAGGTAGAAACAATACTCAGCATAGACAACAGAGAAACTCAATTCCTTGAACCAAAAAGTTTTGTTCCAAGATTATTTCTGCTCTTTGTTCCAACGAGTTTAGAGCATGGGGTTGAGAATATCCTAGTGGAGAGTATAACCAGGATTCTGAAGGAAACAAGATAGGTGATTCCATACAGGGGGAAAAAAAGCAAAGAAATGTTTTCTTTGAGTTGTTATTAGCCTCATAGCATGAATTATTAGTTTTCTAAAGAGCTAAAAGGAAGTCAGGCTTTAGCTTTGGGGAGGCAATATTGTTGAGATTCAGAAAGGGACCCCAAAAAGTTAGGGGTCACAGACCAGTATCTCAAAAGAATTTGTGGGCTTGAACTCATCTCCAAGTCAAGGGGCAAAGTTTATTATAATTGTAAAGCCATTTGAAGCTGGTTAAGTTCCAAGAGAATTTAACAAAGAACCAGGAGCAAAGAAACAAATTTATCTAGTTCTTCATGTCATTTATATTTTTTGGCTTAGAGGTAGAACTGAGGAATGGTCTCAGGACTGGTTATTACTGACCAGCAGATTATATATCTGACAGTCAGCAATGTTTATAGGACTATAGGATTTAGATCCAGAAGACTTCAGATTCATTGACAGATTTTTAAAACACTAGGACTCTCAGGTCAGAGGACCTCAGGATCCCTAATATATCTTCCCTAAATTCTAAGAGAAGGAATATTATTATATTCATAGGCCATATTATTTTTATACTCATTGACGGAAAGTGTTAGAACAATAGCACTCTAAGGTTGGGGGTGGGGGAGAAGGGGAGAACCTCAGGATCACTGATTCCAAAGCCAGAAGACTTTAGAATTACTGACAAATTGTTAGAACAGAAGCACTCTAAGGTCAGGAAACCTTAAAATTATTGCTATATTTACCCTAGAAGCTGTACCCTTCCAATATTATACATTGAAAAGAGTGTTGAATTTGGAGTACTGCCTGTGGAGTCAAAGAACCTTTGTTAGAATACCACTTTTTTGTTGCTTGGAAGCTTCACTTTATTCATTTGGAAATTAAGATCTAGATCACCTCTGCAAGCCATTCCATCTTTAAATATATGTTCTTGAGATTTTCAAGAGTGTTGTCAAAGATTGCAGCTGAATCTGGAAGCAGAGAAAAGCTCCATGAGCATGCTCAATAGAGATTAAATATCTAATGGAGACTACATATCTATAAAAAATGTCCAATATACATATAGATATAGATAAATAATGTCCAATAGATATAGATAAACCATTTGGAGTGATTTCCAGCAGAGTAGCAGATTGCAGAGACCAAAAGGGGAGTGGGAGGGCAGATAAGTAGGAACAACATGATGGCCTCAGCAGGAAACACCAGCAGGCCTGCCATATCTATAGTGTAAATTGCTCCTCTGCACATATCTGTGCAGACTGATCATGAATGTGTGTTTTCCCTATGTGTGTCTACTTTTCCCCCTGATAATATGATTGAATGAATATATGAATGATCAGTGAACTAATAATTGAAAAAAGCATGTGTTGAATATATGTTATGTGTTAAATACTGTTAGGAAAATTCAGAGAAAAGCAAAACTGTTTCTGCTCTCAAGAAGCTCACACTAATTGTTAGAGATAACACACCAAAAATAATTTATATGCAGAATTCAAGAAAAAAAAGGAAAGGTCTGGTAATCCAAATTGTTCAGTGAATGGCAAGTCCCAGATATTCTTGAAATGAGAATTCTGGGAGGTCTAGAAGCTCTTGAGGTAGGAAAAAAATGGTAAGGATTGACGGTCCTCCATCTAATTGGAATGATTTGAATTGATGCCTCCTGGATCGTGCAAGTTACATGAGCAGTCATTTCACTTTTTTCTCCTGGCTGGCCACTTGGCTCCTTGGTCCATTGGGATATGGATCAGGAGCAAGTAAAAGGGAGGATAAGGGAGAAGCATATCCCAGGTTACTCCTTGAGAACTGAAAAGCCCATGAAAGGATACAGGGAGGGCAAAAGAAAAGGGTGCCTCCTGTGACAGGTTTTCCCCTAACAGGGCCCAACTGGGGTCATAACAGCAAAGGTAAAAAAGGGATATTTGTGAGAGAATATATACTAGGTTTATGGAGAAAATGTTTTATTACTACATTTCTTACAATGTTATTTTATTAAATACATTTTCTTCGCACTAAATAAACACATTAGGCGGAATTTGTGAATACTGATTTTGGCAAATTCAGATCCACAGAATACAGTGATCCTATGGTAAATTGTTCTGAGATCATGCCTTAAAAGTTTAAGGACAAGACAGGCACTATATCATTTATATTGGACCACCCTGATGTACTTCCTTCTAAACATGACAAATACTAAAAAATATCTCCCCCAAAAGTGACTTATATGATGACAGATTGAACATTTGATTTAATAATGTAAGTTATTTCTGCATCAATTTTTTCTATGTAGTTAGATCCTCAACTATTTAGAAAAAGATTAAATAAATATCAAACTAAAAAAAAAGAGAGAGAGAGAGTAAAAATGTCATTGTTGGTTAACTATAGTACTAGAGTTCTAATATAAATTATATAAATATGCTACTGAAAATAGGATAAGAAAAAAAAATCAACTCTGATTATCACCTTTACTACAGAAATTTTGACCAGTGTTAAGCAACCATCACAACAAAGAGGCAAAAGGAACCCAGAAATTACCACTGTCTTAAGGATAAGTGGAGAGCCACGAATAACAATGATTTAGAATAGTGGTTCTCAAAGTTTCCAAATGGCAGAACCCTTTGATTTAAATAAAACTTTGAAAGAAAAATGCTTCTAAAATATTATTTTAATGTCTATTAACAAATAACTTAAAATTCATTAAAAAAAAACCCAACAGTGTACTTGAAGCATAGTTTTAGAAACAAGAATTTAGAAGAATTTAGAATACAACAGAGGAAGAGGAGAAAAGGTAATAAGCAATATTATCTAATAAACAGCAAAGATTAGTTGAGACAAAAATAATTTGAATTTGAATAAAGCTTGGCATGTGATGCAACTAAACTAGTTTATTTACAAAAGCATTTTTAGCTTAAAATAGGGGAAAACAAATGGACAAAAAAGAGTACAAATCTGTCAGCATTTCCATAGTGACTTGTTTTTTAGCATTTATCATAAGAAAGCCACATATTATTCCCTGACCTACCATATTGAAGAAACAGAAGTGGTACTTGAGAAAATATGGAAGAATAGCTAGTAAACATAGATGAAATTCATTTTGTAGGCAACATAGTTTTGATAGGAGTGAGTAGTGATTTTTTTAAAGAGGAATTGTTGGAATCTTTACAAAGTGTTAAGCCATTAGAGTTGACAGAGACAATAATTATTTAATTTAGCATGGTTCAATATGATTGGTTTGATCTTAGAAGGAGATATTTTGGGCCAGAACTTGAAACAAGGTACTTAGTACAACTGATAGAAACAATGCTTGTGTTCACACCTTTAGAGAGCTCATAAGTATCTAAGTACTCAATAGAGTTCACACGTTTGGGAGATTTCAGGCTTAGTATGAGATATCCGAATTCACACCTCCCTTAGGGCCAGAGAGCACTCTGGGAGATAACCCAGAATCCCTCTCTCTCCAGAAGGAGGAGTTAACTTTTGGGAGATCATATATATATACAGGAAGCTTTTAGAGCTTGATAGAGTTTTCTTGGGAACATTGACTGGGGTCGGAGAGGAGCACTCTGGAAGGAAGCTCACAAGCCCTATCTTCGAGGCAAGAGATTCATTGCATCTTCCAACTTGGTGCTGGCTGGAGGCTGAAGAAAGCAGAGGCAGAAGCCAAGGACAAAACTGCAAGATCTCTTGGAACTAAGCAGAGAGATAGGCCTGAGCTAACCGGGCTATATTGAAGGACACAATAAAAGATCTGAACTCTTTTATCACCTGGCAGTGTTTTGGAAAAAGAACACCAACAAGGAATATTGAATGACTGGGAAGCTATCACTGTATTATTTCTGCAAAAAGACAATCAAAAATATACCAAAAACTACTAACCTATTTTCCTACATTATCGCCCCTATAAAACTCAAGAATGATCTATACATTTTATCAATAGAAAATGCAACACAAAATAGGGAGAGGTATATTCCTTAAAAGGAAGGCTCCCCTCTCTGGCATAAAGAATATTCTGTACAGAACCCAAATGGGAGAAGGATTGCTTATGGCTGGTGAAATCCTTTAGATACCCTTATTTGTATGAGATAGCATGTTGATGAATAAAGGCCATGGAAAATACAAGGCATCTGTGATGAAATTGGTAAACAGTCAAAAAGAGATCTGCTTTAAAATCTACCCAGGACAAAACAAACATAAAAGTACAAATTACCTAAACTATCATATGCATCTGGAGGAATAGTTCAATGGCTTAGTCCCTAAATGTTTTGGCTTGACATAGCAGATGGACAATGAAGTGAGCCTAGAACTGAATAAAAAGAAGCACATTGGGGGAAATACTACAGTATTTTCAGTGAAACATACACACACACAATCCATGTGTTCTATCTCTAATATTCTTCCAATGATGCAGATCATGGAATATCACTTCTCTAAAGAATCCAAAGTAAGTTGTAGAATAGTGCAACTAATGATTTGTAGGTGAGAAATGGTAAAAAGTGTGTTATAAGAAAAATGAAATGAATCATCCACATATTAAGAGCAAAGGATTACAAATGGGACAGCCCACATACTCTGAATTAGTACCATGTGATGTTGAATGACTCAGGGGAAGACCTCTAACACACTGTATAGATCCTTTCCCTAGTAGGAACATGAGCAATATGGGCAATTATAGAAAAAGAAGGCAAGAATAAATTGTTATCTGTACTCTTGGAGGGAGGACCCAGATTATTAAAATCATTTTTTGCAGTTTTGATTTTTTTTTCTGTTTCTCAGATATGAATATTTTCAAAACAGTCCTTGTATTTCATGGCAAGTAGAGGATATATTTATCTTGCAGTTAATGAAGAAGAAAAATATTTCTTGGAAATTTGATTTAGGATGATCAGTTACACAATGATCTTTTCATTTGTGTTAGACTGTGAGGTGGCTACAGTAACACACTAGCAGAAACATGTAAAAATACAAGATAACAATGAAACTACTCCTTTTAGGCCAAAACCACATGTCTTTAGTAACTCACTTTGTCAGGAGCTAACCATTTGCAGAAAGTATTGATCAATCTCTGAAAGAAGTTTATATTCACACTTAGAAGTAAAAATATTTCCCTCTCACTTCTTTTTTCTCCTTTTCTTCCTCTTGTTCTTTTTTTTTTTTTTTTTTTGCCAAAAGCAAAAAAATAAACAAATGTCACTTTTTATAATAAAAATAATAGGGGAAAGACTACTTTCCTTGATTAACATGTTGTATAACATCTGTTTATAGATATGAAATAACTTGGAGAAAATGTACTTTCAGGAAAAGACAGCTTTGGAAAGATAGAAAAAAAAAGTTTAGCAATTTCTTTAGAATGTATTCATGTCCATTGATTTCTTCATAGGCTTCTGTGAACCTGCTATACCATTCTGGTTCAACTGCTTTCACTGTGTACTCTTCCCTTATGCTGTCACCCTCTAGTCTACCTTATCTCCCTTGCTTCCCTTTCCCAACTCTTATTTCCCAAGGCTCAATCCTTAGTATTCTGGTTTTGTGCGTTCTCTATTGCAGTGTCCATCCACTCCTATGGCTTCAAGTATAATGAGTATAACCATAAAATCAGTTAATCAACAGTATTTATTAAGTGACTGCTATGTAGTAGGTCAGAAGACTGCAAAGAACAAGTTAAAAGAATCTGCTCTCAAATAATTTAAATAATGCTAATTGATGTGGATATGTCTCTTTTTTTCAAAGACCTAGCCCACTCCCATATTGGGTTTCACTAAGTGATGCCTATC
The DNA here is from genome assembly GCF_902635505.1 of Sarcophilus harrisii. Taxonomy (NCBI): domain Eukaryota; kingdom Metazoa; phylum Chordata; class Mammalia; order Dasyuromorphia; family Dasyuridae; genus Sarcophilus; species Sarcophilus harrisii. The sequence continues at coordinate 551,026,251 of NC_045427.1, read as the reverse complement.
CAAGAGTCAAGGTTCTCTGTTGGTCTGAGCTTCTAAAAATATACCTTTCCAACTCCCTCCCCCATTAATGTAGTTATTTTTCTCTAAACAGCTAGAACAGTAGAATCAGATACATGGTCTACAGCACTCATAAAGTCCACAGCATTCTGGAGTATGGCCTGAACCAGATTAATATAATTGGAAAATATTTAACAAAGTAAATAAAAATATAATAAGACATGATATTACATGTTAAAATCAAGTAAATATGTGTTGGTAGGGATTTTTATGTAAAGGTTAAGGGTCTCCTTTGAATTTGACATCAGTGAGTTGAGGACAATTAGCTCAAAGCAAAGGCATTTTCTAAAATAGTATAGTAAGAAAAATTTCAAAAAGTCTCCCTTAAACTTTTTCACATACCATTTGATATAGCAGATGGACAATGAAGTGAATCTAGAATTGAATAAAAAGAAGCACATTGGGGAAAATAGTACAGTATTTTCAGTGAAACATGCACACACACACAATCCATGTGTCCTATCGCTAATATTCTTCCAATGATGCAGATCATGGAATACCTCTTCCCTAAAGAAGGCAAATAGCTAATTGCCTTCTAGCTAATTCCCATTGGGGAAAGAGGAGATACTCAGAGGTCCTGAATAGAGAGTCATATATGTAAAAAATGTATGTGTCCAGGAAAGTTTATGCCTCTAGGGCTCTCATGTGATGTAGAAGCCTAAATTGTTGACCTATTAGTGTCTTCACCTCTTTCTTGCCTATACTATTACAATAGTCTTCTAATTGATTTCAAGTCTTCAAATTCCTCCCATTTTCTATCTACCCTCTGTATAAGTGCCAAGTAATATTACTAAAGCACAATTATGTCTATGTTATTCTTCTGTTCCCTATATCTTTAGGATCAGTAAACTTTAATGGTTCCCTATTATTTCTAGGATCAATACAGACAGCTGTTTAGCATTTAAAGTCCTTTACAAACTGGCTTCAACTATCTTTTTAGAATTATTGCATATATCTCCTGTTCACAAATTCTTCACTTCTTTTAAGCTGACTTTTTTTACTGTTCCTCACACATGGCACTCCATTTCTCATTTCCATGTGTTTGCTAGTCTCATGTCTAAAATGCACTCCTTCCTCACTTCATTTCTTAGTTTTCCTTTAAAGCTTACTTCAAATACTACCTCCACTATGTGACCTTTTTTGTCTTTAAACTTCTATAACCTACTCCTTTTTGCTCAAATAATCATCACATGTATGTAAATGTATGTATATACATGCATGCATATATTTATGAGTACATGTTACTCCCCTCCAATAGACTATAAAGTCTTTAATGAGCAAAAGAGCTGGCACATAGCAGGGACTCAATAAAAAACTGTTGATTGATTATGTTGTCCTTATCCTTGTGCTTGTCTCTTCCTTTCTATCCCATTCCAATATAGTTTTTGTTTTAAGTTTTAAGTCTTTCTGAGAGTTAAATTGTACTATAATAAAGATCTACTGTTTTAGACATTTAGTGAGTGGTCTGATTCAATTAAGAAACCTCCTTTTTTTGACTGATGGTGACAGTAGCTGATTCTAACTGACAACCTATTAATACTATGAACTAATGGAAAGAAAAGTATATTTACACTGAGAACATTTGGTTTTAAATCAATAAATTAAATTAATTAACTATTTTAGTTAATTCAAATAGCTAATTGCCTTCTAGCTAATTGACGTCAAGTTCAAACAAATCTGTACATAAAGATCCCTACCCTACCAGTGTACATTAATATGAAGTAAGATTGTCAAGGTATGTTGGAGTCAGATCATGTTGAGACTTAAATGATAGGCTAAAGATTGTATACTCTACCCTAAAAATTATTGAAATTGTGAGTTTGGATGTTCTTCTTGTTGTTGTTTTAAGCCTCATTAGATTTGTGCATTAAGAAAATTATTTGGAGAACTATATGAAGTTTATTTTATAAAAATGGAAGTACAGGAAAAAGGAGACTAGTTAGCTGTGTAGCTCTTGGAGGCTATAAAAATCACCTTGTTAGGCACACTGGGAATACAAAGATAAAAAATTATACAGTCTCTGTTGTCATAGAGTTTAGGTTTTCATGAGAGACATGACACATGCACAGATAAAGATAATTCAAGATAAATGGTGTTGTAGACAAGGAAATATCCAGACAAACTGCTCTAGCAAAATTTGAGGAGGAAAAGAATATTTTCAGCCGGGAGGTAATGGAGATTAGAGAAAGATTCATGGAGGAGGTAAAACCCAAGCTGAACCTTGAAGAAAATAAAGGACCTTGAAAAGCAGAGATGAGAAGGAAATATATTCTAGGGATAGAAACAATTGCCAGTATTTAGAGGCTGGATATCAAATTGAAGCAACAACTAGTAATCCAGTTTAGCTGGAAAAAAGACTATATAAAGGAGATTAATATGAAATAAAATTTTCAATGTAGATTAGAGTCATATTGAGACTTAAATGGCAGGCTAAGGAATATACTTTGTCCTAAAGATAATAGGAAGTTATTGAAGTTGTGGGTTTGAAACTTGTTGTTTAAAGCATCATTAGACTTGTGCATTAAAAAAAAAATTGTTAGGAGAGCTAGATAATGAATGATTTTAAAAAGGGAAAGGCCAGGAGAAGAGTGACTAGTTAGCAATCAATCATATAATATCTAGGCAAGAAGTTACAAGAGTCTTAACTAAGATGGTAGATATGTAATTGAATAGATAGTGATAGATGTGAGAAATATAAATATGGAATCAGCATAGTGTGGCAAATGACTAGATATTTGGGGATGTGGGAAATGGACATGTCAAAGATGACCTATTTTCTTTTTATTATTATTATAACTTTTTATTTACAAGATATATGCATAGGTAATTTTTCAGCATTGACAGTTGCAAATCCTTTTGTTCCAACTTTTTCCCTCTTTCTCCCCACCCCTTCCCCTAGATGGCAGGTTGACCAATACATGTTAAATATATTAAGGGTCTCCTTTGAATTTGACATCAGTGAGTTGAGGACAATTAGCTCAAAGCAAAGGCATTTTCTAAAATAGTATAGTAAGAAAAATTTCAATGGGGTAAATGGATAAGTTAAGTACAATATATGTATACATGTCCAAACAGTTATTTTGCTGTATAAAAAGAGTCGGACTTTAAAATAGTGTACAATTAGCCTGTGAAGGAAATAAAAAATGCAGGTGGACAAAAATAGAGGGGTTGGGAATTTTATGTAATGGTTCATAGTCAAAAGATGACTTATTTTCTAATCTAGGTTATCAGGAGGGTAGGATGGAGGTACAATACCAAGATGATCAACAAAATTAAGGAAGTTGAGAGGAAAATGAAAAGGACAACTACATGGAAAATAAAACATTTTAATCTCTTTCCCAATTAACCATTTCAATGGTGTCTGGTTGTTTGGACCATAAAGTCAAAGTATCAGTGCTTAGATGGTGGGAGTGGGTGACATTAGTAGGCAAATCACCTACAAGAAAATTTACAGGCTGTGGTGCTGAACTTGTAATTCAAAATACAAAGTGATGGCACCCATACCATATAATCAGTTCAAGTGGTTTATTTCCCACCTTTCCCAGAATGATTTGGAGTAAAATGAGGGAACATGACTGATTTCAAATTTTCTCAAAGCCATTAACCCTGAAAGAATTTGAGGATATGTCACAGGTAACAAAGTTAAAAAGTATTTTAATCAGATACTTCTTCCTGACAAATTTTGAATTGGAAATTGTAAGTATTAAACAAAAATGACACCTCTAAGAAGAATAAAATAGTATGTGCACTAACAGCTGTAAAACTCTAGGTATTTCTCTGACTTTGTGTTCCAGTTTGTAACCTTCCAGGGCATTATCTCAGAAGTTTTGCTTGAAAAAAAGGCCTTTCTTAAACTTCAGAAAGGGACATATACACTTTCCTTTGCCTGGCTACTTAATTATGTAATGATGGTTTCAACATGTTTGATCCTATTCTTATCTTACTCTGAATTCTTGATCTTACTACGTGTTGGGACAGACAACGACAAGACTAGGTAATACTTAGCTGACACCAGTGACTGACTTACCTAGGCATAAGAACCCCAAGTCATTTATTCTGACTGCTTAAAAAATCCATGGAATAACATAAGAAATAGTTTAATATAAACCACACAAAAAATTCAGAATACTTTGCAAATGTCAGGTGTTATAAATATAAAATAACAAATGAAAAGTTTAGTTAATTGGATTCAAAATTGAGAGTTCTCACAAAACTATAAAATGAGAGAATTATATATCTATTCAGATTCTTTTCAGATTTTATTTCTGAGGTCAACTGTGCACTGAAAAGGCTGCTGAAGTGGATTCTACTTAGTCTTGGAGTAGTACTATATGAAGTTCTTCATTAAACTAATTTATTTTGACTAGGTTTCTGTTCTCAACTTTATGTATCCACTGCTTGTGAAGGAATAATGGCCTTCAGATTGGCTGTTTCCCGGCAGTTAAATGAAAGTCTGAGTCATTCAGTTTCACCTTAGCCCCTTGATATCTCCAGCTGGTCATTAAGTGATTGGAAATACTTTTCTTTGAGCAGCCCTTAGGCTGAGTTAGCATATCAATAATATAGAGAACATAGACAATTCTATCATGTACTTTTAAAAAATTAATTTTTATTATTATTATGACTTTTTATTTATAAAACATATGCATGGGTAATTTTTCAACATTGAGTCTTGCAAAACCTTGTGTTCCAACTTTTCCCCTCCTTTCCCTCACCCCCTCCTCTAGATGGCAGGTAGTCCAATAAAGTATATGTTAAATGCAGTATATGTATACATATTTATACAGTTATCTTGTTGCACAAGAAAAATTGGATCTAGAAAGAAAGAAAAAAAACCTGAGAAGAAAAACAAAAATGCAAACAAACAAACAATCACAGAAAGAGTGAAAATGCTATGTTGTGGTCCACACTCATTTTCCATAGTTCTCTCTCTGGGTGTAGCTGATTCTCTTCATACTGAACAACTGAAACTAGTTTGAATCATCTCATTGTTGAAGAGAGCCACATCCATCAGAATTGATCATCGTATAATTTTGTTGTTGCCATGTATAATGATCTCATTTCACTTAGTATCAATTCATGTAAGTCTCTCCAGGTCTCTCTAATATCATCCTGTTGGTCATTTCTTACAGAACAATAATATTCCATAACATTCATATTATCATCTTTTAAGAAGATCAACATTTTCCTAAATTAATAGATTTCTTGAGTATCAGTTGATAACAATACTTTTTCAAATTGTTACTAGAAGCATGTCATCTTTTTGATTTCATTTTGCTATTTAACATATCAAATAGTGACACAAAAAAGTATTAAAATTTTTTTAATGAAATACAACACTATGACATATTAAGAAGGCTATTTCTTTTGGGGAAGAAAAGAGAGGAAGGGTGCTGAAGAGAACTGTTATTAAAACATTCTTTTGGATTTGAATTTCATGAAATGGAAGAAAAACAAGACTACAGAATAAAAAAGAGTACAAAATACTATGACTATTTTTCCTTTCCTCACTGTTTTCCTCCTCCTTTCTGTTTTCTCAATGGAAATAGGCAGCCCAAGACACTCAGTTGCATGATAGTTGTGGTGATCATGTTACTCCAGTGCACAGAGTCAGAAAAACCTGAATTCAAATTCAGTTCACATTTTGATTCTGCCTCTATGTGTCCTGTTCCATTCTCTTCTTCAACTTTCCCTTTTTTTCTCCTCCTTTTTTTTCTTCCTATAATGTTGACATGCCTATATATTTATGGGTATTATTTGACCCAAACTATATTTCTCAGAGTTAAGAGAGTGAAATCCCTTCTCCAAGACCTACTTAGAGGATTTACTTAAGGGGAAACTTTTCAACATTTAAGGGAAAGAGAGAAATCTCATCTAACATTGCAAGAAGCATAGGGTTTTTTTTAAAGCATTATCTTCCATACTGTTTATGTCAGTATATCTCTCCTACTTTATTTACCCTTTATCTCCTTGCAAGTCAGAGAAAGGTGTCCCTTTTTTTCCTTCTAAATTTGACCTTTCTAGCTATGCTCTTGATCCCATCGTTTCCCAAATAATAGTGAAAACTTTACATTACATTGTATGGAAATGATTGGAAATAATATGACCCAGCTAGAGTCCTGCACTCAACCTCCATTCCAGTCAGTCAGTCAATAGGGTAAAGTAGATATTAAGGAACTTTCCTATATCTTCATCACAATATATGGTCAAATCCTTCATTCTTTGGACAATATCATGGGATTTTGAACCACTGGCGGAAAGACAGATGAAATCATAACAGGAAAGCCCTGGAAAGAGAATTGTCCCTTGGTGGTGGAGAATCTCTCTCTCTTCCTCTCTCCCTCCCTCCTTTCCCCCATTCTCTCTGTCACTCTATCTCCCTCTGTTTTTTTCTTTACTGTCAGTAAAATCAGTTCTACAAGTAGGAATTAATTTTGCTGTGCCAACCCTGCAGTCTCCCTGTTTTTATCTGCTGTCTATAGATAATCTCAGAATAGGAGAGCAGATGATTCTCTACGGTTAGTGGAAGGAGGTGTTCCTCCTGCTTTGTAGATAAACCACCTTTTTTTCCTTATTTGTTATGGCAAGGACAAAATGCCAACTTGATTAGTACTGAGCCATTAGCATAAAGAGATGTTTGGGAACATGTAACTAAGAAGATGATAGCAATGATGTGAATGGTAGAAATGGCCAATTTCTTGTTTTCTTTTTTATTGTGCTAAAATAAGGTTGTGACAAGGCACCTGTGGTAGGCAGTGGCCTACCAATGATGAAATTACCTAATTGAGCTTTTATAAAAGTAAATACGTGGTTTTTTTTTTTAATTTACTAAAAAAAAAAAAAAAAAAAAAAAAAGAAAAAAAAGAAAAGAAACCCAACATGACTCATAGATGCTCAAAAACAAGGATATAAGGTAATTAATTAATAAGCCAGAAATGGCTTTCCAAAACAAAGACTTTCTCTGTTTCCATTTCTCCTCCCTTCCTGTTACCTCCCTTCCTCCCCTCCCCCGACAATACTGAAGGAATCTTTGCTTTTCTCTCCACAGCTTTGACTGAAAATCCTCCACCTCTAATTAAGGATTCTGATGTGCGTTCTGTACCTGAAGTGACTATTCTGATTAGGAGTGGGAATAGGGTAGCAGAGTTCTAATAAACACAACAAATTTTTCAAGTCAGTGAGTATTTGAGGCTTCACGGGGAAGATCCTTCTATTCCTTGTTATATAGTATGTATGATTCTCTTATCTGAGAACTATTTATTCTAGGTATTATAATAGAGGGTGAAAAGGCTTACATTCTTTGTGGGAAACAAGAAAATGATGAAATTGTGGGCAGAAGTCAATAGGGAGTGTACAGTAAGAAGACCATTGACTCTGGAGTCAGAGAACCTAAGTCCATATCCTGGCTCTGACACTTCCTACCTGTGTATTTTACCTAGTTATCCTACCTAGCTATCTTGGAAAGTTATCTAATCCATCTGGACCTCAATTTCTTCATTTGTAAAATAAAGAAACCAGACTAGATGATCTATAAGGTCCTTTCTATAGCTAAATCTATGGTTTTATATAGAAGATTTAACTTTCTTATTTAGGAATATGTTTTTCTAACTGGAGTGGTAGTCTTAGCTCACATTACTAAAGTCATTTTTCCTCCTTTGTTTTTTAAAATTTTATGCCCTTAGAATTCTATGCATTTGCCATTTTGAACAGCAGCCAGGTCCTATTGATATGCTGTTGGTTTAATCTATGCAAAAGCACAGACATATGGAAGGATTGTGAAATGACTGCCTCACATTCCACATGTCCTTTTCCTACTGCCTGTTGTGTTGAAGCATCTGGCACTGTTGACTTTTTCTACCTTGCCATGATTGAAATATCCCTATTTTATGATCAGTTTATGTCACCACAGCACAATATATATACATATACATCAACATATGTATACACATGTATACTTAAACACAACATATGTAAGCATCCACATATACATGCAAATATAAACTTAGACATATACACACATCCATTTTATGTACATACATCTATATACATGTGCATATACATGTATATATACGTGTGTGTGTGTGTGTGTGTGTGTGGATTCGCACACATTCTATATAGGAAGGTCTTTGGTTTATCAAGGAGGAGGAGAATTTTAAGCCAGGCTTTGAAGGAAGCAGAGATGTGACTAGCCTAAGGAAGTCAGAAATATAAAGGAGAGGATAGAGGAGAAAGGGCAAGGGAATGTAGAGTTTAGTTTTGGACAAGTAGGCTGGACTTTTATTCCAGCATTTTGACGTGACGGGAATGGAGTGAGTTTCTTCCCCAGAGAATACATTTCCTTTCTGAAACAGCTGCTGTCCCCACACCTGGCTTCTCTATGATAGAGTGACCCCTATTCCTTTCCTTGGGACCATATGTGCATTGCAGTCCTGTCATTGCATTCTTCCTTCAACCAGGATCTACCTTCCCCCCTCCAGTTCCCATGGAAAAAGGGCTAGGCACCTGATGAGAATAGTTCTTAATTTTGTTTGTGTCAAGGACCCCTTTGGAATCTAGACTTTAGTCTATGGAGACATTGACTTTAGTTTATGAACCCCTTCTCAGAATAATGCCTTTAAATGCATAAAATAAAATATTATATTTTTATTATAAGATTATAAAGGAAACCAAAGGTTAATGAAAATAATGTAATTTTTTCCCATATGAGTTTGTAGAGCCCCTGAAATCCATCCACTAACTTAACCCTTTAGGGATGAATTGTGAACCCCACATTAAGAATCTGAGTTCTATGTGGCAGCTACGTGGCACAATGGATAGAGCACCAGCCCGGAAGTCAGGAGGACCTGAGTTCAAATTTGACCTCAGACATTTAACACTTCCTACTGTGTGACCCTGGGCAAGTCACTTAACCCCAATTGCCTCAACAACAACAACAAAAGAATCTGAGTTCTAGGATACATTGTTCCATCTCTTTTTTTTCCTTTTTCTCTTCCCTCCCCCCACATTTGTAGTAGAATGATCCTCTTTGTTGCAATCCCCTCCCCTTTCATCCCCAGTCAACAATGTTATTGTTGTTTTCTTCTTAGTTTCATCCATGAAAGAAAGATAAGATTAGAATGTATGGTAAAAAGAGTTGTACAAAAGTACATTATTTTTGACTCTTCATATCTGATGCCAAAGGAATATGTGCTTTTTCAAAGCTAAAGTGCATTAAAATCAATTGTGACTATATGTAGGAGTGGGTAGATGGAACTCCTTGTTAACTTGGCTAATTAAGACAGCCTGATCACAAGGAGTCAAGAAGTACCCTAAATGAAGATGAAGGAAGCAGCTGTACATAACTTTGATTTTTATGTAATGAAAATTCAGAAGCTTTTATAGTACAAAAATATACTTCTTTTTTTATGAAGAATAATCTCAACTAACATTAGCGAATAAAGTTTAAAAATTAATCAAATAAGCAGTTATCTAATTTTATTTTTAAAAGAAGAAAACAGGATTATTCATATACAAAATGAAAAAGGAGAACAAAAGAAATGTGGGGGGGAATTATCAGGAACAACCTTTCCAATTATATACTAACAATACTGATACCTTAGAAGAATTAGATGAATACTTACAAATATAAAATATTTAGGTTAACTAAAAAGAAAAGACTATTTAAGTAATCTGTAATCATAAAAAATAAATTAAACAAGCCATAAAGTCAAAGAAAAAACTACAATCAGAAGGATTTACAAGTGAATTCTCTCAAACATACAAAGAATAATTAATCAACACTACCTAAATTATAATAATAAGAAAATAAGGCATCTTTCCAATTTTTTCTGCAATACAAAAAGTGTCTTGATACTTAAACTAAAGAGAGACCAAAGAAAGAAAAATACAGAACAATATGCCTAATGAACATTGACCCAAAAATTTTAAATAAAATATTAGCAGGTAGGCTATAGCAACAGATTAGAAAAATTATACACTAGGATTAAATTGGATTTGTACAATGAATGGAAGATTGATTCAAAGCAAGAAAAACTATAAATATAATAAAATAAGTTAATACAAATAATTAAACCATGTGATATTAATAGAAGTTGAAGAGGTTTTTAATAAAATCCAATATTTGTTTCTATTAAAAACTCTTTAAGCTCTACAGATAAAAGATATTTCCATAAATAATTTTAAAAAATACCTAACAACAAACATATGTAATAGAAAAAAGATAAAAGTCTTTCCAATAAGATCCAGATAAAACAAAGATGTCTATGATCACAGCTATAAAATAATAAAAAGAAGCTTGAGGGAGAGTAAATAGGTAAAGAGGAAATGAAATTATCACTATTTGCAAATAATATGATGGTGTACTTAGATAACTCTAAACAATCAAGTAACATTTAATTGAAATAATAATTTCTGTAAAGTTGTAAGATATAAAATAAGCCTACATAAATTAGTGGATTTCTGTGTATAACCAATAAAAACTGTACTAAGAAGCTTTAGGAAGAGAAAAATCATTCAAAATACCTATAAAATATGTAAAAGTATGTTTATCAAGATTCACTTAGGGACTAAATGAATTAGGGACTAGTTGTCAGTCAGTCAATTGACAAATCATTTATTAAATGCCTATTATGTGCTAGACACCTTTCTAAATGTTAAGGAAATGGTAAAATACAATCCTTGTTCTCTATAGTCTAATTGAGACAATAGGGAAAACAATTATATAAAACAAGCTATAAAAATAATTAGGGTAAATTAGAAATAATCAACAGAATGAAGGTGAAAGTATTAAGGAATGGGAAATACTTCCCATGGAAGAAGGAATTTTAATTGGGATTTGAAGGAAACTAGGGAAATCAGGAGGCAGTATTGAAGAAGGAGAGCATTTTAGTCATGGAGGACAATCAGTGAAAATGTCCAGAGTTGGGACACAATAGGTCCTTTTTGAGGAATAACAAAAAGGACAGTGTAACTAAATCACAGGATATATAAGGATTGTAAGGTATAAGAAACCTGGAAAGGTAGAAGGGGACAGGTTGGAAAAGGCCTTGAATGCTATATGAAGGATTTTATATTTACTCCTGGAGGTAATAGGGACCTATTGCAGTTTATTGAGTAAAAGAGTGAACTGGAAAAAACATTAATTGCTTATGAATAGGTCAAATCAATATAATTATATTACCTTTATTTATTTATTTAGTGCTCCAAATGATGTTATTCAATAATTAGAGAGATGCAAATTAAAGCAAATTTGAGGTAGCACCATACACCATTTAGCAAAATGACAAAGATAACAAAAGACAAAATTTATCAATTTTGGAGGAACTGTAGTTTTAAAAATGTACATTAATAGTGGAGCTATGAATTGTTCCAGCTATTCTGGAAAGCAATTTGGAACAAAGCCCAGAGAATCACCAAACTTTGACCCAGAAAGTTGCTTTTGACCTAGTTATAATATTACTATGCTCTTATAGTCCCCAAAAATCAAAGAAAGAGGTCAAAGAGTAAAAGTATTGAGAAAAAAAAAAACATTAGATTTAGTAATTAAGAGATTATTGATAATGTTAAGAGAAGAGTTTCATATGAATGATAGAAGATAGATTATAGAGAGGGGGAGAGTAAGAGGAAAGCAAATGGAGGCACCTATTATGGGTGGGTGACCTTCTCAAGGAGTTTAGGCATAAAAGAGATAGAGGAGAGAAAGAAGATGATCTCTAGTAAGGTTGATTAGCTCAAATGAGAGGCTTTTGAGGATGAGTGAGACATGGCATGCTTATATATAATAGGGAATCAGCCAGTAGATAGGGAAAGACTGAAAATAAATGAGAATGGAAGTGATAGAGAAAACAATTTTCTGGAGAAGCCAAAATAAATAGTATCAACAATGCATGTGGAGGAATTTGTCTTGATAAGGAGAAAGGCCATCTCTTTATGATAGGGATAAAGGAAGGAGATAAGGGCAGAGGATTCCCGGAACATATGAGACTAGAGGAAGAGGAGAGAAAAGGGAATTCTATGCAAATGATTTATTTTTTTTAAATGGTATGTTGCTGAGAGCTGAAAAGATAAGGGAAGAGGAAAGGATAGGAAGTTTGAGAAGAGATAAAAAGATCTGAAAGAGACACAGTGGTAAAAAGAGATAGTTAATTAATGAGGGGTAAAAGGACAGTCTTATAGTAATGATGGCCCAATAGAGGTTATACAGCATAAATCTGTAGTGGATTTAGTCTACAAGGTGTGAGGATTTTCTATAGCTTCATTCAGCAGCATATGTATAGGAATGAAGGTAGCAGACAGTAAGGAAAAGCCAAGGTTGATTACTTGGCAGGACAAGACTGGTGATAGGAAAAGGATATAAGGAACTCAAAAGAAAAGGACAAAGTTGAGTAATTTCAACAAGATGTCAAAATGGGGGAAGAAGGAGAGTGTAGCTAGTATAGGAATGATGGTCTAGCAGGGGTCATAGTGTAGATAAAGAACAGGGTTTGGGCTTCCAAGACAGAATGAGAGTTGGAATGACAAAAGATTGTGGTCAGATAAGGGAATTTCAGAGTTCACAAACATGGAACTCCAACATTTGAGCCAAAAAATGTACTATGATAGTCAAAAAAGTTAATTCAGTATTAATTTATAACCACAGAAATATAAAGTTCAGAAGGCAAGAAGTGATCATCCCACTCTAATCTGCCCTGGATAGACTTGAGTTCATTTCTGTGTATTCTATCATTGAATAGTTGGAATCAATGAGGTAATATATAATACACTTAGAAAACCTTAAAGCTTTATATAAATATCAGCTATTATTATTAAATGAGAGAATTAATTGAAAATGCTTTGAAAAGAGCTATCCAAATATATCTTGCCTTGAGAAACTGCTGCTGGGTCACCACAGGTACTGGATACCTCCTCCCTATTCTGTACCCAGGTATGCAATATGATTGGGTTCAGTCCTGCAGGAGCTTGCCTCTAATAAAAATGGGGCTCTATTTTTCAAGCTCTTTTGCATATGAAATCCTTCAAGTATGTTGCCCTTAGGGATGATTTTACTTAGGCTCATAGTCTAGGACCTTTCTTAAAAGTGCGGAGTAAGCAGGTACTCAGTGTGCAATACAAATCAAGTATGGAAGAGATTATTTATTCCTACACACACAGGAAAAGTTAAACATTAAAAATACCCCAAACCCTCTTGAGCATTCATTAACAAAACAGGATTACATAATTTACCTTACAAATACTGTTACAATCTTTAGGGAGACTAATATTCAAACCTTACCAAAACACAAAGCAATCAATACTATTGCTATTTAGGCATTTTACTTTTAACCTTGACATTGCATGTCCAGATGATGCTTGGTAAATTTCTTCTGATAATTTGGCCAAGCTTCTTGTCAGTAGCCAATTTCTCCAATGCATCTTCTATCATCCGCCAGCTCCAAACTCATAGGGCCCAAAACTTCCACATCATTTGACTTTACAAGGTCACTCCCAAGACTGGATCCAACTCAAGATATGTGTTCTTCTAAGTAAAGATCAGGAAAAAAAGCAAACACAAAAAGAGGCAGCCCAATCCCAGATTTAGGCTTACTGGGGAAAGACATATGTTTTTGTCATGTGTTCACAGTGGCTTAGAGGAGAGGGTGGAGAGAATAAGTGATCTGCACTATCTCCACCTGACTCTTAGACTGTAGCCAGATAGGTAGATAGGAACTTCTATTAACTCTGGATCCACAACCAATAAAACTCTTGGTCATCTCACAGTGTAAGCCCCTCAGGGATGAGTCATATTTGGCCAATAGCAGTTCCCTTAGGTTCCACATGATTATTTGAAACAAGCAATGGCAACTCTAAGTATGCTGGATATGGGAAGAGAGAGGGAGGATAGACCCTGCTGCATGATGATGCAAAATAAAGATTTGTGACAGTATGAAAAAGCAGGGGATGAGTGGCCAAAAGTGTCAAATTCTACAAAGTTAAGAGGATGAAGACGGAGGAAAAAATCCCTGAGGATTCCATTATGCTTTTTAAATTCATTCTATTTCTGAATTTCATCCACAAACTCAATGTCTGAATGACTTTCAATGTCAGAATGAACAGAAATGACTTCCACTGATTTTGCCTTAGGTATATTGTAGGAAGCAAAATGAAACTTTTCTGACCATTAGTCTTCAGCTCCTATTGGCATATAGCAGTAAATATAAAAATAATGAAAATGGAAGAAAGTTTATCATCCCCATTGGAACCATGTTAGATTGATGATGAGTATTAATGGATACCAAATGAATTGGAACAGGAAGTTGATGTAATTCTACTTAGTAACAATTCCATTTAGAATGTTTTCAGATTTATTAGGAAGATGGAAATTGACATTTGACAAAGCCATCAGTAATGACAACTGTCCTTCGCTGAATTGTTCTCACAGTTCGTTGTACCTTAGGCACTAGTTGTCTAAATGTAAAGAAAGAACTGCTCTGGTATTTACTGCTTCTCTCCCTTCCTTCCTTCCTATATCCTTTTCTGGTCCCCACTTCAACTCCTGCCACTATCAAAAGAAATGCTTTCTACAGGGAAGAAGGGTACTAGATCTGCACACTGGTCACTAATCAAGTCTCCCACTATTATTAAGAGATAGTGAGATTGGTTCTATTTTTAGACCATTATGTTGGGACAACAATTTTATATCACTCCTTTCCCAGATCTCTTCTCTTCTATGATGCTTCAGCACAGTATATATTAAATTATATAGTTTATTCAAGGAATTGGATTGGGATACCAGCTATAGTATAGATAGACAGTTATACTGCCAACATTCAATTCAGTCACAGAATCTCTTTGACATTAAGCTTGGAATTCTAAGCTTTTAAGTTCCCTTCGCTTTTACCCCCACCTTTCTGATGAAGTCACATATTTTTTGCATGGTGTCCAGAAGCAACTACCAGCATACCATGATTAGATTTTCTTTTACTAGTTCTTTTTTTCCTAGGTCCACATTGTCCAGATCAGTTTCTATAGGGAGATGAGTCCTAATTGATCTTTCAGGTTACCTTCCTGTTCAATTAACTTGATCAATATCCCCTTGTTTTGTTAAATCTTTCCCCAGAGATTCCTGTTCTCTATTATCTCCTCCAGAAACCTCATTCCTATTAGATCAGCCCTACTCTTCCCCAGGTCAATTCTAACCTGACTTGCTTACTTCCTAATTCATTCCAATATTCCCTTTGGAACTCTTGCTATGTCATAAACAAAATTCCTCATATACTTAAACTTGTCAACCAACATTCTTCCATTGCTTGATTTAACTGAATCTCATATTTTCCCTGAAGACATCATCTTATGCAACTATTGGAAACTCTTGTCTCTTCCCATTCCCCTTGATTCAAAGGCCAGAAAGAAGATATGTCATATTCTGTTTCCCATTGATGCTTCTAGACCATTCCTCTCCCTCCATCTTTGATAAACATTTCTAAGAGAAACATCATGGTCAGGGGGATAGAGTACTGGATTTGGAGGTAGGAAGACCTACATTCAAATCCTATCTCACATACTTACTAGTCATGTGACCTAGAGCAAGTGGCTCAGTCTCTGGGTCTGTTTCCTCATCTATAAAATGGGAGGGTTGTACTTGATCATCTCTAAAGTCCTTTCTAGCTGAGTCATTTTAATCATGTCCAATTTTTCAGACACTTTGGAATTTTCTTGCCAAAGATACTGGAGTGGTTTGCCATTTTCTTTGCTAGCTCATTTTACAGATGAGAAAACTAATGCAAACAGGGTTAAGTGACTTGCCCACAGTCAGACAGCTAGTGAGTATCTAAAGTCAGATTTGAATTCATGAAGAGGAGTCTTCATGACTCTATGCCTGGGGCTCTATCCAGTGTGCCATCTAGTTGCCCCTCACATTCTAATGGAGAGACGATAAAATATACTGGAAACTTCAATGCTAAGTCAAATGGAAAAGCACTGTGACCCTTAAGGAACAAAGGCAAAAGAGAGGAAGTTACCAGGTCACTTCTGCATAAGGATGACTTCCCTAGACTATAGTTTTGGAGGATAGTCTGGTAGCAAGACCAGTGAATTGGAAGAAAAGCATTAGTTTTATTGTCCCCAACTCTCTTGGGTTTACTCATTAATTGGTGTCAGTTTTTGGTAGGTAGTAGGGAGTCATTACCCATAGACAAAGATTGCTTCCCTTATGATGATTTTAAGGATGAAGCTAGGAGCAGGAATGATGGTCACAGTATTGCTATTCTCGGGACTCTTGGGCTCAGGGTCCTAGCTATCTCCACAAAAGTCTGAGGAAAGGTGTTATTGAGGTGAATTGATCTACCTGAAACTTTCTACCTTCTGTCTCTTCCAAAGTGCCTCTACTTTACCCAAGTTGGTTGGTTTATTCTGCCAGGGACTGTTGATGGTGGTTGTGGTGATAGGTGATGAGTGGTTGAGATGTGATATCTCTTTCCTCCTTTCTCTTCTTAAGGTTTTGTCCTAATGATAGTTGCAGAGGACAGATGAAAGCAGAGTCAATGGTCTGAAATCTTCACAATTTATTTTCTAGGTCAGTTTATTTTTTTTTCTCCTATTGCATATTTCACATTTTCCTTTTTTTCAGTCTTTTGACTTTGTTTTATTGTTTCTTGATGTCTCAAGGAGTCATAAGCTTCTGCTTGACCAATTCTAATTTTTAAGGAATCATTTTTTCCAGTGAGGTTTTGTACCTCTTTTACTATTTGGCCAATTCTGATTTTTAATTGTTAAATTCTTCAGTATTTTTTGTACCTTTTAATTGATTTTTAAGGGTTTTTTTGGTTCTTTAGCTCTTTTATGATTCATATACAATCTGCTTTTTCTTTGAGGCTTTGCTTGTAGATCAGGGGTCTCATGGAATCTCTTTTTGAGTAGATATTCAACCCTTTTGCCATCCCTAGGTTCTAATGTTGCTTCATAAGTGGCCATGGTTACCAATCATCCTCAACTCCATCTTCCTAAGATGCCTTGAGATGGAAAATTGGCTCATTATGCTTTCTGTTAATATTCCTTCTCAGAATGCAGTTTGGTATATTTTTTTTAAATTGTAAAGGGATGTATTGGAAGAGTTTGGCAAAACTGCTGACTTCATTCCATCATGTTGGTTCCATTCCTTTCAATATAATCTTTGGAACATTATGAAGTCATTGCTTGAAAGTTTACCTAGGAATGTACATAGGGAAGGAAAGGAAATTCACCATATTGTAGTTTTCTACTTTAACTATAATTATTTTTGCTAAGTAGATATAGAGATCAATTGTTTTTATCTAAGAAGGATTCTGGGTGCTATCATGTTCCTAACGTCCCTAGTTATGCTAGCTATACCTCTGTAGTTATAAAGTCTTGGGCTATTCATTTGGCTTTTCTAAGCTTCTTTATCAGTAAAATGATACTTTGAGCTAGATAATCTTTTAAATCTTTCCTAGCTCTAAAATTATATGATCCTATATGGAAAACTATATATTTTCCGTCTTCTGAAATGAATTTAGCTGCTGGGTCCCACCTAACTCTTAGTACCATTGAAATCCTTAAGTCTGATTTTGATTATATGATGCCTTGTGGCCCCTTAGTGTGGTCTGGCATCTATGAGTTAGTTTTTTTTTCCAGTCACCTTTGATTTTTTGTGATCTCATTTGGGACTTTCTGCAAAAATGCTAAAGATGTTTGCCTTTTGCTTCTCCAGCTCATCTTAAAGATGAGGAAACTGAGGGAAAGAGGGCAAATTGATTTGTCCAATGTTACACAATCTGTAAGTATTGGAAGTCAGATTTGAACTCCCGAAGAGGAATCTTCCTGACTCTAGGCCCAGAATTCCATTTATTATGCCACTTGATTGCCCATTAACTATTTTTTCACTTCTGTGACTGCTAACATTTAGGAACAGCACTATTCATTGGTAGAGTCACCTCTTTCCTATCTCACAGACTTTTTTCAAGCTATCTTAATGTTTTTATTGCTCTTTCTAGATATTTTGGGAACTTACATGATTAATTTAGGAGTTCCCTTTCTGATCTGACCAGTACCTACAGTTATTTTGTCATCAGGTGCAGTTTAGTATCTTGTATCATTGTATCTTCTCATGGAAAGTGATTAGCAACAAGTAATACTTAGAAGAACAATAGCATTTTAAAACTGAAATGAATCTTGGAGATTATTTAACCCAAGTCATTGATTTAAGGAGTAGATGACCCACAGAATGTTTAGAGTGATGGCCTCAGAGCCAGAAAGACCTTAGCTAGAATCATGCCTCAGACACTTAGGTGACTGTATGACATTGGACAAGCCAGTTAACCTCTTTCATCATCGCTTTGCTCACCTGCAAATATAGCCCTTTCCTGCCACACTTGTTTTGAGAATCAAATGAGATCACACGTGTAAAGTGCTTCATAGACCTTTAAATGATATATAAATGCTAACTAATTTTTTTTTCAAGATGACAGGAATTTATTTTAGGAAATGTTGATTTGAAAATACTATATAATGCTGGATATTGTTGTTGTTTTGTCCTTTGTTCTCAAATAGGATCATGACATCAAGGAGGTAATAGCATGACATGCAAGTGATTTGTATTTAAGTGAGGCAGGGCTGTGCAACGTCACCTGCCTCACTTTCTCCTCTGGAACCATTATGAAGAAACAATGTGCAGAGATGTAAAAGTGTCTAGATTTGACCCTGATCTTCTAACTCTAAATCTCAGTGTTCTTTCTAATATGTTAAATCTTTGTAAAGAACATTAAACCAGAAATTGAAAGACTGAGGCTAAAATCTCACATACTATTTGTGACTTTTGGGCAATCATAGAACTTCCTTAAGATTCTGTTTCTTTATGCTTAAGGTAGAACTACTGATACCTGCCCAATCTCCTTAGTTGTTCACAGGATTGTTTTGCGGACATCAATGGAATAATGCACATGAATGGCCTTTGGAAAGGATAAAAGCACTATTAGAATATAAAATATTAATAATTATTAGTGTTTACTTAATCAATAGTATTAGGGTTAGGGACCCCTGGGCAAAGAAACTAACCACGGACATGTTTCTACTGTTACCCACAATCAATCATTAATTACCTACCAGGCTGTACAAGCTCTGAGGCATTTTTCTGATGCTGGCAATGGTTGTTTGCTGTAGCAGTATGAAATGAATCCCTGTTGTGTTTGTGATTGATTATTGAGAAAGAGAAAAGAGGAGGAGAGAAGGGAGAGGGAAGAAAGAATGAAGCAGTTCTTGAGTATACATGGGAGTGGAAGGCAAATACTTGGAGAACAAGATGTACCATGGGGATTGGATCTGAGAAGCTGACAGCCTGTGACAGAATGTTAGGAAGGTACATCAAGGATAGTTCCCTATGGCTGATGTGAGAGCCTTGAGTTGTAGTTGCATAAATTGAATGTATTCTAAAGCCTTGCAGATGCTAAAACTGGATAAGTTGGCAATTTATTGAGACTTAAAGTGGCAAACATATCATTCCATCACCACTCCCTTGACCACCATCTTAATGAGTAAACATTTATTAAAAGCCAACTATGTGCTAGGTACTCTTTTAAGTGCTGGGGATACAAAGGGGTTTATCATTTAATAAGGGAGACAATATGCAAACAAATATATACAAGGCAAGCTATATACAGACTAAATTGGAAATAATTAAAAGAGAAATCACTGGAATTGAGGTGTTGACTAAGGTTTTCTATAGAAGTTAGGGTTTTATGTGACACTTAAAGGAAACCAGGAAGGCCAGTAGATAAGAGTGGAAGAGGGAGAGCATTCCAGGCATGGGGAACAGTCAGAGAAAATGCCTGGAGCTTATAGATGGATTCCATGTTCTTGGAATAGACAGGAGACCATTGTTACTGGATTAAAGAGTATGTGTTAGGGAGTAAAGTTTAAGAAATTGGTAATGTAGGCAGGGGAAGATGCCAGAGTATTTTGAATTTGAGCCTGGAGGCAATAGAAAGCCACTGGAGTTTATTGAGGTGGTGGAAGTGACATGATTGGATTTGTACATAAGGAAAAATCATTTTAAGGGCTGAATGGAGTGGAAAGAAACTTGAATCAGGCAGACCCATTGGCAGGCTATTGCCATAATCGAGACACAAGGTAATGAGGGCTTACACCAGAGTGGTGACATTGTCAAAGGAGACAAGGGGGTGTGTTCAAAAGGGGGTGCAAAGGTGAAATCAGTGGGCTTTAAACTGCTTGGATATGGGATTGAGGGACAGTTAGACTCCTAAGTAGTGAGCCTGAGGGATTATCACAGAGGTGGGGAACCTTTATTCTGCCAAGTACCATTTAGATATTTATTCATGGGCCATAAAAATTATCAATCTATAGAACTCAAGCAGTAGACATGTTTTTATCAGTGGAGATGTCAGTAAAGAAGAAGCACCTTTCAGAAAATCCCAGAAGATGAAACATTCCATCTGATTTGTAGCTGAAACCTTCCAAACATCTTACCTCCTGTTTTAGAATGTGAACCTTATTAAAGGCTGAGAATGCTGAACCTGGAGTTATAAGGCTTGGATTCAAATCCTGTCTCAAGAAATTTGCTAGCTATGTGACTTTGTGCAAATTACTTTAATCTGTTTGCCTCAGTTTCCTCATCGATAAAATGAGGAGGAAATTGTAAACCATGCCAGTATCTTTGCCAAGAAAACCCTAAATGAGATCATGAAGAGTCAAACTCACTGAACATCAACAACAAATTATAGTTGTGATAGTCAAACAATAGTAATAACAACAATAATTATGAGATGCAAAACTGTCTTAATCTTTTATAATCTCAGTGTTTTGCACATAGTAAGCACTTAATCAGAGGTCCTCAAACTACAGCCCGTGGGCCAGATGCAGTAGCTGAGGATGTATTATCCCCCTTACCCAAGGCTATGAAGTTTCTTTATTTAAAGGCCCACAAAACAAAGTTTTTGTTTTTTTTTACTATAGTCCGGCCCTCCAACAGTCTGAGGGACAGCGAACTGGCCCCCTATTTAAAAAGTTTGAGGACCCCTGACTTAAATATTTTTTCATCCATTCATTCATTCATTCAGTCTTGGATCATAGTGTATATTTCTATAGAGTAATTCAGGACTTTGAGGGAACAATAATGTCAAGGCCATGAAAATACTGAAAAATATGTACACTCAGTTCTGAGCCCCAGCAGCCTCCACATAGAAAAAAGGAGTTGCTAATTTGGAGCTATAACATGAATGTGAGCATAATTAGGGGAAAATGGGGAAATGACAGCTTCCAATCCCATCCATACACTGATAACCAATTTAGGAGAGTTGGTCTTTCACTAACCTAATCACAGAAAAGGTGCTGGATTATAAGATGTTTTTTAAACATATGTTTTTATTTATTTTGTTAAAATACTTTCCAATTACATTAAAAAGTTTCAACATTCATTTTAAAAATTTTGAGTTCCAAATTCTTTTCCTACCTCCTGTTCTTCCCTCACCTCTTGAAAAGGCAATCAATGTGATATTGATTTTACATGTGAAATTATACAAAATATATTTCCATTCAAAATGTATAGCCATGTTGCAAAAGAAAAAACATACATACATACACAAAATAAAGAAAGTGAAAAAAGTATGCTTCATCTGCACTCAGAGTCAATCATTTCTATCTCTGGAGATAGATAGCATTCTTTATCATGGGTTCTTTGGACTTGTCTTAGATGATTGTCTTGATCAGAGTAGCTAAGTCCTTCATGCTTGATCATCCTTCTAATACTGCTGTTTTTATGTACAATATTCTTCTTATTCTTCTCACTTCACTTTACATCGATTCATATAAAACTTCCAGGTTTTTCTGAACTGATTCTGCTCATCTTTTCTTACAGAATAGATATAAGGAGGGATCTCAGAAATGTTTTAATTTGCATTTCTTTAATCAATAGTAATCAACAGCATTTTTTTCATGTGACCATTGATAGCTTTGATGTCTTCTTCTGAAAATGGCTTGTTCTAGCCATTCTCCAATTGAAAAATGGTCAAAGGATATGAACAGACAATTCTCAGATGAAGAAATTGAAACTATTTCTAGTCATATGAAAAGATGCTCCAAGTCATTATTAATCAGAGAAATGCAAATTAAGACAACTCTAAGATACCACTACACACCTGTCAGATTGGCTAAGATGACAGGAAAAAATAATGATGATTGTTGGAGGGGATGTGGGAAAACTGGGACATTGATGCATTGTTGGTGGAGTTGTGAACGAATCCAACCATTCTGGAGAGTAGTTTGGAACTATGCTCAAAAAGTTATCCAACTGTGCATACCCTTTGATCCAGCAGTGTTACTACTGGACTTATATCCAAAGAGATTATAAAGAAGGGAAAGGGACCTGTATGTGCACGAATGTTTGTGGCAGCCCTTTTTGTAGTGGCCAGAAACTGGAAGCTGAATGGATGTCCATCAGTTGGAGAATGGCTGAATAAATTGCGGTATATGAATATTATGGAATATTACTGTTCTGTAAGAAATGACCAACAGGATGATTTCAGAAAGGCCTGGAGAGACTTACACGAACTGATGCTGAGTGAAATGAGCAGGACCAGGAGATCATTATATATTTCAACAACAATACTATATGATGACCAGTTCTGATGGACCTGGCCATCCTCAGCAACGAGATCAACCAAATCATTTCCAAATGGAGCAGTAATGAACTGAACCAGCTACGCCCAGAGAAAGAACTCTGGGAGATGACTAAAAACCATTACATTGAATTCCCAATCCCTATATTTATGCCCACATGTATTTTTGATTTCCTTCACAAGCTAATTGTACAATATTTCAGAGTCTGATTCTTTTTGTACAGCAAAATAACGTTTTGGTCATATATACTTATTGTGTATCTAATTTATATTTTAATGTACTTAACATCTACTGGTCATCCTGCCATCTGGGGGAGGAGGTGGGGGGTAAGAGGTGAAAAATTGGAACAAGAGGTTTGGCAATTGTTAATGCTGTAAAGTTACCCATGCATATATCCTGTAAATAAAAGGCTATTAAATAAAAAAGAAAAAAAGAAAGAAAAAAAGAAAGAAAATGGCTTGTTCTTATTCTTTAACCACTTATACATTGGAAAATGACTTTTTTTTTGTAAATTTGGCCCACTTCCCTATATATTTGAGAAATGAATCCTTTATCAGATTAATATGCTCTAAAATTCCATACACACCCATCCCAGTTTCCTGCTACCCTTCTTACTTTGACTGCATTAGTTTTGTTTTTAATTTTATTTAATCAAAATTATCCATTTTATGGAATATTGTTGTCCTATAAGAAATGATCAGAAGATTAATTTCAGAAAGGCCTGGAGAGATTTATATGAACTGGTACTAAGTAATTGAGTAGGACCAAGAAACATTGTACACAGCGAGATTATGTGGTGATCAACTGTGATAAATTTGGCTCTTTCTTTAAAAAATTTTTAAAATAACTTTTTATTTTTCAAAATATATGCAAAGGTAGTTTTCAACATGTACCCCTGCAAAACCTTGTGTTCCAAATTTTTCTTCCTCCCTCCCTATTTTCCCCCTCCCCTAGACAGCAAGCGATCCACTATATATATCAAACATTTCCACATTTCTCATGCTGTACAAGAAAAATCAGATCAAAAAGGAAGGAAAAAGAAAAAGAAAAAAAACAAAAAAGAAAATAATAACAAAGATGAAAATACTATGTTGTGATCCACATTCAGTCCCCATAATCCTCTCTCTGGATGCAGATGTCTCTCCCCATCACAAGTCTATTGGAATTGGCCTGAATCACCTCATTGTTGAAAAAAGTCAAGTCTATCATAGTTGATCATCACATAATTTGTTGTTTCTGTGTACAGTGTTCTCTTAGTTCTACTCACTTCACTCAACATCAGTTCTTGTAAATCTCTCCAGATCTTTCTGAAATCATTCTAATGATCATTTTTCATAGAACATTAATATTCCATTCCATTCATGTGCCATAACTTATTTAGTCATTCCTCAGCTGATGAATATCCACTCAGTTTTCAGTTCCATACCATTACCAAAAAATACTGTTACAACCATTTTTGCATATGTGGGTCCTTTTCCTTTTTTTTATGATCTCCTTGGGATACAGACCCACTAGAAACAGTACTGGATCAAAGGGTGTGCACAATTTGATAGCCCTTTGGACATAGTTCCAAACTGCTCTCCAGAATAGTTGGATCAGTTTATAACTCCACTAACAATGTATTAGTGTCCCAGTTTTTTCACCTCCCCTCCAACATTTATCAATATCTTTTCCTGTCATCTTAGCCAATCTGACAGGTGTGTAGTGTACCTTAGAGTTGTCTTAATTTGTATTTCTCTAATCAATAGTGATTTAGAGCATTTTTTCATATGGCTATAAATGGCTTTGATTTCTTCATCTGAAAATTATCTGTTCATATCCTTTGACAATTTATCAATTGGAGAATGTCTTGTATTCTTATATATTTAAGTCAATTCTCTATATACTTTAGAAATGAGACCTTTATCAAAAACCTTGGATGTAAAATTTTTTCACAATTATCAAAAACCTTGGATGTAAAATTTTTTCACAATTTTCTGCTTCCCTTTTAATCTTGGCTGCATTGATTTTGTTTGTACGAAAACTTTTCAATTTAATATGATCAAAATTATCCATTTTGTATTTCATTATCTTCTCTAGTTCTCATTTAGCCATATATTCCTTCCTTATTCACAGATCTGAGAAATAGACTATCCTTTATTCTTCTAATGTATTTATAATATCACTCTTGATGTCTAAATAATGAACCCATTTCAACCTTATCTTGATATAGGGTGCTAGGTATTGATCATTGCCTAGTTTCTGCCATGCTATTTTCCAATTTTCCCAGAATTTTTTGTTAAATAGGGAGTTCTTATCCCAAAACTAGGGTTTGGGGGTTTATCAAACATTAGATTGCTATAGCCATTCACTATTGTGTCTTGTGAACCTAACCTATTCCACTGATCCAATAGTCTGTATCTAATTTGGCTCTTTGCAATAATGAAGTGATTCAGAGCAATTCTAATAGACTTGTGATGGAGAGAGCCATCTGCATCCAGAGAGAGGACAATGGGGACTGAATATAGATCACAATATAGTATTTTAATTTTTTTGTAGTTGTTGTTTGCTTGCTTGTTTTTTTCTTTTTCATCTGATTTTTCTTGTGCACCATGATAAATGTGGAAAGAACTGCACAAGTTTAACTTATGTTGGATTACTTGGTGTCCAGGAAGAGGGGGAGGTGGAAAAGGAGGGAGAAATTTTTGGAACACAATGTTTTGCAAGGGTGAATGTTATTTTGCGTTTATTTTGAAAAATAAAAAGCTATTATTATCTTTTTAAGTCATCCATTTTGCTTTTCATGAACATGATATTTCTTCTTTTGTCATAAACTCTTTTCTTCTCCATAGATCTGAGAGGTTATTTTTTTCCTTGTCCCCCAATTTTATTTTGATATCACCCTTTATGTATAAATCATGCTGGATAAGGAAGTGTTAAACTAGCTATACTGGCAATAGAATAAGTATGGACATAGGGACTTGACATGGGATATTCCCAGTTTGGAGAATCTCCTAGATGAAAAAACTTTTTGTAATAATTCAGGTCAGCACCCTCTCTGCTGCACTGGATTCTTAAGAATTGCCCAGAACACTGATAGTTTAATTAACTTGGCATATGGATTAAAAGTGGGACTTAAAGCCAGTTTTCCTAATTTTAAGTCTAATATTACATCCACTAGATAGCTTCTGGCATCAGGACTGCACTTTAATGTCCCAGGCAAGGAGGAACAATTTACAAGTATAGGAAGCAGTAAACCCTTTTCTCCAAGTGCTACCTTTTCAGAATCTCTAAAATGCTAGATACTAATATGTTTAAATTTTTGTTTTATTTTTAATTTATGGAACAAAAAAAAAGCATTTCCATAACAAGATAATAAGAGATGATTCCACATGAAACTTTAAATCTATTATGAACAAGTTGTTATTTTTTAAAATATATAATAAAACTAGCATATAAATTTTTTTCTTCCCTCCTCCCCTGCCCTAGAGATGGCTGTCATTAGATACAGATATGTATATATAGGCAGTTCTTTCTCTGGATACAAATAGAGTATGTCTTCATATGCTCTTTGTAATTAATTCAGATACTCATTATAGTTAAAATGACTTATTTGCTTAAAGTTGTTCTTAAAAAAATATTGCTCTTACAGTATATAACATTCTCTTGGTTCATAAGGACATTTATAATTTTTTGAAGATTGATTACTTCTCTGAGAAGCTGGAGAATTATCATCCTTGACTTTGTATTCAATTGAGATTATAGAAGCCTCCCTTGAACTCTGGACATCCTTCCAGCTTCCCGACAGTGGTGGAAAAATCCCAATTCTATTACATCCCACTCATTTGGACCTGGCAGTCAGTACATTTTCACATTATCTCATAATTCATTCAAATGTTGTTACCTACCTAAGGTATCTCTAGCTATATAATCTTTGACTTCTTTCTAGGTCTCACTTTTCTTCTTCATAAAATGAGAGAGTTAGTCTAGATGGCATCAAAAGTTCTATATACCTGTGTTACTTCCCTAGCATATAGAATGTTTCATCTACATGAAGAGATGCTGACACCAAAGGAGATTCTGGGATGTTAAGCAGTGATCCTAGATGGTTCTTAATAATTCACAAGACATACCAATTAGACTTTCAAGAAAATATTTTAATGATCTAGAAAAAGTAACAACAAAATTCACATGGAATAATAAAAGGTCGAGAATCTCAAGGGAATTAATAAAAAAAAAAATCAAATGAAGGTGGCCTAGCTGTACCTGATCTAAAACTATATTATAAAGCAGCGGTCACCAAAACCATTTGGTATTGGCTAAGAAATAGATTAGTTGATCAGTGGAACAGATTAGGTTCACAAGACAGAATAGTCAACTATAGCAATCTAGTGTTTGACAAACCCAAAGATCTTAACTTTTGGGATAAATATTCATTATTTGACAAAAACTGCTGGGATAACTGGAAACTAGTATGGCAGAAATTAGGCATGGACCCACACTTAACACCGTATACCAAGATAAGATCAAAATGGGTCCATGATTTAGGCATAAAGAATGAGATTATAAATAAATTAGAGGAACATAGGATAGTTTATCTCTCAGACCTGTGGAGGAGGAAGAAATTTGTGACCAAAGATGAACTAGAGACCATTATTGATCACAAAATAGAAAATTTTGATTACATCAAATTAAAAAGCTTTTGTACAAACAAAACTAATGCAAACAAGATTAGAAGGGAAGCAACAAACTGGGAAAACATCTTCACACTTAAAGGTTGCAATAAAGGCCTCATTTCCAAAATATATAGAGAATTGAATCTAATTTATAAGAAACCAAGCCATTTTCCAATTGATAAATGGTCAAAGGATATGAACAGACAATTTTCAGATGATGAAATTGAAACTATTACCACTCATATGAAAGAGTGTTCCAAATCACTATTGATCAGAGAAATGCAAATTAAGACAACTTTGAGATACCACTACACAACTGTCAGATTGGCTAAGATGACAGGAAAAAATAACGATGAATGTTGGAGAGGATGCCGGAAAACTGGGACACTGATACATTGTTGATGGAGTTGTGAAGGAATCCAACCATTCTGGAGAGCAATCTGGAATTATGCCCAAAAAGTTATCAAACTGTGCATACCCTTTGACCCAGCAGTGTTACTACTGGGCTTATACCCCAAGGAGATACTAAAGAAGGGAAGGGGACCTGTATGTGCCAAAATGTTTGTGGCAGCCCTATTTGTAGTGGCTAGAAACTGGAAACTGAGTGGATGCCCATCAATTGGAGAATGGGTTGGGTAAATTGTGGTATGTGAATGTTATGGAATATTATTGTTCTGTAAGAAATGACCAGCAGGATGAATACAGAGAGGCTTGGAGAGACTTACATGAACTGATGCTAAGTGAAATGAGCAGAACCAGGAGATCATTATATACTTCAACAATGATACTGTATGAAGATATATTCTGATGGAAGTGGATTTCTTTGACAGAGACCTAATTTAGTTTCAATTGATCAATGATGGACAGAAGCAGCTACACCCAAAGAAAAAACACTGGGAAATGAATGTAAACTGTTTGCATTTTTGTTTTTCTTCCCAGGTTATTTTTACCTTCTGAATCCAATTCTCCCTGTGCAACAAGAGAACTGTTTGGTTCTGCACATATATATTGTATCTAGGATATACTGCGACATATTCAACATGTATAGGACTGCTTGCCATCTAGGAGAGGGGGTGGAGGGAGAAAGGCGAAAAATCGGAATAGAAGTGAGTGCAAGGGATAATGTTGTAAAAAATTATCCTGGCATGGGGTTCTGTCAATAAAAAGTTATTATAATAAAAAAATAAAATTTAAAAAAATGATTCACAAGACAGTACTACCTAAGAACTGGGATCTTGCTGGGCAGAATCCAGTTCATCTCCATTTCCCACTCAGAATTCACTGTGCTACTTCAGAGGCAATGTCATTCACTTGGCTTCCTGTTTCTAATCCTGTGGGTTAATATTGCTGAATATTGTCAATGTTCTGTTACCCTTCTCTCAGTTGGCCTTTTCTCATAGTTGGCTTCATTTCAGGAGCAACTGAAAGGATTCTGCTCACAAACACACACACACACACACATACTTATTGAAACATAATAATGAAAAAAGCTAATTACTAAATTAGATCATATGTTCTGTGTCAGACTACAACAGCATTTCTAAGAAGCAAAAACTAAACTTTTATTTTTTTGTAAATAATCTAATATAGAAGCTAAGAATTTGCACATCTTGGGGTATGATGGTTATGATACATAATACATCTTTAGATTTGGGTAGATATACTCATAGGTAGCCCTTACTTTATCAAGAGATAAATCATCAGATTATTTCTTAATGCTTATCTGATTTCTTAGAACCAACCACTGAGACTCAAAGTTGAAAGAGATCACAGAGGTTATTTGATCTAATCTTAACTCAAACCACTGATTTCCCCAGAGATGTCCTCAACTGGTTATTATCCAAAATCTGAATTCCTCTAGAAATGATAAATTCATTACCTATCAAGACAACCCATTCCATTTCATACAGTACTAATTTTAGGAAGTTTTTATTTGTGTTAAATTTAAACATATTTCTATAAGCATATTTCTATAAGGCTGATACATATTGCCACCTCTGTAGAATGTAAGTCCCTTGAGAGCAGGGAGCTTCCCTTACATCTTTGAATCTCTAGTAGTTAACTCAGATCTTGACAAACAAGAGTATAATTTCTCTCCTATATGACAAGTTCTCAAATATTGGAAGACAACTCATGTTCTTCATGAGCCTTCTCTTACTCAGAAAACATTTGATCCTTCAACCATTTTTAATATAGTATAATTACATAATTATAGTACTTCATAGGCTATTAACCTATGTACAACTAGTGCATCAGGCTTGGAGACAAGAAGATCTGAGTTCAAATTTAATTTTGAACAGCCTTATTAATTGTGTGGTTCTAGGTAAATCACTTAACCTCTCATCTGCAAAATAGGAATAATAACAGCACCTACCTCCCAGTGGTGTTATGAGGATCAAATGAGATATTAAATGTAAAGCACTTAGCACAGTGCCTGGAACAAAGTAAGAGTTATATAAATGCTAGTTATTATTATTATTTATAGATAGGATCATAAGAGTTTTTAGGTAAGTGATCAGGGAAGGACTCAACATTGGTGGATGGTCCAAAGAAAATCTTCTAGAGGACATCAGGCCAGTGTCTTGGTAGAATGATAGAACTTGACTTTAAGGAACTATGGCAACAGGCAATAACACTACTCAAATAACCAAGAAGTTGGCATCAAGGAAGTCTACTAAGAAATAGCTTCAGGGGCTGGGTGACTACCTCAGAGGGCTGCCATAAGAGAAGGCTTTAAATGTAATTCAACAAATATATTTTAAGGTGTTACTGTGTGCAGAGCTCTATTCTAGGTACTGGAGGGAGAAGTTAAATAACATATTATACCTATCCTTTTTAAATATATAGCCTAGCAGCGAGATATGATGGTATATTTAACTACACAATAATATGTGATAAGTGCATCAAGAAAGAGTAAAAAAAAATGTTATTCAGAAGTGTAAATTCCTAACAAGTAAGATCTAAGAAGGCTTCCTAGAGAAGATAACATTTTTATCAAGCTTTCAGCAATGGATAGGAACTTAATTAAAAATGGATGGGGAGTAGATAATACGCTAAGATGTTCTAAAGGATGGGAGAGCTGAGTGATGTGTACATATGCTGGGTATTCTTTATAAATGCTGAAGTTTGAAGTTTCATTAATTATTAGAACAAATCAGAATGTGGTTTTTAAAGAAACTTAGACACAAAACTCCTGCAGCAATTAAGTATTAGGAGAATGAGGCAGAGACTATAGTACTAGAAAAGACTAAACGTTAGCTTAGTGGGGTAAAAGGTTAGGATCACCTTATTGGAACCAAGACATGAAGTCAAGGAGGAATTTTTAGCAAAGCTGGCTTAATGCTAAATTCCCAAACTTTGAAACTAAGAATTTTTATATCTCTCCTGTCTAGAAGTCAGACTGGTCTCAGATCTTGGGGAAGGACTGAGTATATAGTGGCCATAGCTGTGAGGACCTGAAGGATACTGGAACAGAGCCATGTTGGTCCTTATATCTATTTATTGATGCTTTATTACTTATTTATATGATTGATATGTAAATTAGAAAAGATTTAAAGAAACAAACCTTTGTTATAATTAGTTCAATACTCTTCAATTGGTCTCCATTAATGTTTATTTGAATTGATTATTTTCGTCTCAAGTTTGAGTAGAATACATTGTTTTAGTCCAATCTTTCTTGATAACCAGATTTTGTAGTCAGTTATATTTTCTCTCCTCTCTATTTAAAAGTATTTTATTTTTTCCATTTATATGTAAAGATGATTTTTGATACTAATTTTTATGAAAGTTTTTTTTACTCTCCCACTTTCCCCAGGACAGCAAGCAATCTAATATTTATACATGTGCAATCATATTAAACATATTTTCATATTAGGCATGCTGTAAAAAAATAATCAGAAAAAAAGGGGAAAACACAAGAGGGAAAAAACCAACAACAAAAAGTAGAAATAGCATGCTTCGATCTGCAATAAGAGTCCATAATTCTTTTTCTAAATGTGGATAGCATTTTCTTTCATAAGTCTTGGAATTGTCTTAGATCATTGTATTGCTGAGAAAAGTTGTCTATCAAAGTTGATCATTATGGAATGTTGTTGTTTTCTCCTTGTTCTTCTCACTTTACTCAGCATCAGTTCATGTAAGTTTTTTCAGGTTTTTCTGAAATCTGCCTGCTCTTCATTTCTTATAACACAATAATATTCTATTATATTCATATACACAATTTGTTCAGCCATTCTTTAATTAATTGACATCCCCTCATTTTCCAGTTCTTTGCCTCTACAAAAAGAGTTGTTATATGTTTTTATACATGTGGGTCCTTTTCCATTTTTTATGATTTCTTTGGGATACAGATCTAGAAGTGGTATTGCCAACAATATTTTCATCAAAATCTATCATAGGTACTTTTTCTTTTGTTAGAAGTTTGCTTGTTTAAACATTCTTGAAAATATATTATTATTATCAATAGATACCATGTTATCTTCTGTTAGGTATAGAGGCTTAGTAACTTAACACTTCCATTTCCAGCTCCATCCAGAATAATAAATCTGGAAAGTAGATAGCAAAGAATCTTTTGACTTGATTAACAAGGTGGTTTTCTATTATTAACAGTTTAGGATGACCTTGATTCAAAAATTACCTTTTGCTTTTAAAAGAGTCCCATTTCCTTTGGTCCTGAGATATAGGGCTTGTCACAGAGAACAATGTTGCCTCTAACCATCAAAGGACGCAAGGAAGAAGCATTGAATAAACACCTCTAACAAGAGTGTCCCCAAATCATTCTGTAGCTTTAAACTATTCAAAAATCTGTTAAAGTTTAAAACAATACTAAGGCTTTTGAGACACCTTGTTTACTTATATGACTAGAATGGAAGTAAAGATAAACAGAATTATGGACTTGGAACTTGAAGGAACTGCAAAAGTTACTTAGTCCAACTCTTTCATTTTATAAATGTACAATGTAAGTCTCATTCAGATACAGAATTTGTTCAAGTCATGGGACCAGTATCTGAACCAAGTGTTTTCCCCACTGTACCGTATTTCCTCTTTAGGAATCTTGAGACCACACTCATCTACTCACTGATTCTCCTCCAGAAAAGAAAGGCAATGAGCAGCAGAACATCTCTTGGTCAATTTCCATTTGTACCCTACCTAGTAGGAAACCTAGGAACATACCTGGTATCTTCTACCTAGTAGTATTCTACCTAGGAAGATTCAGTTTCCTCTTTTGTCTCTTCATATACAAACACGAAATTTCTGTTTCTTTAGTAGGCTTCAGCCCACCAAGTGTCCTATGGACAATTGCCAAAAACCATGATTTTAGCGGACCTCAGAATTATTACAAGGAATTTTCAAGTGCATCAATCTTATCTTAAATACAAATGAACAGTACTTGCAAAGTCTGTGACTGCAGCTGTGTGAGCAATCTCCCTCTTTATCAAGATCTGCTTGGTTTAGAAGGCCTTTTTTGGTGACAATGAGCAATGCCCTAAACCTAGATTGGTTATAAAAAAAAAAAGAAATGAGGCAAATCAATTACATTTTCATGTGAAAATAATTTAAATGTATCTTTACATAGAATCTAGTCCAATTATTTTATTTTATTAAAAATTAACAAAGAATTAATGTAATTTGCCCAATATCACACAGATGGGTTTATTGGAGAGAATGGAGAAAAAGATGAGTTGTATCCCCAAAATCCTTGCTCAGGAGAAGATTGTCTTTAAAGACTTGATGTAGACATGCCAGAGCTACTTCTTAACTTATCTGGCAGAGAATGAAGATATAGAGTTTTAGAGAAGAGTATTTTCTTTAATACTCTAGTACTTTGTCCTTTTCTTTAGTATAGAATCTCTTCCTGCATCTTAGTTAATGACAAAGACAGCAAAATTTTCCCTTTGCTAGTTAGGTTGCTCAGCTGTTTCTCTCTTCTCCCTTGTATACTCTCTTACTATTCCATAAAGTGGACAGAAGGAGATAAAAAAAGTCTGCCAGCAGCATTAAAGGCTCTATAAAAATCCCATGACTATCTTTCCAATCAGAAGGGAATAATTTTACCTTCTCTTAAACTGACTAATTTATTCCAAGCTTCTTCCTCCCATCAGATAGCTGAATGTTTAGTAATTAATTTGAACCTACTGTACATTCACATGGTTTCTTTACTAATCCTTCAGGGTCCCTGCAGATTTTACAGTCTGGTTCTGGACAGAAGGCTTTTGTTTTTGCTTCAGGTTTGTTTGCTTTATCCAAAATTATGATTTCATTATTGTGAGGAACTCACATTATAAAATTTTCTCCATCAATACCGATTATCAATTCATTTGTAATTTATGGTTTTTAAGAGTAACCTTGAGGAACAGAGAGCTGAAGTGATTTGCCTGTCTCATAGCTAGTATGTATTAGAGTCAAGCCTTGAACATAGGTGTTTTTTATTCCCATGATGGTCATCTACACTCACACACACACACACACACACACACACACACACACACACTATTACCCGGCCTCATTACATTCTTTTAAACGTATAATTTCTCCTTTCATAATAGAACCTGAGTTCCAAAGTCCATTGGTATGAGACTCTTTCCCCGTTTGTGGGTACTGATTGCTTAATGTCCTGAGTCTGCATGAAGGACAAGATAGAGTTGGTAGGAATGGGAGCAGAGAGTAAATGGGAGTAGAGAGAAATCAAGTTGCTTCAGGCTTTTTGGGGCTGTGTCTGACTTCCAGCTTACAGAGAGATGACATGGGATGCCAACCTCTTTGCTTCAAATTGAATCTTTGAGGGACAAAATTAACAAAAAAGTCAGGATAAAATTATTTTCCAGCCCAGTAAAGTTTAGGGAGTCAGTAGGGAAAAGTCTGTCTCATAGGGTAGTGGTTGTCAAGAGTACAGTGTAGGCAGCACAGGCTGCACTTTGGGAGCAGCTGCAGCAGTGGGACAGCAGCTGGGAGCTCTTGGCACACAGATGGTAGGAGGTTCAGACAAGCAGTAAGAAGACAATTACACTGACCCTTTGCTGGCACTGTGTGTAGGATTCTGTTGCCTTGCCTATACATAGTTTCAGTTGTAGTTCAAGATCAAAAAACAAAACCAGTATATTGTAGTTATAGTTCTAGGAGGAGCAGGAACCCAATGTGGGGGCTCTTGTTTCAGGTCGAGGACAGAGAGAAGCATTATAGCTTAAAAAGAGAGGATAGGGAGGGAAAAGTTGCATTTATAAGGTACGAGAGAGTAAAAGTACTCATAGTCACAGGGATTCGGGAGCCCTATGTTAGGGCTAGAGTACAGGCTAGGAAAACAGTGACTACATCTCTCCTAAGGTCACAGAACTGAAAACTTTCAACCCCCTCAGAACCAGCTCTGAAAACAGCAGCACAAAAACCCTTTATATTGGAACAGTGCTCCCTCCATACCAGGAGCAGAGGCCAAATTTAACATAAAGTCAAAAGTCAAAATAGGCTGGAAAAATGAAGAAAAAACAACAATGAACCTGATCATTGAAAGTTACTGTGGAGAGAGGGAAAATCAAGACATAAATCCAGAAGACAATGAAATCAAATAACTACATGCATAGCCTTAAAGAAAAATGTGAATTTGACACAAGCCCCCCAAAAAAGAATTCCTGGATGAGCTCAAAAAGAATTCTAAAAATCAAATAAGAAAAGTAGAAGAAGAAATGAGAATTGTACAAGAAAATTATGAAAAGAGACTCACAACTTGGTAAAAGAAACATATGCAAAAAATTCAAAGAAAATAATATACTAAGGAATAGAACTGATCAAATCTTGAGAAAGGCACAAAAGTCCATTGAAGAGAAGAATATTTTTTGGTAGTTGCTCTTTCTTTACTCTTTTTGTTGTTGTTGTTTATCTTTTTAAATAATAGCTTTTTTATTTTCAAAATATATGCAAAGATAGTTTTTAACATTCACCCTTGCAAAATCTTGTGTTCCTAATTTTTCTCACTCCTGGTCCCTACTCCAAGTAATCCAATATATATTAAATATGTACAGTTCTTCTATACATATTTCCACATTAGTAATGCTGCATAAGAAATAGATCAAAAAGGGGAAAAATGAAAAAAATAAGAAAAAGCAAGAAAACAACAATAAAAAAGGTGAAAAAATTGTGTTGTGATCCACATTCAGTTCCCATACCCTCTGGATGCAGATGGCTCTCTCCATCCCAAGTCTATGGGAATTGGCCTGACTCATCTCATTGTTGAAAAGTACCACATCCAACAGAATTGATCATCCCATAATGTAGTTATTGCTGTTTACAATATTCTCTTGGTTCTACTCATTTCACTTAGCATCAGTTCCTGTGAATCTTTTCAGGCCTTCCTGAAATCATCCTGCTGATGGTTTCTTATAGAACAATAATATTCCATTATATTCATATACCATATATCTTTCAGATACAAACCCAATAGAGACATTTTCCAAATTGCTCTCCAGAATGATTGGATCAGTTCACAACTCCACCACTGTATTAGTGTCCCAGTTTTCCCACATCCCTTCCAACATTTATCAATATGTTTTCCTGTTTTCTTAGACAATCTGAGATTTGTGTAATGGTACCTCAGAATTATTTTAATTTTTCTAATCAATTGTTATTTAGAGTATTTTTTCTTATGACCAGAAATGGTTTTAATTTCTTCATCTGAAAATTGTTTGTTCATATACTTTGACCATTTATCAATTAGAGAATGTCTTGTATTCTTATAAATTTGAATCAATTCTCTATGTATTTTAAAAATTAGACCTTTATCAGAATCCTTTGATATAAAGATTTTCCCCCAGTTTTCTTCTTCCTTTCTAATCTTGTCTGCATTGGTTTTGTTTGTATAAAGCTTTTTAATTTAATATAATCAAAATTATCCATTTTGAATTTCATACTATACTTTAGTTTTTCTTTGGCAATAAATTCCTTCCTTCTCCACAGATCAGAGAGGTAGACTATCCTTTGTTCTTATAATTTACTTATAGTATCACTCTTTATATCTATATCATGAACCCATTTTGGTCTTATCTTAATATAGGGTTTTAGGTATTGATCATTGCCTAGTTTCTGCCATACTATTTTCCAATTTTCCTAGCAATTTTTGTCAAATAGTGAGTTCTTATCACAAAGCTAGGGTCTTGGGGTTTATCAAATATGAGATTACTATAGTCATTGGCTATTATGTCTTGTGAACCTAAACTATTCCACTGATTAAATACTCTATTTCTTAGTCACTACCAAATGGTTTTGATGATAATTGGTTTATAATATAGTTTTAGATCTGGTTCAGCTAGGCCACCTTCGTTTGCATTTTTTCTTACTAATTCCTTTGAAATTCTTGACCTTTTGTTCTTCCAGATGAACTTAGTTATTATTTTTTCTAGCTCTGTAATGTAGTTTCTTGGCAATTTGATTGGTAGGGCATTGCATAAATAGATTAATTTAGGTAGAATTGTCATTTTTATTATATTATCTTGGCCTACCTATGAGCTCTTGATATTCTTCCACTTGCCTAAATCTGACTTTATTTGTGTAGAAAATGTTTTATAATTGTGTTTATATAGTTCCTGACTTTGTCTTGGCAAGTAGATTTTATTTTATATTTTATATTACCTACAGTTATTTTAAATGGAATTTCTCTTTGTATCTCTTGCTGCTGGATGTTGTTCGCAAAATATTGAAATGCTGATGATTTATATGGATTTATTTTGTATCCTACAATTTTGCTAAAGTTGTTAATTGTTTCTAGTAGTTTTTTAGTTGATTTGCCAGGATGTATTAAGCATACCATCATATCATCTACAAAGAGTGATAATTTGGTTTCCTCACTACCTATTCTAGTTCCTTTAATTTATTTTTTGAGAAGAACTCTTTAAAAAGCAAAACTAGCCAAATAGAAAAAGAGGAACAAACATTCACTGAAGAAAAGAGTTTCTTAGAAAGCAGAAGAAAATTCCTTAAAAGTAAAATTGGGCAAATGAAAGTTAGTTACTCTACAAGACATCAAGAAATGATCAAATAAAGTCAAAATAATGAAAAATAGAAGAAAAATGTAAACTATCTTATTGGAAAAATAACTGACCTGTAAAATACATTAAGGAGATATAATTTAAGAATCACTGGACTACCTGAAAGCAATAATTTTAAAATAGCCTAGATATCATAGTTATAATATGATACATGTTTGCTTTTTTTTTTCCTTTCTCACTTTTCCCTTTTTGATCTGATATTTCTTGTGCAGCATGATAAATGTGGAAATATGTTTAGAAGAATTGCACATATTTAATCTATATGGGATTAATTGCTACCTAGGGGAGGGGCATGAGGGGAAGGCAGGAAAAAAATTTGGAACACAAGGTTTTGCAAGAGTAAATGTTAAAAATTATTTTTGCATATGTTTTGAAAATAAAAAGCTATTACTTTAAAAATAATGTAAAAAAATCTATCTTATCTAGGAGGGAAGTAGGAGGGGAAGAAGATAAAAGAAGCAGGAAGAAGGAAGGGTGGTTTAAAGGAGACACTGGTCAGAAGCAAAACAGACTTTTGAGGAAGGATACAGCAAGGAGAGAGGAGGAAAGGAGAGAAACAGGAAGAAAGGGAAAGGAAAGAGGAGAGGGAGATTAACAGGGGAAAGTAGTAGGTTGGCAAGAAATATACATTTAGTAATCATAACTCTGAATGTAAATGGGATGAATTCACCCATAAAACAGAAGTGAATAGCAGAATGAATTTAAAAGCCAGAATTCAACTACATGTTGTATATGAAAAAAAACACTTAAAGGAGAAAGACACAAAGAATAAAGGTAAGGAACTGGAGCAGAATCTATTATGCTTCAGCTGAAGTTTAAAAAAATAAAAACAGGGGCAGCAATCATGATTTCACATGAAATCAAGCCAATTAAAAGAGACAAGCAGGGAAATGCAATCATTCTAAAAGGTACTATAGGCAATAAATTAATATCAATACTAAACATATATGCACCAAATAGTATAGAATCCAATTTAGAAGGTAAAACTATAGCAGAGGGTAACCTCAATTTTCTTCTTTCAGAATTGTAGGTTTAGAAAATTGTAAATTATATTATAGAAGGAATGTGGAAAAATTGGGAGACTAACACACTCTTGGTATCATTGTGAACTGATTCAATCATTTTGGAGAACAATTTGGACCTATGCCCAAAAGGTTACAAAAGGGTACATATTTGACCCTTTGATGCAGCAATACCACTTAGTTAGGTTTGTATGTCAAAAAAGATTTAAGAAAAAAAAAAGGATATTCCTTTTTGGGCAAAAACATTTATAGCAGCTCTTATTGTTTTAGCAAAGAATTGAAATCGAAGGGATACTCTTCATTTGAGAAATAGTTGAATAAATTGTGGTATATGATTTTGATAGAACACTATTGAACTACACAAAATGCTGAACAGGATGTTTTCAGAAAAACCTCATATGATGAGCTGCAAAGTAAATTAAGCAGAGTTAGTAGATCATTGTATACAGTTAAAAACAATATTGAAAAATGATCAACTGTGAATGACTTAGCTATTTTCAGCAACACAATGATCCAAGACAATTATGAACTTATGATGAAAAATGCTATCTACCTTCAGAGAAAGAACTAATGGAATTTGGATACAGATTAAAGTATCATTTTAAAAAATGTTTTTATTTTCCTTGTTTTCTTTGGGGATGGAGGTGTCTGTGTTCTCTTTTGCAACTTGGCTAATATGGATAAATGTTTCATGACTGAACTTATATAACCTATATTGTCAAAGTGCTTGGTTTCTCGAGGACAAGGGAGGGGAAAGAGAAAAACTGAAATTCAAAAATTATTTTAAATGGCAAGTTGTTTTTACATGTAATTGAGGAAAAATAAAATAAAAACTTTTTAAAAGAAAAGTTTAGCTTGAACTTGAAAATTATATTTAGCTTGAACTTGAAAACTTGAAGACTGATAATACTTAAGAAAGAAAATAGATATAATTCTAAACTAGTACCCATCTGTCTCTCAGAAGACCAGAGTGATGGCCTCTGGTACCAACCTCCTGCTTTCTTTTCTGTTAGGTAAGTCAATGATTGACTTAAAGAAGAATGGAGGGAGAAGATGTGAGAGATGTCTATTCTCATCTCCCTGTAAATTACACACAGCATCCTCTCTCCACCATAACATATATACTTTAAAAAGACATAAAGAACATAAAGTCTTAAACATATAAAATGTTTTTGCAATAATATTTTCAAAAGAGTTTTCTCAATTTTAAATGTACAATAACTAGGCCTTTTAAGCTGTAGTGTTAAACTCAAAGAGAAATGGATGCCTATATGTTGCATATTAACTTAGAAAACCACAAATCAACACTATCTATGTTGTATTATATTTTTCATCACATCAAACATTTTCCAATTATATTTTAACTTGGTCCAATAGCCTTCAGTACAGTGAAAGGGGCTTGATGGAAATCCCCTCCTAAGTAGGCTAGCTCATACCCTCAGAAAGGCCAATTCAAAAGGAGAAAAGGAAATAGGCAGCAGGCACAATAAATCAGTGTGATAGATGCTCCCTGAGTCAAGATTTCTACACTGGAACAAATTACCCATTGGATCCTGGAAAACAAATTCAACAATTACTATACTATATGTTGGGTGGGGATAGCCTGGGGCAGGATTAGGCAGTAAAGGTGATTGTGCCAAAGATGAAGTGGGTGAGGATTGTGGTTTACTGTGAAGTCTATGAGGATCTTCAAATGAGGAAGCCTTTATTTCTGCATGTTCTGTACCCTAGGACAAAGCCTGAATTATCTTTCTATTGTTTCAGTTAGACACTTCCCATAAACAATGTTTCAGATAGGCACTTTCCATAAAACTCATTGAGATATCTTTCTTTTTGTTCATCCTTGCCAGTCCTGTTTCTGACCATCTGGTCTTTAGAATTATACCTCTATGTCTTTCTTACTCTGTAACTTCCCTTAGCAGTTTGATTCACCTTACTTTGGAACAGTCTACCATCCCTCTGTGGTACTCATCATATTTCCTTCATACCCCACATCCTCCTCTTCTCCCAATGGTGATTTCTTCTTGAAGTCTTCATTTTATGAAAGAGCCCAAACTAATTTGCCTTCATTACCCTCCCTATTTCTAACTTTCTGAACTTCAAAATCATGCCAGCATTTTAAGTACATTCACTTCTCCCACCTTATACCCCCTTTTAGCTCCCTCTTGGGTGTTGTCTTCCCCCAGTAGAAGGCAAGATATTTGAGGGCTGAAATCTTGCAAGATATCTGAGGGTATAGGTTAGATTTTTTTTTTTTTTTAAGGTTAATGCCTTAAACCCATCTCACTTTGGCTCTCACTGTTTGGGCAACAATAGGTGTTAGCCCTAGCCTTGATCATTGTTCAGATTTTGATGGCTCAGAATGAGTGTAAGCAGTAATTGTTTCTGTTTTGAGACCTTTTTTGGGGGGAGGGAGGAAGGTGGCCTCAATTCTTACTTAGCTTTAATCATTTAATGGATGTTGCCAAACTGGAACCTATTAAAGACCTTACTTAAAAAGGCCAAGGATTGCATTGTATCTAAGGCTTTCTTTAGTCATTGTGATGTATATCTTGCCATTGGACCAGATGGCTCAGGAGAGACTTTATAAATCTAT
The DNA here is from genome assembly GCF_902635505.1 of Sarcophilus harrisii. Lineage (NCBI taxonomy): Eukaryota > Metazoa > Chordata > Mammalia > Dasyuromorphia > Dasyuridae > Sarcophilus > Sarcophilus harrisii. The sequence goes on along the minus strand of NC_045427.1, from coordinate 550,985,270 downwards.
TTCACTTAAATACACTTGCTAGTTATGACATCATTGGTCCTCTTTGTCAGTGAAAGACAAAAAACAACAAACCTGCCCTCCTTCTTTCCTTTCTTCCTTGTTTCCTTCCTTTCATCCTCTCTCCTATCTCTTCTCTTTCCTCCCCACCTTTCCTGCCTACTTTTTTTTGTTTTTGTTTTGCTAAGGCAATTGCGGTTAAGTGACTTGCCCAGGGCCATATAGCTAGGAAATGTTAAGTGTCTGAGATCAAATTTGAACTCAGGTCCTCCTGACCTTCAGGACTGGCGCTCTAACCACTGTACCACCTAGCTGCCCCATTTCTTTTCTTTCTTCCCTCCCTTCCTATCTTTTTCTTCTCCTTTTTCTCTACCTTTCTCCCTCCCTTCTTTCTTTCCTTCTGTGTCCTTGCTTCCTATATTTTCTTTCCCTCCTTTCTTCTGTTGTTCAATTGCTATTTGACATTCTAAGGTCACAAAATCATATTTTCTCTCCTTTTGTCTTTCCTCTTTCTCCTTTCCCATTTAAATCAATGTTAGTGCTTTCTTAACTTAAGGCCAAACAGTTGCAAAAGCAAGAAAAGAACATGATCAAAAACCATAATTCCTTAGATCAGGTGTCTTCAAACATTTGGGGTAAAAATTATTCCTATTCCTAGAGTCAGGAAGATCTGCGTTCAAATGTGATCGAAGATATTTAGTATCTATATAACTCCAGGAAAGTCCCTTAACTGTTTGCTTCAATTCCTCATCAGAAAAATGAACTGGAGAAGGAAATGACAAACCAGTCCAGTGTCTTTGTCAAGAAAACACCAAATGGGATCACAAAGAGTTGGACATAGCTGAAATGATTAACAACAAAAAAATTGATCTGCATGCCACTGTAGGTATTAGTAAGAAAAATTTAATCATACTTCCCCTAGTCTGGACAGTTGTCACAGCAATTTTCCTATAGCATTCATTGTTTAAACAATGAGGTACTAGACCAGGCATTTCCTTTTTTCATGGCTCACTCTACTTACCTATAATCCATTAATGTTTGCAGATATATAGACTCACATAGAAACCATTTAAGATCTTTGGAAAGCAATAGCCTTCTTCCTCTTTTGGATCTTCCTTTTCATACTCACCTGTAAAGTAACCTTTCTATTGGTCCATCAGAATGATTTATTATTTTTCCTTATAGACTTTCTTTTTCTTGTTTGTCCTGCTACTAATTAGAGTCACAGGTTTTGACTCTATTATTACATAAAGTGACTTTTGTCTCACCCTGACCTAATTATCTTTCTAAATTTTCTTGGCAGGTGTGGTGTCAGTCCCAAAAGAAATACACTCTAATTCTTTGGGGCTGCCACATCACCTTAGCTACTCCCATGAAGCAATAGGGTACTTTTGTATGAGACACTCCCCCCCCGCCCCCCACAAACACACACATTTTTTAATACAAGAAAGGGATTAAACTTGTTTTATTCAATCTTTGTATTTCCATTTAGGACAGCTAGGTGATATAGTAGGCAGAGTGCCTGGCATAGAATTAGGAAGACTTATCTTTGTGATTTCAAACTTGGCTTCAGTTATTTGCCCTAATCCACTGGAGAAGAAAATGGCAATTCATTTCAATATCTTTCCCAAGACAATTCCATAGCACTGGCATGCTATGGTCCAGAGCCATGAAGAATCTGATATGATACAACTAAACATTAACACCATACCTCTCACCATTTCCAATGAATCTCTTTTCTATAGATATTCAGAGCTCTATAATATCCCTCCAAACACTCCATGTTCTGTGCCTTTAGTAATACTATTGCCCTCAACAGGAATACCCTCTTATTTCATTTATCCTTGGTATGTCTTAATTTGTCTTTTAAGGCCTAACTGTACTTCCTCCTCAACTCTGGCTCACAATTATTCACTTTTCTGAATCCCTAAAGTACATATTGTCTGATCCACCCAAATTAGGAGTTGACTGTTGAGTTTCATATTGTTCTTTAATTGCTTTGGCATTCATGTCTTATCTTCCAACTCAGGTAAATTCGTGCTTTTCTGGAGGAAGGTTGTGTCTTCTGTTTATTTTACATCTGCCCATAACACTTAACACAGTATGAACATTCAGTTGGTACTTAGTACTGTATATGCTTTTCACTTGACTGAATAGAATGCAGACATGTTAAATTGTCCATTCACAGGAATGTTGCAAAGGTTTTAAAGAATATGATTTAGTTTTAAATGACTGGTAAACTCACTTCATGTAATTTCTCAAATGGAAAGCATCAGCTTTTTATCTATAAACCAAAAACAGACAAAGGCTAAAGCATGATAAAAATATAGGCTTCAGTTCAAGAGCAAAAGCTCCACCTCCCTCTCTTAGGGAATCTCAGGTAAATTAAATCAGAGAATTTTTTTAACCTTGACAAAAAAATTTAGAGAAACAGACAATTTAAAAAAAGGTTTAAAGAATTTTGTTTGCTTCTCCAACTCACCAGTTAGCAACTTGGCTAGTAAGAATTATGTTTGATTATGGGAAGAGAAGAAAAGAACAAATGATAGAGAAGAGAAGAGCAAGAAGAATTAATATGCTACTACCCATTAGCACTGAGATTGTTATCAGGATCTAGAAGAGCAATCTCTTTAATCTCTTCACATATCTTCCTTCCCATTCTTTCCACCTATTCCACCCTAAGGTGGACCCTAAAGACTGACTCTAAAATTTTAGATCATACAGTGGAAATAGCTTTTCAGTCACTTTGCATAGAGAGGAAATTTAATCCCCATTCATAGCAAGGCAAGGCAACCAGCATTTGTTAAGTGCCTATCATATGCCAGACACTGTGCTAAGCACAGTAAATACAAGACTTTGAGGAGCCTGCATTTTAACAGGGGAAGACAGCATATAAAAGGGAGGTGAAAAGATTCTGGGAAGATCGGAAGAATTCCTATATGGGAACATGGTAGTGAAGTCTAAAGTGTCAAAAGCACAAGTAGTTGGAAAATGAAGCATGTGGGAAAATTGGAAACTAATATGGCAGAAACTAGGCACTGATCCACACTTAACACCATACACCAAGATAAGGTCAAAATGGGTTCATGACCTTGGCATAAAGAATGAAATTATTAATAAATTAGAGGAACACAGGATAGTTTACCTCTCAGACCTGTGTAAGGGGAAGGACTTTATGACCAAAGAAGAACTAGAGATCATTACTGATCACAAAATAGAAAATTTCGATTATACCAAACTGAAAAGTTTTTGTACAAACAAAACTAATGCAGAAAAGATTAGAAGGGAAGCAATAAACTGGGAAAATATTTTTACAGTCAAAGGTTCTGTAAAGGTCTCATTTCCAAAATATATAGAGAATTAACTCTAATTTATAAAAAATCAAGCCATTCTCCAATTGAAAAATGGTCAAAGGATATGAACAGACAATTCTCAGATGAAGAAATTGAAACTATTTCTAGTCATATGAAAAGATGCTCCAAGTCATTATTAATCAGAGAAATGCAAATTAAGACAACTCTAAGATACCACTACACACCTCAGATTGGCTAAGATGACAGGAAAAAATAATGATGATTGTTGGAGGGGATGCGGGAAAACTGGGACATTGATGCATTGTTGGTGGAGTTGTGAACGAATCCAACCATTTTGGAGAGTAGTTTGGAACTATGCTCAAAAAGTTATCAAACTGTGCATACCCTTTGATCCAGCAGTGTTACTACTGGGATTATATCCCAAAGAGATTATAAAGAAGGGAAAGGGGCCTGTATGTGCACGAATGTTTGTGGCAGCCCTTTTTGTAGTGGCTAAAAACTGGAAACTGAATGGATGTCCATCAGTTGGAGAATGGCTGAATAAATTGTGGTATATGAATATTATGGAATATTACTGTTCTGTAAGAAATGACCAACAGGATGATTTCAGAAAGGCCTGGAGAGACTTACACGAACTGATGCTGAGTGAAATGAGCAGGACCAGGAGATCATTATATACTTCAACAACAATACTATATGATGACCAGTTCTGATGGACCTGGCCATCCTCAGCAACAAGATCAACCAAATCATTTCCAATGGAGCAGTAATGAACTGAACCAGCTACGCCCAGAGAAAGAACTCTGGGAGATAACTAAAAACCATTACATTGAACTCCCAATCCCTATATTTATGCCCACCTGCATTTTTGATTTCCTTCACAAGCTAATTGTACAATATTTCAGAGTCTGATTCTTTTTGTACAGCAAAATAACGTTTTGGTCATGCATACTTATTGTGTATCTAATTTATATTTTAATGTATTTAACATCTACTGGTCATCCTGCCATCTGGGGGAGGAGGTGGGGGGTAAGAGGTGAAAAATTGGAACAAGAGGTTTGGCAATTGTTAATGCTGTAAAGTTACCCATGCATATAACCTGTAAATAAAAGGCTATAAAAAAAAAAAGAATCAAAAAAAAAAAAAAAAAAAAGGAAAATGAAGCATGGACAGTCTATCCCCATTTCCAAAATGGAGGCTCTTAGAAGGAACAGACCAATGGGAGAAGGGAGCCTGCATGAGAGAAGGATATTCCCAGTTAAGAAAGCCTCAGGCTTTCCGGGCTAGACCCCATTCCCAAATTAACTAATCAGAGACATCTTCAGGTACAAAGAGAAAGCATTTATTTAACTCCTGCAGGGAGAGGCCCAGACATACACCTGGGAGCCATCCCAGCTCCCACCATGTGCTCCTGAACCAGCCAGAAGTGGAACACCTGGTTAAATAAGAAAAGACCCAAGTCTTTTCAGTGGATAGACTAACAGGAAGTAACCATCCTTGACCAGTGGTCACCAATGTTGTCTGCTTCCCACAGGTCACATCACTTCCTGCAACTTTCTGTCACCTCCTGCAACCCAGGGTCCAAAACCTGGGAATAGGATCATGTGACCCAGGCCCAGTCTCAATACTGAGAAATTCTTCATCCAATCAGTCCCATTCAAGAGTGAGAAGGTAGATGAGAGGAAGTGAAAAGTCAGAAGCATAACTGAGAGGGAAAAGTAGTAAGAGAACTGCTATTTATTCCCAACTGCTCAGACATCCATGTAATCAGCATGAAGTTAAAGTCCTAAAAACTGTTTCTTGAAACTTGAATATAAAACATTGGGTGAAGAATTTCACTTTACCTCAGATACAGAATGTTAGAGCTGGAAGGGATCTCTGAAATCATTTCATGCCATCCTTTCATTTATGGATTTGGAAGGAAGCCTAGGAAGGTGACACAACTTCTATGCATTTTTGAATGCTTTTGCAATATTCTATTTATGAATGCAAATCATTAAGCTCTCCAAAAAAAGTCTGCTTATGAGAAAGAATCTTTATGAAGGAATTGCATTTCAATTCTTTATTGTCCAATGAATGTTAATGAATGAATGTCAAATGAATGTTAAAAATATTATTTATGGTAAAACATGATCACAAAATACTTTTTACAATATATACAATGACTACAATAATATAAATGGAAAGCAAAAAAGAAGAGAAGAAAGCAAGCAAGTGAGAAAGAAAGAAAGGAAGAACAGAAAAAAGGAAGGAAGAAACAAAGAAAAAAGAGAAAGAAAAGGAGAGGGAGGAAAGAAGGAAGGAATTGGGTATTATGCCTTAAATAACCAGGCTTGTCCTTGAAGAAATGATAACCAACTGCATTTCTTTTTTTGCAGAGAAAGGGGACAAATGTGGAAAATGGTATGACTGTCAGATTTCATAGATATGTTTATTTCAGTGAACCATGTACCCCTTTTTCTTATTATTTTTTGTTACAAGGGATAGATCACTAGCTATGCTTGTAAGGAGGGATATATTCAGAAAGGAAGATGATATTTAAAAAATTAATGAAAATTTAAAATATCACGGCAGGGATGTACTGGTAAATGTTTTACAATCTACTTGTGTTTAGGATGGAGGAGGGTAATGTGAATAGGATTCACTTATAAGTTTAATTTGCATTATTAACATTGTCTCTATCACTGTCCTAAATCTAGAAAATCACCAAATGATGAATAAAGCCCTAATTGTAGCTTAAAAAAACTACCTTGTATCTGTTATGTATACTTATAAATGTACATACATTTTATGTCCATGGATATAATGGAAACTTCTTAGGAACAGTGACTTGTTTTGATTTTGTCTTTGTATCTCTGTATCTAGTTAAGGCACCTGGCTGGCATAGAGTAGGAGTTTAAAAAACAGATTGTTAGAACTGTCATTAGGACACTAATCAGTACTGAAAAATCTGATAGCCCCTATAAACCCAGGTTTACTTCTTCTCAACTATTTAGCACATCTCTTCCACTGAAGTCTCAATTTTAGCACTAATAAATTCTCTTTAACCTAAGATTTCTTTTTCTCACTAATTTTACATTCAGGGAAACTTTGCTTCATACTGAAGACAATTCATCTTTGAGAATTTTGTAAATTTTTTCAAGTGTTTACTAAGTGCCAGGCATTGTGCTGAGTGCTGGGGACACAAAGAAAGGCAAAAGGCAGTCCTTGCTCAGAGTCTCCCTCCCTCACCTATACCTTACCATTTCAATATTCACATTAATGTCTCTTCAAACACCATGAACTCCAAGTTTTGTCAGCCAATGAATGGCAATCCATATAACTATTGTATCTCAGTTACCTAAAGGGATGATTATATGTTAAGTCTGAAGATCATTCTGAATGGTTCCATTTCCTTGATACTGAATTCTGAAATTACCCTCTCTGATCATTAACTTCTTTACTTTTATATTTCTCTTTACTTTCCTCCTAATTGTATTTGTTGTCCTCACCATGACCTCAAGTTTATCGCTCTGTTTTCCTATTGATCAATAAATATTTATTAAGTACTGCTATGTATCAGGCACTATGCTATTTGACTATGTCACTGGCAACACATACACTTTTGATCCTATTAACATCACTGATCTTACAATTCAACCATATGCTGTACTCCACTATTAAATACCTTTTCCCTTTATTGTAATGCCATTCAAATCTTGCCAACCTTCAACTCTAGGCCAAATCCTCTACCCTCCTTCTCTAATTGTGCAACCCAACTGTTTAAAAATCTTAATGGGAGTCATACAACTATGCTATGAGTCTCATAATCTCAATTGTTATGTGCTCTGTTCTTTATTAATTCTCATGCTCCCACATAGCAATTGTTCCAAACCTCCTTTCTCAATTCCCTTTCCCAGTACTATCCCACTCAGTGCAGGTAAATATTTAACAACTAACTCTCTAGGGGGGAAATGTAAACCTGATATCTTTATCAGCATCTTTATTCTTTTCTTAAGTCTAGAGTCAATCAACAAAACAATAAATCAAACACTCATTTGTAATTTGCTGATATCTGAGGAATAAATGTTTACATTTACAATGTTTACCCTTAAAATTTATCAATGGCTAATCCCTAGAACACTCCAGAACCTTTCCATTCTCAAAATATAACTGTAATTTTATAGCTACTAAGAAAATCAAGATAATCCATTCTATATTCTCTCATCTCTTCTTTCATCTCAAGGCCTCTCCACATCATCATTTATCCCTTCTTGTTAGCTCTAGACTCTGAAAGTTTATTAAGATTTTTTGGATGTAGGCTAAATAGGAGATTTTTTGTCTCAATTACTACCTAATATTAACCACTGAATGGACAATCAAACCATCTCCCGTCATCTTGATTTATAGACACACACACACACACACACACACACACACACACATACACACATATATACATTCTCAGGATGAGTGACAAAAACCCAGATACTAAAAGCAACAAAAAGCTACATGTATTTATAGTTAAGAAACACAGGACACTAGAAAAAGGAAAGTGAACATCTTGTCAATAATTTGAGTCTAAATGTGATTTTAAAAATTTTCTATCATCCAAAGAATTATTTTAGAATGATTTTTTAAAATTTTCTATCATCCAAAGAATTTAGAATTAATTTATCCAAAGAATTTATTAAATTTAAAGCTACTGAAATATAAACTGATTAGTTTTGGACTCCAAACTTCTGGGACATCCTGTATATATATTGTGATGACCAGTGATAAATATAATGCAAATTCAGGATACACAGGACTCCAGAAGTAGTAAATAATTCAGAAAAGGTTTTAACTTTTCTAGATGATTTTTATCCTTCCTACTTGAAGAGGATCAAAATGACATCACTATATAAGAGTCAAGTTATAGTGTGTCCAACTGTAGCTGATCAGACCAATATGAGCTTAGAATGCTCTGCCATAGATGAGACACAAATAATCCCTATGAACATTTGGGGTAACTTCCCTAATTTTGCATATCTCACATTTCTTTTGGACTAATTCAATTCTGCTTTGCTCATAGAACATGGCACCTGCTCTGATGAAGGCATGCCATTTTGAACAGTCCTGTGCCAGTGTCTCTCATGTCATACAATTGATTCTAAAATTCTTAAGAGAAACCTTGAACCTTTCTGGAACATATCTATGTTATTGTTATTGTTGTTGTTCAGTTATCTTTTAGTCATATCTTCATGACCCTGTTTGGGATCTTCTTGGTAAAAATTCTGAGTGGTTTGCCATTTCCTTTTCCAACTCCTCTTACAGATGAGGAAACTGAAGCAAACTAGGTTAAGTGACTTATCTAGGGTTACACAATTAATAAATATCTGAAGTCACATTTGAACTCAAGTATTTCTTACTCTAGGCCAGTATTCTATGCATTGTGCCACCTAGCTTTCCCCCACACACATGGATATACTTATACATATGTATATATTTTTTATATGTACATACACATACATACATGTGTGAGGCCCCTTCTCACACATGAAAATGCATTCTAATTATCAGTACAGGTAATAGTGAAAGACATTGTGATTGGGTCTTCAGAGGTGACTATGAACCTGAAAAAAAAAAAAAGCCCTATGGCTGGGACTTTTTATGTCTTTAGGTAACTAGGTAGCTAAATTGGGGAAGTTAGGACCAGTTCTGGGAACAACTTTGTCTCTTTTTAAGGAAGTAATCTTTGTTGGAGGGAAGAAGAAAGAACCTGTACTTTCCTCATAGTGTGGGCAGAGAAAAGAAGTTGTGTCTAGGAATCACCAGTGAATATTGTTATAGCAATATTTAAAGCTACTGAAATATAAACTGATTCTGGAACATCCTATATATATGACATAAGGGCCATTGATAAGTATAATGCAAATTCAAGTTACACAGGACTCTGGAAGTTGTAAATAGTTCAGAAAAGGTTTTAACTTTTGTAGATGATTATTGTCCTTCATACTTGAAGAGGACCAAAATGACATTATTATATTAGAGTTGAGTTACAGTGTGTCCAACCAAGAAAGGTCTTAATATAGAAAATGAAATTATAGGTCAGTACAGAAAGGAATTAGGAATTTCAAAACAGAGGTGAGATAGGAAAACATTCCAGACATAGAAAACAACTAGAACAAAGGCATAGAAATAGAAACTGAAATGTTATATTACAGGAAGTGCAAATAGGTCAGTTTGTCTGGAAAATGGGTGAGGAAGAAAAACACGGGATCTGAAAAGAATAATTTGGAGACAGATTTTGAAAGACATAAAATGCCTAGAGAGTCTGGAGGACACAATATGGTTAGATCTGTACTTTAGTAATATCAATTTGGCAGCTATATGAAGGATAGATTACAAAAGAAAGACTATAAAAAGAGAAACCAATTTGAAGGATACTCAATAAGTAGTCATTCAGCTTTGCTCTTTACCCTAAATTTGAGATCTTCAGATAATTTTCACATACTAAAGAATCATATAGGCTGTTAAGTGTTGAAAGGAACCTTGAAATCATCTCATTTCATCCTTTCATCTTAGAGATGGGGAAAATGAGACCCAGATTGCTTAAATAACTAGACATTAGTGTAAGCTACTGTAATCATGTAAATTCAATCTGAAAATTACTGCTAAAAGTCAGTTTATAATGATATATATTTCTAAACTTAATTTCCATAGTTTTTGAAGTTTTCTGTCTTATAGTAATTACTGACAGACAGACAGAAAGAAATATAAAAGAAACTTAACTAGTTCCATATTCTTTTTTTTTTTTTTCTCAAAGCACTGAAACAATAGAGAACTGGTAATTTGCAGAATATAACAGTGCTGAAATCTGTGAAGTCCTCTAAAGGGAGGAAATGGTCCTCCTGACTTCACCAATTAATAATGCAAGTAACAAGGGAATAGAATATATATACATATTCCTGTAATAGGAAATGTATTCTATAGCCACAATTAGTTTTCTTTAGTGAAATCAAGACATTCTATAAAAGCTCCAGTCATAAGAGAGAAATTGTATTGCTAAAACAGCACACAAATCTGAGTTCAAATTTTGGCTCTATCACATATTATTTGTGAGATCTTGGATAAATAAGTTCACCTTTCCTGACCTAAGAGTGTATATTTTTTTAAAATAAGGCAATTGGACTAGATGGTCACTAAAATTCCTTCCAAGTTGTGAACCTATGCTCTTAAGACTAGATGAAAAAGGAAATTTCTTTGAAAGTTGTAAAATACTATGCCAGTGCAAATCATTAATGTCATTGCCACTATCATCATCATTCTATATTTATAGACAATTATATTAATACTTTGGTGGAAGTATAGCGAGGTGATACAGTGAATAAAGTGACAGCTTGAAGTCAGGAGGATCTGAGTTCAAACACACTTACTAGATGTGTAACTCTGGGAAAATCATTTAAGCCTATTTGTCTCAATTCCTTATCTGTACAATGAGTTTTTCAAATGAATGTAAAATGTAAAATGAGTTATAAAAGAAATAGCAAACTACTGCAGTATCTTCACCAAGAAAACTTCAGAGAGTCTGAAATGATTTAACAATAACAACATAGTGGAAGAACATTGGATATAAAGTCAAAGGGAACATTTGAATAGGAATTTTACTTTCTTGCTGCCTATATTTTCTTGGGCAAGTTAGATTATTTAATTTCTCTAGCTTCAGTTGTTACATAAATGAAAAAGGAGGGGTTAGACTAGGCCAGAAGTTCAGCTTATGTTGTGTCATTGGTAGTCTAGTGAAGCCTATGAACCCTTTGGCAGAATAATTTTCTTCAAGAATAAAATAAGAAGCCAGGATTACAAAGGAGAGCAATTATACTAAACTATAGTTATGTTTTTTTAAAGTTCATGAACTCTGAATTAAGAATGCTTGATTCTTAGTTGACTTTTTTTTTTTATTTGCTGAGATAATTGGGGTTAAGTGACTTGCCCAGAGTCACAGAGCTAGGAAGTGTTAAGTGTCTGAGACCACATTTGAACTCAGATCCTCCTGACTTCAGAGCTAGTGCTCTATCCATTGCACCACCTAGCTGCCCCATCTTAGGTGATTTTTAAGGTTCTAAATCTTATAATCCTAGCTTGACTAAATTGAGAGGTTCTTTTGGCAACATGGTATCTGGCCTTTACTTTCTTTCTAAAAGCTAAGCAATAACTGTAGTGAGCCTTTGATTCCTATAGTGTGCTTTCTAAAGTCTCACATTGGATGCCAAAATATACGCTCCAGACTACCTCTCTGGAGGATCTCAGGACCAGCACAAGTCCTTGGTCTTAGAGGAGGAATAATGAGGCAGGGACCCATGTGGATGATCAAATATGGAGTCTGTTTACTTCAGGTTCTCTCAGCCTTAAATACTTAGTGCAATTACATCACCACAGCACACTGAGCATGTGCCAACTATAGTCCAATTACATCATCACAGCTGCAAATATGCTAACTATAAGCACCCTGCTATTATTATGTAAATGCCTCTTTACTACAAGTATCTCTGCTTCAAGTAGAACATAGATTGTCATGCCATCCCCCCCAACCCTACTTCTCAGGAAGGGTGAGATGCCCCAACGGGAGATGAGAGCTGAACCAAACATTGTCAGCAGGTTCCTTCTAGGCTGAAGGGTCTTACACCTCACCGAGAGTTCCCCCCCACTTTCTATGGCCCTCTACATCTCTTGCTTTCTTTCGTTTTAGTTGAAACAGGTATACATAAATCCAGCATGGGAAGCATCACACAAGCAAGTAGTGATGTAACAAACGATATGAATCAGCATGGTATTATAAAAAGATTATAAAAGATTTCCATGAGTCCTAGAAGGAGGGTATATAATTAACAATCACACATATGCCTTCTTCAGAAGCCAAAAGATAGTCCAAAACAAATCTATTGTCCATCATTTCATGTATCAAGGAATCCAGTGATTCCTGAAGGTTTTGAAGTGCTGCATCAGTCTCATTAACAATTATTTTTTATATTCCTGAGTTAATTGCCATACATATAGGTTACCTGCCAGGCTATTTCAGTGGTGGGCACAGTCAGCGATGGAACCACCCCATGTTTCTTGGGTCTTCTTCGTTTCAAGGGTCTGCTCCGTCTCTCTGATGGACAAGGCAAATACGGCTCGTTGGCACCCATCTGATCCCTCTTCCACCTGTAGAGATACAAGCAAACCCTCTCCCCCAAGCAGTTGACCTATCTGGTCCCTTCCATTCACCACTTTCTGGGTCTCTCCATATCACCCAGAGATTATCTAAAGATAGTGGAGCTGCTCTCACTGGACACTGCCCTTCCGGTGGGTTATAAAACCTGTCTGCCAGAGTCAGTACATCTTTGTTAAAAATCAAGAAGTTAATTGTATAAAGAGCTAGATTTAGAAGTTCTCTAGGGTTACCTGTGGCTCCCCCTTTCTTTTGTTTTTGGAGGAGCATCTTAATGTCTCTGTTTCTCCTCTCTACTATTGCCTGTCCTTGAAGATGAAAGGGTATTCCAGTGGTGTGTAAAATTTTATACTGTGCACAAAAGTATGCAAAATGTTTGGAAGTATATGCCAGTCCATTGTCTATTTTTATGGCTTGTGGCACATCCACAATTGCAAATGCTTGTATAAGGAATTCAGTGACCACTCGGGCTGTCTCTTTTGCTGCTGGTATTGCAAAAGTGAATCCTGAAAAGGTGTCTACCACAACATGGATAAAAGACGACCAAAAGATTTATAATGGGTCACATCCATTTGCCAAATTTCACTGGGCCTCAAATCATGAGGATTCTTCCCTAGAGGGAGCATAGGAGCATGGAAGGCAAGCCGTACAGGCTTTTACTATGCTCCTAGCTTCTTCTTTTGTTATCCCAAACTACAGATATAAAGCTTCAGCAGCCTGATGATATTTAGAATGAGATTTTTGGGCTACCTGAAAAAAGGAGTATTGGCTAACATGATGAGAGGGCAATCTGCCTTTGATTTTCCATAAAAAATAGGACCTGAAAGTACTGTATGGGAGGGGACATGTAAAATATAATACTTACCTGGCCATTTTCTCACTTGCTCTTGAAGTTCTTAAAGAGCTGATATATACTGGAAGCTACAAATTCTATTTGGGCTGTGGAAATTCTTTGTACCACACCTACTGAATAGACCAAATCAGATATTATATTAAAATCTCCTGGATAATAAATAAGAGCTAGCATAATTACATATAATTCATTCTGCTGAGTGGATTGAAAGGAAGTTCTGACTATTCTTTTTATAGTAAAGTCATGAGAATATACAGCACAAATGTTATGTTTGAACACATCTGTAAAGATGATCAGTCCTTTAAGAGGAACCTTAGAAACCTTTTCTTCAAAAATCCATGACCAATTATGTAATAGCAGAATTATGTTTAAGGGAGACCCATGTGTAAAATTTGGAGCTATGGGCAATAAAATTTGCTACTCTGGGATGATTTCACAGCATTGAAACCATCAGCATAATTTGTGCATTGGTATAAAGAATATATATCTTGTCAGGTCTTATCCCAGATAATTGTATTACTCACTTAAATGTCCTTTAATAAGACTAGCCACAAGTACTGGGTAAGGAATAAGACTTTGGGCTAGTTGTTCTTGATGAAGGACTGCTATAAGTGCCTCTTTTGTAACAAAAACTGATATTTCCAAGGGTTTTTGAGTGATTCTTTCAACCACTTTGGATAAAGCCAGTTCAACCTCTCTCAAAGCCTCTTGAGCTTCTTTAGTAAGCTGGCTGGGTGAGTCTAAAGCTGTGTCCCCTCTTAAAATATCATACAATGGTTGTAATTGATAGGTAGTTAAACCTAACACTGGATGCATCCATTGGATATCTCCTATTAATTTCTGAAAGTCATTTAAGGTGTTCAACTTCTCTGTTCTTGAAGAAAGGAAGGTACTGTAAGCACCTTAGGATATACTCCATATCCTAAATATTAAAAAGGAGTGTGCCTCTGAATTTTTTCTGAAGCTATGTGCAATTTGTAATTCCTTAGTGTTTCTATGGTCTTTTGTAGACATGCTTCTAACATTTGCTCTTCAGGTGCACATCCCAATATAGCATCCATGTAATGTAATAATATAACTTTTGGAAATGCTTTTCTTACAGGAGTCAGAGCAGCAGCAACATACATTTGACACATGGTAGGGCTATTTTTCATTCCCTGTGGCAAAATTGTCCATTCAAATCTTTTATAAGGTTCAGCTAAGTTAACGCTGGGCGCTTAAAAGGCAAATCTTTTCATATCCTCCCTATCCAGAGGGATAGAATAAAAACAATCCTTAGTGTATACTATCCAGAGATATCATGGGAAATTCTTAAGACCAAATTGCTTATTACAGAAGCATATACAAGGCATGAGAACTACTGTGTTGCTTCTCAGGAAACATAGCCTAAGAGTGGGCAGACTACAAAAAAAACCCAGAGACCAGACCTGTGGTTATTAGTGTAGTCTACAATGGAGACACATCACAGATAACAGGAAGTGATTTGTGTAACCTGCACATTCCAGTTAGACTGGTTATAAGCAGTCATAAACATAACATGACCTATAGTAATGTGAATTGCCATTATTGTTCTATTGCTCTGGACTGCTGGGCCATTCTTTCTACTCTTTAACAGTAGCCTCATTTTTTACAAAGACAAAGAAAATATATTGAGAGATCATGGGAAATGTATTCAGTTTTGCCTTTTTTCCCCCAGCTGAATCTCCTAGTAGATTTATCCAATATGTTACAATGGGGATTCCTTTTGTATATGGTTTGAATTAGATTGTCACTGGGGGTCTTTTCCCACTTTCAAATTCTGTGATTCTCTGAAAGTAAGCTCTTTGGAGACAAGGTTACTTTTTTTTGTGTTGTCTTTGTAACACTAGTACTTCATATAGTGATAGTGGATTCTTGAAAAATGCTAGTTGTGTATATTCCTCTCCCTTCCTCTGTCCTTATCTCATTAATCTATTCATTGAAATTATATTGAATAGAATGCAAATAGTAGAATCAGGGAGATCTGGACTCAAATCTGAGCTCAGCTACTTGCTAGTCATGTGATCACCTGCAATATAATCTCATGCCCTCAAGAGCTGCATCTGTAAAAATGGAAATAATAATTCATATACTTGATGTGAATCAATAGAGAAATTATATTAAAAGTACTTTTTCAAATATTAAAGATCTATAGATATATAGGGTATTTTTATTAATGTGTCAAATATAGTTAATTGCCAATTGATATACAAGGGTTCAATGCCTGCAAAATCCGTAAAAAATAAAATCAACCAAAATTTAAAGAGGCTTCCTGGTGAAGTAGAAAGTTTATTGGATTGGAGTCAAAGGACCACTAGTTAGTATTAGGAAGCTAGTTAACTGACATTTATATTGTGTTTTAAGGCCTGAAAAGCACTTTACAAATATTAACTCATTTTATCCTCTTGATAACTTTAGAGATGGGAGCTATTATTTTCCCCATTTCATAGATGAGGGGAGTGATGCAGACAAAGGTCAATTGACTTGCTAGGGTCACATAGCTAGTACTATGTTTAAAGCTCAGATCTGAGTTCAGGTTTTCTTGACTACTAGTCATGTGACTCTGGGCAAGTCAGTTAATCATATATGAGATTCAATTTTCCTTCATCTGAAAAATGAGGACCTTGAATTAGATAACCTCTGAGATCCATTCCATTTCAAAATTAAAAATCTTAAATATATCGTAGTAAAGATTGTCAGGTTTTTGTGACAATTAGTCACATTCAAACACAATGACCTTGTTAAGATAAACTGTAAAAAGTGTTTTTTTTTCTTTTCTTTACAGCCACAGTCCCTAGACACTTTTTTTCTTCTCAGAAGAAATGGTAGTCTCTAGTCGTGCATCAACAACTGGTGTTAAGGGGGAGAAAGTACAGGAAATTCTTGTGATCTTTTACAAAGGTTGGACAATTAGCTCTTCCATTTTCTCTTTGAACCATATTTATTCCCAGCCAGGAAAACCACAATTCACAAAGGAAGCAAATAAATGACACATAAATCCCCCCAACTTCCCCACCCCCAATGGCTAGAACACACAGATTCTACTGGAGATGAGCCAAATGATGTCATAATGAAGTCAGAACAAACTATTCACACTTTGCTGATTAACAAAAAAATGGGAGAAGGATCTTAAAGTCCAAATGAATTGTTTCAATTGGAGATTATTCTGAGTCAGAGTGATTTGCAATTGGAAAATAGTGCAAAGCATCTTTTGCTTATTTCCTAATTGAGCTGTTGTTTGTCCTTCTCCAAAAGCATCATGACATCAGGGAGCCAATGCTTTCATGAACACATGATGAGCAAGTGAATTGGGTTTAAGTGAAGAAGGGCTGTGCAAGATCACCAGCCTCACTCTCTCCTTCAGAGCCATCTGGGTCAGTGGCCAGATAGAGATTAGAATGATGCAATGAGAGACCTTAGCCTTTTGTAAGCTAAAGTCTTCAACAAATTTTAGTTTGACTGAGTCCACACACATTCAGTTTCCTGATTGTGTAAAAGAGCTGTTATTCCAGATGAACCATTTACACAATAGAAGACTACTGATTTGAAAACAAAATTATCTCTTCCCACATTCACCATCACAACCATCCAAATTCTATGGCATTTTGGGCTACAAAGCTTGGAATGCCAACTTCTTTGTCCCTTAATTCCTTGGAGAAACCCTTCACAGCAAGAATTTTCAGACAAGTGACATAATGTGGGGTTGACATTAACTTTCTGACTATGGACTATAGATAGGTTATTCAATCTCTCTTCTCATTTCACTTGTCTGTAAAATCAGGATAACAATATTTAACATTCCAATGTCCTGCAGTTGTGAATAAAGCACCTTGTTAATGTTAAGGGATTAAAGAAATGTGATCTATTATTATTATTATTATTTACTGCAGAAAATGACACTATACACACATCTATAAAGAAGGTTGAGACAATCATGTTTGGGTTTTTAAATTATACTAAACAAGTAAGCCATGATTCTATTAGGGTCAGATTCAACTTCTCTACCAGTAGGTAGAAAAATGCTAAGGACTTGCTTGAGACAAGAGAAATTAAATGACTTGGCCAGAATCATACAGCTACTAACTGTTGAAGATACTAAATGACTCTTCCTCTACATCAAAGATCCTTAATCTGAGTTCCACTCAGATGTCAAACAGGACTCTGACAGATTGTGGAGGACTCATTAATTGGGATGGGGAAAAAATGAATCTTTATTTTCTTGAACTTGAACTGAAATTTAGCATTTTCTTAAATGACAAATGTAGGCAACAAAATATTATTCTGAAAAGGTATGCATAGATTTCCCTGAAGGAGTACATATTATTGAGTCATTTTGGTCATGTCTGACTTTTCATGACCCTATTTGTGGTTTTCTTGGCAAAGATAATGAGTACTTTGTCATTTCCTTCTCCAGTCGATTTTTCAGCTGGAAAAACTGAGGCAAACAGGGTTAAGTAAGTGACTTTCCTAGGGTCATATAGTTAGTAAGTGTCTGGGAACAGATTTGAACTCAAGAGGATGAGTTTTCCAGACTCTAGGCCTAGCACTCTATTCACTGTGTTACATAACTGCCCCAAGTGGTCTGTGACATATGCTTTTTTTTTTTTTAAAAAGGTCAATAATTTCTACTTTATTTGTTAAACCGAAATAAAACAAAACATACCAAAAAAAAAAAAAAGTAAAATCTTGTTAAGTCTGGGATTTCAGGGATTTCAAGTCATCTTTAAGAATAAAACTTGTTTTTTCAAAGAAAGCAGAAGTAATTTCTTATCTTGTTTTAGTGATGACTGCTAGGAAACCATTTGATGAAAAGTAAATTATAAAATTTCTAACAGCTAAATAGCTTGTAGAAAAGGGAGTGGCTGGAAGGGTGACTTACAGGGAAACTACTGATCTGACTTGAAAAACTACCAAATGCAGCTCAAACCAGATTAAAATGTAACAGGGAAATGTTTAACAAAATAAATAAAACTATAATACAGCATAATGTTAATTTGTGGATTTTTTTCAGTCAATATGTGGCTGGCAGGGAACTTCTATTTGAGTTTGATACTACTGGTCTAGAGATTGCTATTATTTTCTCTTCTCTAGTAGACCACAAAGAGAGAGAGAAAAAGAGAGAGAGAGAGAGAGAGAGAGAGAGAGAGAGAGAGAGAGAGAGAGAGAAGAAAGATCAGAAGGACAAACTAAAGAAATTAGAAGCGGATAGGTAAAGTACTAGGGCATGTAAATGGCACAGTGGATAAGGTGCCAGTCCTGAAGTCAAGAAGACTCATCTTTCTGAGTTCAAATCTGGTCTCAGACACTTATAAGTTGTGTGACCTTGGATACACCATGCCTCAGTTTACTCATATATAAAATAGGAAAGAAAATGGTATCCAGTATCTAGTATCATTTGCCTAAAAAAAAACCCAAATAGGATTACAAATTAAAAACAATTTGTACAATTTGAAAAACAACTGAACAAAAAGGGCTAGCCTTTTAGAGAAAGATCAAGGGCTAAGAAAAACTTCCCCTAAGAGCTTTTGATGACAAGCCATGCTGAAGATCCAAACTTGGTTATATGTTTGAGTATCTACATGCCTTGCAAACTTTTATACTTAAAGATGTCTTTAGTTTTAGTTTAGAAAGATGTTTTATATTTAATGCTGGAGAGAGGCTATTACTGAGGATTAATTGATGATAGAGATGCACTGAATCATATCTTAAATTCTTTTGCACTCATTTAAATTTTGCTTTCAATAAATTCTATTATATTGACACTAGTAAACATTAGTAGATGATACACGTTGCTGTATTTAATTAAGCATCTGAGTTTTAATAAATCTATCAATTAACATGCTAATCTATGTTTTTTGGTAGCTAGAACAGAAAGTATAGCTGTCTAAATTAATGGCACCACCATCCATGTAGTTGGTGGTAGCTTAGGCATAGTGTCTTAGTTATACAGTGCCCAGGAAGAGATAAGTTTTCGAACTCACTAGCCTTTCAAATTAAAATGTAGAAAGAAATGGTTTGTCACATGAAAATTCAGTCCTTTTTTTTACCCTAATTTAGAAGCAAATGTTATTTGGGAACCAAATCTTGATAGCCCAGTCACTTACATTCATTCTACAAGTTTGAGTTTTTCTTTTGCCTTCCAGAGAAATCTTTATTCTGTTAGTTCAATCTGTTTCTACTCTCTCCTGATCTGACCCGGATTCCTTATAAATAGCTATCAAAGAAATATATCTATATCTTAGTTTTTCACTTTCTAATGAACCTTTTCTCTTTTGCTAATTCCCTTCAGCCTACTTAGCTGAACTACTTTGTGTTTTGTTTGCTAAGACAATCCAGTAATTTTTTATTCTCTAACTTTGATCAATTAATTTACCCTTTATCAATTCATGGTCCTATGTACTCCCTTCCTTATCTCCATTTCTTGGAATTCTTAACTTCCTTCAAAACTCAATTCTGTACCACCTCCTGATTTCTCTAGCTACTAGTAATCTCTGTATAAATATATTTCACTTTCCCCATTATTCCTTTTTCTACTCTTGTATTAATTACCTTGTGACAGGGATTTCTTTCCCTTTTTGTTTTGTGTTTCTAGTTTTAGGGGCTGCGAGGTGGCACAGCAGATTGAATGCCAGGCCTTGAGGCAAAAAGACTCTTGATGCATTTAAATTCAGTCTCAGCTATTTACTAACTTTATGACTATGGGCAAATGATTTAATCCTATTTACCTCAGTTTCCTCAACCTATAAAATGAGTTAGAGAAGGAAATAGCAAACAACTTCACTATCTTTGCCAAGTAAGCCCCAAATGGAGTCACAAGGAGTTGGATATAATGGAACAACTATAGTCCTAGGACCCAATATAATGCTTTGTTTTTTGTAAACACATAAATCCTTTTGGAATAAATGAATGGAATATGGAAGAGCAATCTTTCTGGCTCCTCCTGTAGGAGAATTATTGATCCTACTATGTCCTACTAAGCACAAAGCACTATGCTAGGCTAGGAGTAGACAGAAGGGGATTGGCAAGCTGGAGGCATCTTGCCTTAGAGTTTATGTTAAATTTTAATTATGAACATTTATTTACGCTTCAAAAATCAGCAATTGTAAGGCCCTGACTTTTTGCTTTGTTAAGTGTCTGTATCTAAGAAATTGATAGAGAAAATCTTAATAATGTACATTAAACTAAATTAAACTTTTTTTTCCCCAGAAATTGTCAATTACTAAATATTTATCAGTAACCCTGGTGGGTCCAATAGAGTGGGTTAGAAGCATGAATAACACAAGGTTGCTGCCTTTTAGAGTTTATAATTTACTAAAGAGAAGGGTATGAATGGATATGATATCCCCCCAAAAAATATAATACAAAACAATTATCTTAAGAGATTTTTTCTGTCCATATCATAATATTTATTGTCCTATCTGGAATGAACTTCCTTCTTTATCTCCATTTCTTGGAATCTTTAACTTCTTTCAAAGCTTAATTCTGGTGCCACCTCCTAATTTCTCCATCTAGTAATATCTGTGTAAATATATTTCCCTTTTGCCATCATCCCTTTCCCCATTCTTGTATGTAATTACCCTGTGGCAGGGGTTTCTTTTGCTTTTTGCTTTGTGTTTTATTCCCAGAGGCAGCTAGATGGCACAGTGGAGGGATGAACATAGTGGTTTGGGCTCAGGGAAGGCTAAGATGAAGTCTGGTCAAATTGTCCTATGAAGAACCCCTTAGATAGTTCAAATTTTCTTGATATATTTATTAAAAATTATTTGGAATAAGTGAAATTGGGCTCAGGATTGGAAATCTTGTTCACGTAGCAAACCCCTGATGATAGTATTTGAACTGTTTATGTTCTTTTTAACGAAGGAGGAGGGGATGGGAGACTATTATTTGAACATTTTAAAAATTCACAAATTAAAAGGCTTTTATTATACAAATAAAACAAATATAATCATGATTAGATGGAAAACAGAAAGTTGGGAAACATTTTTTAAAACAACAAATGTCTGATAAAATCTTAATTTCTCTGGGCAGCTGAGTGGTGCAGTAGATAGAGCATCAGTTCTGAAATTAGGAGGACCTGATTTCAAATCTGACCTCAGAGACTTAACAAGTCCTGGCTGTGTGACCCTAGGCAAGTCACTTAACCCCAATTGCCTCAGCAAAACAACAACAACAAAACAAAACAAAAATCTTCATTTTTCAAATATATAGAGAACTAAGTCTCCTTTATAAGAATACAGGTCATTTCACTATTGATAAGTGATCAAAGGATATAAATAAAGCAGATAAAGAAATTGGAACTATCTATGGTCATATGAAAAAGTGCTCTAGAAATGCAAATTAAAACAACTCTCAATTACTACTTCATACCTATCAGATAGGGTAATATGACAAAAAAAGGAAAATAATAAATATTGGAGGGGATATGGAAAAATTAGAATGCATTGTTGGTAGAGTAGTGAACTGATTCAACCATTCTAGATTGTAGTTTATGATCTAACAATACTGCTACTAGGTCTGCATCCTAAAAAGACCTAAGAAAAAAACAAATTCGTACAAAAATATTTATAGCAGTTCTTTTTGTAGTAGCAAAGGACTGGAAATTGAGGGGATGCCCATCAATTAGGAAATAGCTGAACAAATTGTGGTACAGGAATGTAAAAGGATATCATTTTGCTATAAGGCATGATAAACAGGTGGATTTCAGAAAAATCTGGAAAGACTTACATGAACTGATGCAAAGTGAAGTGAGCAGAACCAGGACAACATTATACCCAGTAACAGCAATATTATACAATGATCAACTATGAATGACTAGCTATTCTCAGCAATACAGTGATCCAAGACAATTCCAAAGGATTAATGAGAAAAAATGCTATTCACATATTCTTTATTTTCTTTTGGTCTATTTTCTTCTTTTACAACATGACTAACTTGGAAATAAGTTTTACAGGAATGTATATCAAATTGTTTATTGTCTTAGGAAGGAGGAAGGTAAGGTAGGAAGGGAGGGAGAAAATTTAAAACTAAAATTTTAAAAATGAATATTAAAGTTTGTCTTTACATATAAATTAGAAAAAATGAAATACTATTTATAAATAAATACATAATTCCAAAACTCTTGTTTTGAAAAAAGAAAAAAAAATTTTGGCTCAACTCTATCAGTTCTATGACTGTAAGTAGTTCTGTAGATAACAACCCAATTTGTTTCCATGGAGAGGCTTTTGAGCTACTGGATTCCTGTGGCTTGTGGTTTTTATCTCCCTTGATAAAAGTCCTGAAACATATCCAATCCAGACCATTTTTCTCTTTAAAAATTATGTAAACCATGCATACTAGTTTTAACCTACTACATTCTTTAATATGTCTTTAAAAGTGTCTATAATTCATACCATATAGATATAATATGCTAAAGCATACTAATAATTCTATAGTGATACATGCTGGAGCACTGATAATAACTTACATTTATAAATAGCTTTCAACTTGAAAGATCATTCCTTAGTCTTTCAAAGAATTGATGCAGAAAAGATGGACAACCTAGCCTACTGGATGATGATTTCCTGTAGATTTAGTGATTTTAAAGTACCAATGAGATGTTTAGGTGGATTTGTCCAACAGGCAGTTGGAAATTCAGGACTAGAACTCAGTCCATATTGAGAAGGTTATTATGGGATTCATTCCCAAGGTGATAAGTGAATTGTGAGGAGATTAGATCAGCTAGGGAAGGAGACAGAATAGAGCAAAAAATGAATATGACTTTAATTACTATAATCATTAATGCATACTCGAGATTTCAGCATAATTACAGACCATAGCACTGCATCATGACATAGGAATTGCAGGATGAATGGAGAATGATTGGTTTTTGTATGATTTGAATTAGGGTTTTTTAAACTTTTCTCACTAAGAACCCCTTTTGGCCAGAAAAATTTTTAGGTATCTCCAAGGATAAAGATCTATAAAATAGGTATGCAAATCAAACATTTACTGATAATAAATGATAAAAAATTTATTTTAAAACAATTCTATGGTATACATATAATTTGATCTTTTATTAAAGATGAAAGCAAATTTGCATACTAATAAGGTGGGTGTGCTTGTTTATTTTTACATAAAGAATTAAATCTTGGTAGAATATTTATTATCTTTTACTGTTGCCAAACTCCACATTCAGTTACTCAACCCTGTATGGGATCAACACCCATAGTTTAAGAAGCTTTGTTTTAAGTCATGCCCTACACCATGAGAAATAAGCTTTAATGGAGTAGCTAAGAAGGGAGTAACAAGACAAAAATCTAAAAATTGGAGAATGGTGAGTTTGCCTTAAAAACAAATAAATGGACAACTAACTTTTGTTGCCTTAAAGAAGAGAAAAGAGCTCAGACACATAGGAAGAGCAAATCAGGGGAAGAAAAAGTTCTTGTGTAACAACAGTACAGTTAGCTTTTATTCTATTTATCCATCAAGTATTTATTGAGCACTTATTACATGCAAAGAAATGCAGGACAGAGTCACTGTCTCCAAAGGACTTACAGGAGGATAAATAGGCCAAGCAAGTTAGAGATAAAATTCATTTTCCCAAGTTAGCCCAAATTTGTGAGTTTTTTCTCTGACTTATTAAATAATGGTAGAACAAACAGTTCTTTTTAGTTTTTCTTTTAATTTTTTTATTATAGCTTTTTATTTACAAGATATGTACATGGGTAATTTTTCAGCACTGACAATTGCAAGACCTTTTTGTTCCAACTTTTCCCCTCCTTCTCCTTACCCCTTCCCCCAGATAACAAGTTGACTAATACATGTTAAATATGTTGAAGTATAAGTTAAATACAATATATGTATACATGTCCAAACAGTTATTTTGCTGTACAAAAAGAATCAGATTTTGAAATAGTGTACAATTAGCCTGTGAAGGAAATCAAAAGTGCAAGCAGACAAAAATAGAGGGACTGGGAATTCTATGTAGTGGTTCATAGTCATCTCCCAGAGTTCTTTCACTGGGTGTAGCTGGTTCAGTTCATTACTACTCCATTGGAACTGATTTGGTTCATCTTATTGTTGAAGAGTGCCACGTCCATCAGAATTGATTATCATATAGTATTCAAACACTTCTTTTTAAAAGAAATCATATTTTCTAGAGTCAGAATGGCACAAGAAATAGGGTTTCAACTCATACCATTGTTTGAATAAAATTGGAAGAGGTGGGAAGGGATGGGAATATTGTTAACTTTTAGGAGATTGAAAATAGTTCATTTCAACTGGAGAATAAAGTAGAGTAATTTGAGGCAGTTTAATAAAATGCTGGGCTGGAAAGAGAGAGTAATACCAGATTTTTGAGAACTTTGAAATCAGAACAGTACTTATAAGTGATGTAAATGGTGTCCCCTTTAATCTTGGGAGGAGGATCAAAAAGGAATCTTTGAGGGACAGGGTGCTCATTACTCTCAAACCCTCCTGGCCTGTGGGAGGAGCAACGCCCATTCATTATAAGTAATCTCATTCAATTGGAAATCTCAGCCCAGGGCAAAGTCACTCAAACTTATTATTGGCTCAAAACCACTCCCAGTAAGTGGTCTCATCTAGGTCTGGGGGCAGTGACAGCATTAAGGGAATCTCATTCAATTGAAACTTTTGTTTCAGATTTCCTTATAAAAACAGCAATTTTAAACTCATTTCTTTGCAGAGGACTTAAACTGCCAGGGAACTTTTCTCTCCCTGGCATAGCAGCAACCTCTGCCTGCTGAAATGATATTCTCTTTCAGCATTACCTTCTCTTTATCTTCCTCACCTATTTCCCTAATAAGACTTTGGCATTTCTCTGTCGGCATTTCTCTGCTAGAAATTCTCTATCTCTCTGCTAGGACTCCTCCACTAGAAACTTTACCTTGCCAGCAAGGAATTATCTTTCTATTCATGCATAGCAAAGGCTGACTTACCAGTGCCAATAATAAACTTCTTTTTACCAGTCTAGCTTTTTGGGTTTGTAAATTCCTTTACAAAGAACCTCTGTGCTGCCAGAAGGGGGTTCCCTCAACTACCCACCTTGTGCTGAATACTAGGGGGATTTAGGGGAGCTATACCTCTTCATTTGGTTCCCTGAAGCCCAAACTTGCCACTAACCTCATCACTGAACTCCCTGACCACCAGGAACCCTAATCTCATCTTCATTTTGGTTCCCTGATAAAATGGAATTCCAAAATCTGGACAAGATTTTAAAAAAGCCTTTCTTGTTGCCTATTCTCTAGTTAGGAGCCCCAGGCTCCAGCAGAATTCCTTTATGGGGATTCCTGTGGACTCTCTCTCTCTCTAAACTTGTTATCCACTCTATAGCTAGGACACTCAAACTTTGAGTCATCTGTTTCTGACAATTGTCCCTTGCTCAGGGAGCATTTTGTCACTCACCTTCTCTAGTGAAGGACGAGGATCTATAGAATTGGGGACACTGTCTAGAGTCAGACAAGGAGCTATTGAATCAAGAATACTAAAACTTTTTTTCCTGGAAAAAATGAGGCAGAAACCAAGGGACTCAGTCTATCTAGTAAAGGCTGACTTCCTATTTGGTGGCCCATGGGAATTCCCGAGAGAGCCCGACCAATTGGGGCAAGCCCTTTCCCCTCTGACCCTTTCTATAGTGGGGGGACAGCTCAAACTCCCCGGGATACAGTTGAGCTATCTGGGGCTCCGTGCCCAAGCAGAGTTTTTGCCTGGGGACACTCACTGCAGAAAACACCTGTGAATTGACAAAAAATTAAACTTTTTGTCATATCTTTCTCTTAAGGATGCCTATAGAGAACAAAAAAGCTATAAAATTGGGAAAGTTTGGGGCTTGGGGTCTGTGGTGAGAATGGGGCAGTTTATACCTCTCTGTTGGGATTTCTCTGCTAGAAACTTTATATCTCTCTGTCGGGACCTTGCCACTAAGGAATTCAGTCTTTCGATTCATGCATGTTGCTGACTTCCCAATGCCAATAATAAACTTCTTTTACCAGTCTAGCTTTTCAGGTTCGTAAATTCCTTTATGAATGACCTCTATACTGCTGGAAAGAGGTTCCCACAACTCCCTACCCTGCTGAATGCTAGGGGGATTTAGGGTAGCCAAACCTCTTTATTTGGTTCCCTGAACCCTGAACCTGCCACCAACCTCATCATTTAACTCCCTGATCACCAGGAACCCTAACCTCATCTTCATTTTGGTTCCCTGACTGGGATCCCCAAAATCTAGATCTCATCACTACTACATTGGCACATCACTTCATAGCAATGGGTCTCAGTTTCCTTAAATATAAAATGATGATGTCATTTGTATAACACATACAAGATCATTATGGGGATGAGATGATGTGAAATTTCTTGTGAATACTATAAACACAGGCTAGGTGTCTTTAGTTGTTAGTGGAATAAAATTATATTAGATGTATTAATTATACATAGAGTTTGATTTCTCAGACGCCATCTTATTCTATTTATTCCCCTTCCTCAACCCAAATGAATATCATGTCCTTCTTCACTTCCACTTTTCACTTCTGGTTTCCCAGTTCACCACCCACTGAACTTCCTCACATCCTGAAACTAAGCAGTTTGTTTCCCATGATTGTGTGAGGTCAAGTAACTGCTGTGGGAAAATGTCCAGGTCAGCTCTGATGCATTGGATTGTCTGGGAATCATAAAGGTTCCATTGGCAAATGACGCACCATAATAGTCACAGCCATGGTGAAGAATAGGTCAGAGGTTAATGTACCAGTAGCTGGACAAAATGCATCATAGCTGGAGGTTATGCAGAGATATTGCAGAAAGATCCTGACATAGCTTATGTTTCACTTTTGGACTGCTAACAATGAGAGGCATAGGATTCAAAACAGCAGAGAAGAAATCAAAATATTGAACTTTTAGCTCTATCATGATCTGTTTCTCACCTTTGAATTGAGGAGATTGGACTAGATTATTGTAAAGGTACCTTTCAGCTTTTGGATTTTATGATATTTGACAAACAGATTTCCTGACCACCCAACATGGACACCTGCTTAGGTCAGGGAAGAAAAAAAATAGAGGAAGTCTGAGGTTTATGAATCCTTCCAATTCTGAGGGAAATTGTTTTGAAAATATATTCAAAGTTTAAGAAAGTTTTTGAAAAACAAATGTGGCATTTTTTTTTTACTCCAAAGGAAATGACTCAATGTAATCAAAACATAAAATAAAAGTAAGTAAGATTACATTAATTATATTATGGGAGCAAAATGAATCCAGCTATTCTTGATTTCCAGCTGGAGGGGTTGGCTAAGTTTCTTTCCAAAAAGTTCCTGCTGGTATAATGGTTTTCTTCAGGCCTATTACCAGAACTCCATCTTGGTCAACAGAGCAAGAACCCATTGACTCATAGAATCCCAGAGCTGAAGAGGCCTTAGGGATCTCTTAATTTAACTTCCTGTCTGATAAACTTTCTTTATAACATCTCAGAAAATGGAATTATAGAGTCAGAAGGACCTCAGATATCATTTAGTCTAACCCCTACCTGTGGCATGAATCTCCTCTATATTATAGAAAATTGCAACAAGATTTGGGGAATCATTAAAATATATAGGAAACTTTTCTGAGTGATTTCTATCCTCTGTAGGCTGTAAGAAACAGCTGGTTGAATTTGTGGACTAAATCGATAGCATTTTTGCTCAAAGTTTACATGTAGCCAGGGGTTTAGAGCATAATAGATTTAAAGTTGGAAAGAATATTTAAGGACAAGAATAACTCCATTATTTCACATATGAGTAAACTGAGGTCCAGAAAGTTTAAGTAACTTGTCAATGTCCAGGCAGTTAATGTGATAGATCTTTCTCACCCCCAGTTCATTACTCTATCCATTATATTTCATTGCCACTGAGTCAGACAGATAAAACATAGAATTAATCACAGGGTCTAGATGTGTGGTAGTGAGCAGAACATCCATTGAGAGTATAGGCAGAGAAGACAATGAAAGAATCACACTCACATTGTTGGGATTCTTAGATTTTCCTTCCCTTGTATCTTCACCGTGACACATCAAAGGCATCTCTGTGGATCTAGCGCTATATGCTGTCTCACAAAGGACTTTGATGGTATGAATAGATCAACATGTACAAAGTCATGTGAGTGATTAGAAAAACTTAAGTCAAAGAATTTGAAAAGTAGGGAATTTGCACAAATGGGGAGTAATAGTAGCTAATACTTATAACATGTTTCAGGGTTTGCAAATGTTTTAGATCTTATCCCATTTGGTCTCAGTAACAACACTGGGAGGTGGGTGCTATCATTATGCCCATTTTACAGATAAGGAAACTGAGGTACCAAGAGATCAAATGACTTGCCCAGAATCATACAACCAGGAAGTATCTGAGGTAAGATTTTAACTTAGGTCCTCCTGACTCTGAGTCTAAATTCCCTATCCACTACACAATACCATCTATAAGTGAAATCACAAATGACACCAGCTTGCTTATGGAACCTTTTGAGATTTCAAGGTATAGTCAGATTTTCCCCATATAAGGCCACCAAAATGATGGAGTTACTCATCAAAATGAAGGGGTATGAGATGAGACCCCAAAAGTATATTGGAGTCACAGACCTGTGTTGCAAATCATCTCAAAAGAATTAATATACTCAGATATCCTCCAAATCAAGGGGCAAAGTTTTTATTATGCTGCTAAGAACAGGCTAAATTTATGAGTTTTTAATTTAGAAAGGGGTTTAGCAATTAATAAGGGGGAAGACAAGTTCCTTAACAGTAATCAGGAAGAAGATACCATTAAAGGAGAAGACAACATAAAGTGGGATTACGACATTTACTGTAGAGTTAAATTCATAGAGAAATTTAGCTATTTTTCTAATTGGATACAGTAAAAATCTCCCTCTGGGATGGGTCTATAATCAAAAGTCCACTTGAACAAAAAATTTACTTAAGAATAAAAGTTTCACTTAAGTCTGAGAAAATCCCATTTCTCCTCACAGCAGGAAGTATTATAATCCTATCAATGCTTCAGGTTTTCTTTGCTAACATGCATCTGGCTACCTTGGATTTCATCAGACCCATATTGTTTTCAGGAGGGACCAGCAAAGTGCTTTGAGATCCTCAGTCGATCTGTTCTATTGATGGATTGTTGTTATAAATGAGAAGTCCTGCCTGAATATTCTCATCCGCTCCCCACTGGGAAAGATGGGGGAAAGTGACCTTTCTAAATTTTGGCCTCATTGTTGCTGAGAAGCGAATGTAAGGACTGAAGAAAAATCATGAGCTAGGGAATCTGAATGCTTAGACATAATTTTGTTAATTTGCTTTGATTCATTAAATCAGATTATTTTATGGGGAGAGTCTGACTGTACTACAAACCTCATCACCTTCTAATGGGAGACAAGACATGTAAATGTGTAGGTATAAACAAGATACAAAGTAGATACAACATGGCAGGTTTGAGATCTAATTGTTGAATGGCCCAAGGGATATATGTCACAATATATCCTAATGTTTTGTGCTGAAAGCATGCACGAAAGCAGCAGAGTTGAATTATGATAAAGATGGGCTCAAATCTAATCTAGAGCTGTAAACAGATGAGTTTGTGCTCTTTTCCTCATTCCAAGGGAATAACTAACCAATAGGAACAATTCCCCAATGCCCTCCACAAGTAGTCATCTACTTATTCATTCAGTCAATAAACATTTATTAAGAGTCTACTATGTGCCCAACATTATGCTAAGGATTGGGTATACAAAAAGAGGCAAAAGGTAGTCCCTGCTGTCAAGAAGCTTACGATTTGATGAATTACCTATGTTTAAAAACCTCCAGAAAAGTTCATCTATGAGGTGACCATTCAAATTGTTAAAGTGGGCCCCCCCTCCCAAAAAGATGAGAGAATGCTCTTGTGGAGCATGTCAGTGGGGTTTCACGAGTCCAGGGTTCTGTGTATAATATCCCTGTCTTGCCCACACAAAGCTGAGGAGGACAGGAAAACTTTAAAAGGCCAAGAGTTCCTCTCTCAAGATCTAATAACTAAGGACATATTTGAGTCATGGCTCAATAAATATGACTAAGTCAGAAGAAAACATAATGAATCCTCTTCTTGACCACAGGAACATAGCTGCACAGGTCAGGGGACAGATACACAAACCACATGTAATCAAAAGATACAAACTTTTTGAATCAGGCTAAGAAAGTATCAATTCCCTGATGTCCCCCATGTTTTGGCTACAGTCTCATTATATTCATTATTATCGTATGATGATGATGATGATGATGATGATGACAGTAATAGCTGGCATTTCTACAGTACCTACTATGTACAAGGTACCATGCTACTTTAAAATATTATCTTATTTGATTGTTATAACAGCGAGGTGCTATCATAATTTCCATTTTAAGTTGTGTAATCTTAGTCATCTCCAGCTCTTTGTGATCCCATTTGAGGTTTTCTTGGCAGGGATAATAGAGTAGTTTGTCATATCCTTCTCTGTTCATTTGACCTATGAAGAAATGGAGGCAAACAGGGTTAAACGACTTCTCCAGAGTCATATGGTCAGTGTCTAAGGCTGAATTTGGACTCCAAAAGATGTCTTCCTGACTCCACTGTGCCACTTAGCTGCCCCTATTTTATAGTTGTGGAAGCTGAGGCAAATAGAGGTTAAAGTAACTTAACTAATCACAGAGATCATACATCTAGAAAGTCTCTGAATCTGCGTTTGACCTTAGATCTTTCTAACTCTAGCCTCAATGCTATCTTCTTTCCTTCTAGAAAATTCAGATGTTTGGATCAGTCTATACAAAGGCATGAAACCAGGGGAAAATCAGAGTGAAATTGGGGAACAATGAACAATCCAATTTGTCTGACTGAACAGTTTGGGGAGGGAAGTACAATGCTATAACCTGGAAAACTAAATTAAAGTCAGATTGTAGAAAATATTGAGTACCAATGATCTGGAAAAGGAACTTTAATCAGTCCATTCTATCTCCATTGTCAGAAGAGACTGATTTAAAATTCTTGTTCCATATCATTCTCTTTTCTTTTATTTGAGAGATAATATGGATCTATTGAAAGCTTTTTCAGCATGATGTGATCAGATTGGTGCACTGGAAAGATTTGTTTGGCAACAGAGAAATAGAGGAATTGTAGAGGGACAAGACTGTAAACAGAAGAGTGCTACAATAGTTTAGACCAGGGGTTTTTCTTCTTTTTGTATCAGACTTCTTTGATAGTCTGATGTAGCTTATGGACCCCTTGATTTTTAGATACATAAAATAAAGTACCATTACCCACAAATTCCTTATAATATATTAAAATACAGTTTTTAAAATATATTGTTAAAATGAATAGACCACCTAAAATCTATCTTTAGATGCCTTGGGAGTCAGTGGACCCCAGATTAAGATCCCCTCATAAGAACAAAAAGCAAAGAAAGCCTGAACCAAGATGGTGATAGTGGTAAAAAGAAAGGGTTGAACTGGAGGGATTTCTTTTTTTTTCTTTTCTTTTTATTCAATAGCTTTCAACATTCATTTTTGTAGGATTTTCAGTTCCAAATTTTCTTTTCTTCCTCCCTCTTTCACCTCCCCCCTCTCTAAGACATCAAGCAATCTGATATAGGTTATACATGTACAATCATTTTAAACAATGTTTCTGCTAGTATATACGATGTTCTCTTTTCTGTTCATTTTACTCAGCATCAGTTCTTTTCTGAAATCAGCCTGCTCATCATTTCTTATAGAAAAATAATATTCCATTACATTCATATAGCATAGCTTATTCAGCCACTCCACAACTGATGAATATTACTTAATTTCAAATTTCTTGCCACTACACACACAAAAAAAAAAGCTGCTATTTTTGCACATGTAGATCCTTTCCCAACTTTGGAAGATTTCTTTGGGATAGAAACCTAGTAGTGACACTGCTGGATCAAAGAGTATACATAGTTTTCTAGTCCTTTGGGCATTGTGAATTAGAGAGGTTTCTATCAGAAGAATGTATGGAATTTGAAAAGTGGTTGGTGATAAAGATGAAGGAGAAAAAAGAATAACTGCAAAATATGAACCTAATTTGAACTAATGTTTCTCAAAACCCAGTGACACGAATGTTTGTGGCAGCCCTCTTTGTAGTGGCTAGAAACTGGAAACTGAGTGGATGCCCATCAGTTGGAGAATGGCTGAACAAATTGTGGTATATGAATATTATGGAATATTACTGTTCTGTAAGAAATGACCAACAGGAAGATTTCAGAAAGGCCTGGAGAGACTTATATGAACTGATGTTGAGTGAAACAAGCAGGGCCAAGAGATCATTATATACTTCAACAACAATACTATATGATGACCAATTCTGATGGACTTGGCCATCCTCAGCAATGTGATCAACCAAATCATTTCCAATGGAGCAGTAATGAACTGAACCAGCTACACCCAGCGAAAGAACTCTGGGAGATGACTAAGAACCATTACATTGAATTCCCAATCCCCATATTTTTGTCCACCTGCATTTTTGATTTCCTTCACAGGCTAATTGTACAATATTTCAGAGTCTGATTCTTTTTGTACAGCAAAATAACAGTTTGGTCATGTATACTTATTGTGTATCTAATTTATATTTTAATATATTTAACATCTACTGGTCATCTTGCCATCTGGGGGAGGGGGTGGGGGAAAGAGGGGAAAAATTGGAACAAGAAGTTTGGCAATTGTCAATGGTGTAAAGTTACCCATACATATAACCTGTAAATAAAAGGCTATTAAATAAATAAAAAAAAAATCCAAACCAGTGACAGGGGGAGACAAATATACTTGGTTCTTTGACTATAGAGCATGAATCCACAGTAGCAAAAAACAAAGACAGGGCAAGATAGTTGATAATGCAGACTCATAACACGTTTGGAATGGATCAATAAAATAAAAAAAAAAATCTCTCCAATTCAACCCTCTTCTTTTTAACCACTGTCATAATCTTGGTTCAAGCTTTCTTTGCCTTTTACTTAGATGAGGGGATCTTAATCTGGGGTCCACTGACCTGTCCGTTGGGTCAATTAACTTTCAGGGAGACATTAAGGCAGTATACATATCCCTGGACTTTTTTTGGATTTTGAAAGTGAAGTCAGAGATTTGGAGGCACTAGATCCTAGGCACTAGATCCAAGAATACTTGAATCAATGCCTCTTTTTAATGCTAAAGTTCAGGCATCAACAGAAATGAAGCTCACAGGTAGGGCTCCTGAAGAAATGATTCTTATTTCCTGTTTTCCCAGTGTTCTGAACTGAAATAATCCAGTCCCCTGGTGATTGAGGATCCATCTTGGAACAAAATGAGACACTTAGATCTCCTAAAAGCTAACAAAAGGAGATTTGCTTAGCTATATCAAGAAAAGGATATTCAAAAGAGTAGGCAATGAGGACACTTCTAGCTGATTAATCTGAGCCAAACTCCCAGTTGTGATGTACCATCTAAATATCAGAGACCTTCATGGGGGCTACTTTGTGCTCTGATGACAAGGAAGCAATTTTAATATTCTGGGCCTATGATCTCCTGAGCCAATCAAAACTCAAAGATAATTTAAAACCCTTTAAAGTAAAAATTAGCTTAAGTTGCAGGAGGAGGAAGGAGGGAGTTTCTTATATTTGTCCCATCACACATTTGTAGCTTTGAGAATCAGCCAAATTTATATGGTACTCTCTTGTTGTAAGTTTACTGCTCCTATTTTATTGAGAAATTGGAGGGCTAATATGAGACCTAGAATTTAGAATTGCAGAGTGATAAATTTATAGAACTATGCTTGGAGTCAACTAAAACCCACTCAATAAGAGGTAGTTCAGTGTGAACATTTGTACCTCCGAAACTGACAAATTACAAATTATAAATTAAGGGTTGATTTATTGTTTTATTGTCTACATTTTTAAAAGTGATGGCAGGGGCACCTAGGTGGCACAGTGGATAGAGCACCAGCCCTGAAGTCAAGAGCACCAGAGTTCAAATCTGGCCTCAGACACTTAACACTTCCTAGCTATGTGATCCTGGGCAAGTCACTTAACCCCAATTGCAAAAAAAAAAAAAAAAAAAGAAAAGAAAAGAAAAGAAAAGAAAAGTGATGGCAGGAAAATTAATAATGCATCATTATATAATAATATACATCATATGCAACAATGCATAAATTAAAATATATCTTACCTTTCAGAAAAGTGATTGTTAAACCTTGCAAGAAAGCCTCAAGATTTAGAGCTGGAAGGGACTTTGGAAATCATTGAATTTATCATCTTATTTTACAAATGAAGAAACTGAGAAGTTAGAGAAATTATGTGACTTGTTTAGAATCACACAGCCAGTGTTAGATAGGAGATTTGGACCTAGGTCATAGTTGCCCCAAGTCCAACATTCAACCCATTCTTTCTCACACTCCAGTGATATATAACCTGAAAGTAGGTTTCACAATGGAAATGACACTGAAAATGTTTGGAATGGCACATTTTATGATCTTTATTATGCTTTCATCTAACTTTACCAAACGATTTGCTTAACCATGACTTTTGAAATTTAAAGTCTTGAACACTAAGATTTGAAACCTTGATTTGAGGAAGTATCTTTGCCAACTATGCTATTTTTAAACCCAGTCTAGCCTATGATTCCCCAGACTACTTCTCTACCTTCCACCAACCCCCTTTCCCTTCCCGGGAGTTCCTTCCCCCAACTTATTAGCTTGTTTTCATATATTGTCTTTGATTACTAGAATGTAAATTCCTTAAGGGAAGGGAGTGTCTTTTTTCTTATATTAATATTCCCAGGCTTTAGCACAGAGCTTGGCACATTAATCTTGATCAGCTTAATAAACACTTTATCTAACTATTGTATGATCAGCACAATGAACTTCTTTGGAAAGAATGGGAGGGAAGCACTGGCAGTTTAGGCAGAGCCAAGAGTACCATTAGCATGGTTAATAAATAATCATTGATACCAGGATACAGATTGAGGGTGAGGTGGGGTTTAGGTTCAGGGTTATTGACAGGTATATATGCTTTGGGGCTCTTGGTACACTTATTTCTCATGGAAAGGAAGGAAGAGAGAAGAGCCCGAGGAAGACCTAAAAGGGCTGTGTTGGAAGAGAAAACACACTAAGGAAGAGATGAACAGAATGGGGAGGCTGAAGGAGATACATAGTAGGTTTTGATTTTTTGGTTGGAAGCCACAAATCCAAACCCAAAATAGACAAAGTATCTCAAACTGTACACAATCCCTGCATAGTGACTTAGAGAACCACATTTTATTATTGTCTATGTTCTATTATATTTTTATTTATTTTGTTAAGTATTTCCCAATCACATTTTTCCCCCTGAGGCAATTGGGATTAAATGACTTGCCCAGGATCACACAGCTAGGAAGTTTTAAATGTCTGAAGTCATATTTGAATTCAGGTCCTTCTGACTTCAGGTCTGGTGCTCTATCCACTGAGCCACCTAACTACCCCTTTTTTTTGGTTCACATTTTACTTTGGTTCAGGCCCCACTTGGGAGTATTATGGTTATGCCTTTGATACCTGTACTTCTAACTAATATTTAAACATTAACAATTTTCCACAGCTTTTCAACTGCCCTAATATTTATAATACCTTTAGAGGTACCATTCTTAGTGATAGCTTCCCTTTAAGGTTTACAAAGCACTGTTCCCAGGAATCTTGGAGGAGTAATCTAATTTTTGTGGGTCTCATTTGTTTTATCTATAAAATGGAGAGGGTTAGATTAAATGGCCTATGAAATCCCTTTTAGTTTTAGATCTATGCTCATGTGATACAATGAATGGAGTACTGGGCCTGTTGTCAGGAAGACTCATCTTCCTGAACTCAAATTTGTCCTGAGACATTTACTAATTATGTGACCCTGTACAAGTCACTTAACCCTGTTTGCCTCAGTTTCCTCATCTGTAAAAAGAGCCAGAGAAGGAAATGGAAAACCATTGTAAAATCTTTGCCAAGAAAACCCCAAAAGTTGGACTTTACTGAAAAGATTAAACAAGAACTCTAATCATATGACCTTCGTGAGCTAGGTAATGCAATGATTATCACCCCTGTTTTATAGTTGTGCAAATTAAGGCTTAAAATTATAAAAAATATTATTTTTTAGAGTCTCCCAACTAGTAAGTCAGAGGACAGATTTCAAATTCAGCTCTCTAGACCAAAATTTTCATATGCTTTCTATAGCAGTCATCTTCTTTAAATTGCATATTTAACATGCAATAATACCAATCTTCTGTTGGTAGAAATTGTTTCCTTCTCCAGCTCATTTTAGAAGAGGAAACTGAGACAAACAGGAGTGAGTGTCTTGCACAGCACCACCCAGCTGGTTAGTGCTTGAGGCCAGATTTTAATTCAGGAATATGAGTCTTCCTGACTTTAGGCCCAGTGTTCTATCCATGGTGCCATCTCCCCAACCCCAAACAACTCTGCAATAGTATAAGGAGCACAATTCTCCTGAATGCCTATGCAGTGAGTCTAATTAGATTTTAACTAGAAGGGTAACTTTTTCCCATCCCTGAACCTTCAGATAGAGCTGGGGATCTTCTTTCCTTCTTTACCCTGAACCAAACAGAAATAAGATTTCTTCATCCTTAAAAACACTGATCTCAGCAGAATTCAGGAGAGTTGGTGGTATTTCCCTTTATTCCAGGTCCAGAGCTACTGCAAGCTAATTAGATCATATCTCAGCCTTAGTGTGTATGTGTGTGTGTGTGTGTGTGTGTGTGTGTGTGTGTATTTTTGTGGGCTGGCTTCCTTTCCTTCCTCAGAATTTCCCTTGTCTGTTGACACAGACATTTGCTTTCCCCCCTGTTATTCAGTCAGCACCTGCTTCTTTGGCCTGGGCCACAGACAGGGCTGGTTTCCTGAAGGAACAGATGGCTGATAATCTTTTCAGCAGCAGACAGAAACCCTATGAAATGTTAGGATTATTGTCTTCCCCTATGAGGCACTAACTTTCCCTGTCCCCACTCCTCATCACATCCCCTGGGAAGCGGGGGTGTTATAACCATTATAACAATGCTAATTTGATGATAGCTCCATCTTCTTCCTTGGACTTTCCTCCTTAGTATGAACAGTTCATTCCTTACTGGAGCAAACCAAGGGTGGAACCCACCTGAAGGGCCCATGGCAACTGAGTTTTTTTAAACTTGTCACTGAACTCTAACTTCCTTGGAGGAAGCAATATGTCTAACTGCATCATACTATAATCTTTCTTTAAAAACTCAAATCATAACATATATTTTAACATGTTTAACATAATATTGGATTACCTGACATCTAAGGGAGAGGGTGGTGGAGGGGGAAATTTGGAACATAAGGTTTTGCAAAGGCCAGTTGAAAAATTATCCATGCATATGTTTTGAAAATAAAAAACTTTAATAAAAAAAATAAAGAAAAGAAAAGAAAAATTCAAATCAAACCACACTAGTTTCCAATGATCTCTGTGGGCATTTCTTTTACTGGTCTTTAGAGACTTGGAGATGAAACCAAAATCCTGCAACAATACATACATAAGTCAGATATTATCAGTGCCTAATCTCAGAAAGGAGAGAACAATCAGTATTTTTGCTTGCTGTGTTTTCTCTTTTATGTTCTATGGTACAATGGGAAGAGCTCAGAAGTCAGGCTGGAGAAGTCAGATCTAGACTGGAGAAGTCAGATCTAGGCTGGAGAAGTCAGATCTAGGCTGGAGATATGGCTTTAGCATTTATTAACTGTGGGACTCTGGGAAAACTGCTTCACTTCTTGAATATTTTTGAATGCCAAGTCCCCTTATTTCCCTTCAATAAGCCTAATAGTTCCCTATTACCTCCAGGATTAAATATGAAGTCCTATCTTTGCCATTTAAAGCTCTTTACAACCCGGTTCCTTCCTGCTTTTTCCTACTTATTTACTCTATGGCATGTGATATAATTGTTATATCTTAAACATGATATTCCAGGGGCAGCTAAGTCATTCAGGGGATAGAGCACTGTGTTAGGAGTCAGGAAGACCTGAGTTCAAATTGTACCTCATATGCTTCCCACTTGTGTGGCTCTGAGCAAGTCACTTAATCTACTTTCTGACTCAGTTTCTTCAATTGTAAAATGGGAATAATAATAGTGCCTACATCTGGGGAATTATTGTGAGGATCATATGAGATCATACTTGTAAAATACTTAGCATAGTGCTTGGCACAGGGTTAATGATTAATAAATGCTTGCTTTTTCCCCCTTCCTTCCTTTTCCCATGCCAGGAGTATTTTCATTCCACACTATCACATCTTAGAATCCCTGTACTTCAGTACTCTGTTTAACTACTACTACATCCAGGAAGTTTTTCCTTAACCCTTCAAATGCAAATACTTTTCCTTTCAACTTCCACACATATAGGTATAATGATATCTATCTATCTATCTACCTACCTACCTTCTTACCTACTGTGTGGATCTGTCTCCTTCATTAGAATGGAAACTCCTTGAGTACAAGGACTATTTTCACTTTCCCAAGTTATATTCAATTCTTAGCACAATGTCTAACACAAACTAGACACTTAATAAATTGTTTCCTGATTGGCTAAAATGGGTATATTTTTAAGAAGAGGCTGTAGTATAGTAACTAGAGAGCTGGCCTGAGAATCAGGAAGGTCTTGATTATAGGTCTGGTTTTGACATCTATTAATCATGTGACTGGACAAATTAGAATATCTTTGGGTTCTATCACTCTTCCTACCTCCTTCTGCTTTTCTGACTCTCTTCTCTCATGTTAGAATTAAGGTGCAGAATGAGATGTAATTTTTGGATTAGACCAATGTGGGAAAAGGGAAAGTGTTTTGAAAACTTTAGAAAGCTGTGTGAATGTGAAAGACAAGTATTTTTTTCCTGAAAATGTATGTAACTTCCCTAAGTATCAGGCCTAGACCAAAGAAATATAACAAATATACATCTTTTTAAATAAAATTGGATCATTGTTTTCAATGCTTTACAAATATTTTTCTTGAGTATTTGATATTAGGTACTTGATAAGAACTTGTTCTCTTTCTTTTCCCTTCCCCATTTTATCCATCTTTATTTCAATATCATCTTGCATTAACAAATTTGTAAATTATGTACTTTTCTCTTAATTTTCATTTCACATTTAATTAAACAAATTCAGTAGACATTTATCAACCCCATGCTATGTGCAAACCTATAAATTGCAAACATCAAGACCAAGTTGCAGAGAAAGTACTGATTTGCATTAGGGTAGGTAGATTCCTACATATATTAAATAACAACTTTCCTCCCTCTCCAAAAAAAAAAAAAAAATGTGTATATGCCTAGTGGCTCTGGATACTGGGTGTGTTTGCCTTTCTCTAACCCAAACATTATTTTTTTCTATATGATCTCAAGGCCCATTACTATCCCAGATGCCACCTTTGACAAAATTTGACAGTTTATTAAATATGAGGTAAGGAATAGGGAAGAATCAATATGCATTAAATACTTTCAAGAATGATTCAGAGATTGTAAAATGGGCTAACTAGAAAGATTTTAGGTATGGCCTATTAATCAATTTTGTCACTAAGACTGAAACTATCATAATTTGGAGAAGCTTATCACAGAAATTTGTTACCTGTTTGATTCATGGATAATGAATTCTTCCCTAAAAATCATGTAATAAGATACAGAAGAGTTTACAATCTGCATTGATGGACAAATTCACTCAATTTACTAACATATATTAAGCTTATCCCATGGTAGGCAATAGGAAAACACATACAAAGAATGAAATAATCTCAGTTTTCAAGGATTTTGCATTCTAATAGCATCAAACATATTTTATAAATATATGCAGAATAAATATAAAGAGAATAACTGTAACTAGTTAGGGAGATAGGGCACCAACAATAAGTGAGAATCCAGAAAGACTTCTAGTAGAAAATGGTTATTAATATGCATGCATGGTTGTTGAGATAGGGAAGGGAATGCCTTCTAGGTATGGGAGCTGGTCAGGACAACAGCCAGGAGATGGGAGATGAAGAGTTACATGTGAAGAACAGAAAGAAAACCAGTTTGTGGAGATCATTTGAGAGGAATACTAACATATATAATGAGTAGTCTCCACAAGAGTAAAATTCACTGAAGAATTAAAATATAAAAAATGATAAGGACTATTTTTAAATACTCCTTCAGGCTGCTTTTATTTGCCTTTTAGAGTAAAATTGAGCCTTTCCAACTAAAACTTCAAAATAAGCTGGTTGATGTCCCCAGGCTCTTTTTAATGTGCCCTCAGTGGTATCTCCTCTCCCCAAAAGATAAAGTAAGCTTAACACCACACCCTTGTCAAATCATTTGGGAGGAGTAGGGAAAGGAGATGAGATTCCTGGACTGGGAAGAATGATAAGGCTGGAAAGTTGCCTCAAAGCAAGCCTAGGGGAGAACACAAAGATTATACTGTGAGAATTCTGGGTGAAAAGAGCCAAAAAATATGCTTTCTGTTTGCTTTTTCTAGACTACTTCATTTGGGGAGCATCCTGCTGGAGATCATGGAGGGTGGCAAGGGTCTCCACCAGAGAGAGGGCTTTCAGGATACTCCAAGTCCTGACAATTCTATGCCCCAACCAGAAAAAAGAGGTACTGCTTTTAGAAAAAGTGATCTCACTCAGATGATAAGGTGTCCCCCTTCACCAGATTGCCCCTGAGTTCATTACTAATTTAAATGTCCATATGTGTCTAAGACTTCTATATGAAAGGAAAAAAGAATCTATAATTTGTATCTAACCTTGTCACATTTTCCACACAACCCATGCTGTTGGCAATAACTCTAAAAAAGGTTTTCTTAAAGGTTATCCAAAGACATTTCTCTAGTCTCTCCAGAGTTTCTTTGCTTTCTATTTTGGGAGCCAAGAAGTAGGACCATTATTTAACCCCTTCTCCATGCCAGGGTACTCTGCTTGTTGTGAATGATTAATGCGCCTGCCCCTTGGATTATTGACAACCTTGCTAAGTGCTTTTGCAGTGAGATTGTTGGGAGCAGTTCAGTTCAATAAGACTTTCACATTGAGAGCATTACATCAGCCCAAGTTAATTTCCTACTTAAGAATGGACAAGGTTGAAACAGAGATCAAAGTCAGACTTTCCTACACACACACACACACACACACACACACACACACACACACACACACACAGAGAGAGAGACAGACAGAGAGAGACAGAGAGAGAGAGAGAGAGACAGGGAGAGAGAGAAAGCTTTCTAAACTTCTTTCAATGTTCTTTCTGTGGTAGGAACCCTTAACCACTCCCTATCACCCTACAACTCCCATTCCCCTCCTAATCTCTCAGACATTCCTCAAATGAAACAGACCTGAACAAAATAAAATGTTTCTCTTTGGGGAAAAAATAACTGGGGACACATGATCACTGCCTTTCCCATATTTATATAGATATGGGGGGAAGAAACATTTGTTAGAGTCAGAGAGTGAAGATAGGGACCAGTGGATTTTGATTCTGGACTGCATACTATAAAGC
Organism: Sarcophilus harrisii; assembly: GCF_902635505.1. NCBI lineage: Eukaryota > Metazoa > Chordata > Mammalia > Dasyuromorphia > Dasyuridae > Sarcophilus > Sarcophilus harrisii. The sequence goes on along the minus strand of NC_045427.1, from coordinate 550,943,422 downwards.
AGAGACAAAGCCTCACCAACAAAGGTTCAAATAATCAAAGCTAAGGTTTCCCCACTATCAATGTATGGCTGTGAGAATTGGACTAAAAGGAAAGCTGAGTGCCATAGAAAGGACACTTTTCAATTGTGATGTTTGATAAGACTTTTGAAAGTCCTTTGAACAGCAAAGAGATCAAATCAATCAATATTTAAATAAATTAATTCAAGATATTCACTGGAAAGTCAAATACTGAAACTGAAGCTGAAGCTTAAATGCTTTAGCCACATAATGAAAAGGCAGGACTCATTGGGAAAAACAAACAAAAAAACCCTGATATTAGGAAAGATTGAAGATAAAAGGAAAAGGAAAAGGCAGAAGATGGAATGGATAGATAGTGTCATGGAAACCAAAAACGTGAAGTTGGACAGACTTTGAGAGAGTAGAAAATAGAAAGGCCTAGTGTGCTATGGTTCATAGAGTCATGAAGAGTTTCACATGACTGAATGAATGAACAATAATAGGGACCAATGAGTTTTGATTCAGAAATATTTCACCATCTGCCTACGCTCCTTATATGGATTATTGGAAAGAAGTACATGCTTTGAGTTAGAAAACCTGGGTCTAGATTTTAATTATGTAGTTCATTAACTTCATAATCATGGACAAATCATTGGATATCTCTAAGATTGAATTATTTTATCTGTAAAGTAGGAGTGAGAGATAGCACAGTATAAAGTGCAGAGATTCACAGTCTGGAATACATGTGTCTCCAGGGGTATGAGGAATATTTGGTAAAGAATCTAGTTGAAAATGATTACTCTCCATTTTATTTATAATATGTATGGATATGATAAACCCTGGAATTGATTTCTTTTCATAATGAAGAAGGGAATATGTGAATGTTTAATGAAAGCCAAGACATATAGGGATCAAAAAAAGTTTAGGAGCATTAAGTGTAATGAAGAAGACTATATTCAGGATAATATGTATTGAAGTCTTGCTCTGTGTAACCCTAGGCAAGAAACTGTTTCCAGGGAACTCTCTAAGATTCTAAGTGCCATTGAGAGAGGACATTTCCTCATCAGCAATTCCCTAGACCAGTGAAACAATAGGACTGGACCAAAAAAATTGAGATGCTAATTATATTATCTATCACACAGAGCTACTATAAGGAAAATATTTTGTATACTATAAAATGCTTTATAAAAAAATCACAGAATTTCTTCTCCCCAAGAAAAATAGAAGGCTTGGCCATTCTTCAGTTGATAAATGGTCAAAGGATATGAATAGAAAATTTTCAGATGAAGAAATTAAAACCATTTCTAGTCATATAAAAAATATGCTCTAAATCACTATTAATAAGAGAAATGCAAATTAAGACAATTCTAAGGTACCACACCTCTCAAATTAGCTAAGATGATAAGAAGAAATAATGATAAATGTTGGAGGGGATGTGGTAAAACTGGGACACTAATACATTGTTGGTGATTTGAACTGATCCAATCATTCTGGAGAGCAATTTGGTACTAAGCCTAAAGGACTATCAAACTGTGCATATCTCTTTAATCCAGCTGTTTCTACTGGCTTGTATCTCAAAGAGATCATTTAAAAAGTAAAAAGGACCCACATGTGCAAAAATGTGAGGGGACATTTTGGTAGCTATTGATATTCTCTCAATTTTTGTTATTCAGTCATTTTCAGTCAGGTCTGATTCTTTGTGATCCTAATTGGAATTTTCTTGACAAAGATAATGGGATGCTTTGAACGTCTCTAGCTCATTTTGCAAATAATCAAACTGAGGCAAATAGGGTTAAGTGACTTGCCTAGAGTCATACAAACTAGTAAATGTCTAAGACCAGATTTGAATTCAGGAAGATGAGCTTTCTGACTCCAGGTCCAGCACTGTACCACTTAGCTGCAGAATACTTAATAGAGAATTGGCCTTAAAGTAAAGAAGACCTGGAATTTAAGTTCTACCTCTGTGACTTTAAACAAGTAAGTCAAACTCAGCACTTTAGGAAACCTTTTAACACTGTAAGTTGTGAATTGTGTACCAATGTGAATTGACAAAGGGATTTTCCTCACCTGTAATTCCTTATTCTAATAAAATCATAGGTTCTGTCCCTAACCTTTATCCCTAATATTATCTAGGATTTTCCTCTTATTCTTTTAGTATTACTGCTGTCTTAAGATATCTTGTAAAATATCTCCTCCATAGTTTCAAGTGTCACCTTTTGCATGTATTTCTTCAGTCTATAGTTGGTCTGATCTAGCCACATTTCACAAGTCAGTCTTCTTAAGTATGACTTCAATTTCCAGTATAACACAGCAGGGAGTGAAGTATTAGAGCCTAAAAAGGGGTGGTTCCTGTCAACTATGATGAAAATGGATAATTACAGAAATAGTGATAGATTTGTTTCATTTTCCATCTATTCCTTCATCTATGAATGTGCTTCCTCTGATGCACTTCTTCTAAATCTCACACCAAGCTTTCTGTAGATTTGTTTTTATTTCCACTGCTTTCAACTCTTGGGTATGCTCTGGGGATGCTATTTCAAGTCCTATTTGTACTTGTAGTCTGGTTCCCCAGAGGGTGACTAACTACTTGTTCTCTTGAGATGCTAGGAGTAAGCCTAAAGTTTTGGGAGTGGTTTCCTTTTGGTTTTTTTATTGCTCATGAGTTCCTACTGATACCTTCCTCTTTGATTATACAATTTATATTTTAAAAAATCTCAAAACCCTACAGATAATCATTTGTCTAAACCAGGAGGATATTCTTCCAGAAAATCAAGGGCAAAGTTGGCTCAGCTTAGAGAGTACATGATAAAGTCATTGGTTTCCAGAACTACTTTTCTACTCATAATGGAGCTCTCATGAACAGAGGTGTCACAATCATTGCCCACAATACTCTGAAGTATAGGAACTAGACTGAAATGCAATTGGCAAATATTTAACAAAATAAATAAAGGTACAATAAAACATAAATAATATTACATTTTAAAATTAAGTCAGTATATGATTCACAGGACTCCTTATGTGTGGTTTCATGGCTCCTGTTTCTATTTGAATTTGATACACTGCTCATGAATATCCCCTTAGACACGATATAGCTTTCTGCTAGCTTCTTCATAGAGTCCCAAGGCACCCTTTTTCAGTGTATTTACCATGTCTTTAGCTCTCAGTAAAAATGTTGCTGTCCCAAGAATACTTCTAGGATGCTTAGTTTGTTGTTATTGTTCAGTTATTTTCACCTCTTTGTTACTCTATTTGGGGTTTTCTTGATAAAGATACTGGAGTGGTTTGCCATTCCCTTCTCCAGCAGATAAGGAAATTGAAGCAAAATGAGTGAAGTAACTTGCCGAGGTCACACAGTTAGTAAGTGACTGGGGTCAGTTTTGAACTCAATTCTTCCTGACTCTATCCATTGTGCCACCTACTTATTAGGATGCTCATTAAGAAGTCCAAATATAATTTACAGACTCTTCTTCTCATACAATCCTTTCCTGGATAATTATATAAAGCTCTTCTATCAGTAGAAAGATCTGCTATTAGAAAATGTTGTATTCTGAATGAACTTACTATTTTTAACTATGCTTCAAACAATCTTAATACACTTTCAATGTAACATCATTTTATTTCATCCAACAGTTTTCACTCCTTCCAAATTGATTAAGGACCTCCCTCCTCCCCCAAAATCACCTTTGTTGATTGATTAAGTGGAGGTGTTTACATTTGATAAAAATACTAGGACTAGAGAATCTTGTTCATGTAATTGGAATAGGGGTGGTTAATCAAATCAGTCCCCAATCATACATTATTATTTTATGAGAAAAAAACTATACATATTCTGCTACCCTCTTTGTTTTGTTTTGGCCTGAATCTTTGATTTCATTGTTGTAGGGAACTATCCTTTGAGAAAATTTTGACATTGAGTTTAACAACAATTTAATAATTATAGTCCTAAAAAGATTCCTGATCCTGAATGGTTAAGTGACTTATTCAAGGCATGCAGGAAGACAGACAGGTAGGCAGGCAGTAAACATTTATTTAGCTCATATTAATTTCTAGACACTTGTTAAGTTAAAAAATGGTCAAAAAAATGGGGCCAGTCTTAAGCCCATATTGTGATGAAGTTGACAATAAGCAAATAACTATATATAAAATATATACACAGAGTAGATGGAGGATAATCTTAAAGGGAAGAAATCAGTAAGGGGTGAGAGATAAGAGAAATGACCAAAAAAAGACTTCCTGCAAAAGGTGAGATTCGAGAAGGGTTTTAAAGGAAGATAGAAAGTAGTTGTAAAGAGGGAAAGCATTCCAGGTATGGGGAAAAAAAACAGTGAAAAGACTCAGGGTTGGAGATGGAGTATTGTATTTTATGAAGAGAAAGAAGGCCAGTATGACAGAAAATAATGCCTAAGAAGATTGCAATGACAGAAGGGACCAGATTATGAAGGGTTTTAAAGCCAAAAACAAGTTTATATTTGATCCTGGAGGCAATAAGACAGCTAATATATATTAGATAGGGATGATATGGTCAGATTTATGCTTTAGAAGAAATCACCTTGTCAGTTAAATAAAGAATAGGGAAATAAAAAAGAAAAGTGGATAAAGACTTGAGGCAGGAAGACCAACCAGCAGATTATTGCAATAGTTAAGGGATGAAGTGGTAAGAAATTATACCTTACAATCATATTGTAATTACTGCAAGCCGAAAAGCCCAAGGATCCTATAAAATAATCCTTGTTGCCTTTGGGTGTTGTATGAAATCAATTCTATCAACTTTTTTATTTGTGTCTCTATCAAGAATCTTTGAAATATTCTTCTATTTAACTATAATTTGTTTTTGTCTTGTTTTATTTGTCATGAAAATGTCACTGTTGAACTGATTAAGTTCTTCCAATAGTAAGTCAATTCATCAATCTTTAAAAGCAAAACACTCATAGTAAGAATACCTACAGTTCATAGTCTGGCTTCAGCTACATGATTCTTAGTACTCTCTGTTTCCTTTTTTAATCATCTTACCAGTGATACTTTAGAAACAGAAGGTAGCTAGGTAGGAATGAGGACCATTTTGTTTGTTAGTTTCATGGATTTCCATGACCAAAGAATTCATTATATAATGACCAACTTGCTGGTGAATGGGCTCTTCCATGTTTAGCTAGGTTGGTCCTTGGGAAATAAACTCATTCTCATTCTCTTGACAGATTTTGCCAGTAGAACCATTCAGAGCCCCACTGGTATAGCCTTCAAGAACCCATGGTCACCTCCAAACAACAATGAAACATCAAAATAGAAGCCATTTATGTAAAAGAATTGCTTTGAAATGGAGTCTTTCAGAAATGAGGTGTTCTGCAATTTGTAACCAGAGAGTGTCACTGGCAGAATTGTATTTTTTTAAATAAGTTATTGTATTGGGAAATACTTTGGAGTTATTGAAACATGTAATTGTTGTTTGTCCTTTGTTCTGGAAGAGGACCAATGACATCACAAGGATGATGTCTTGACTTGCAAGTAAATTGGATTTGTGAGGCAGAACTTTGAAAGGTCATCAGTTTTTCTCCTCCAGAGTCATCGAAGTCTAGTACAATCTCTGACACAATTGAAAGGGGAATAATCAGGAGATATTCAGAATATATGACTCATATATTTATCATCCCCAGTATATAAACTGTTATAAATTGTATAAAATATAAATATCAATCATATTAAGACTTTGTGTGCAAGTATTAGAGTATTAATTATACCACTCATTATTATCAGTACCATGTTTTTTGAATGCTTGAATATTCTATTTTATATCACTCTTTCTCATTTCTTATATATGTGTCCCTTTGAAGAAAAAAAATAATACTAGCACTATATTCTGTGCTTTTAGGCTCACTTGTCAGATACCATTTTATTTAATTTCACATTATCTTTTTTCTAAGCATTTCTAGGCTGATGTCTTGGATACAATCTGGGCTAATGCAGTACTGAGTAACAAAGTCACTATCCAATTCCTCCTGAGTTACTCTCGTTTCTACTGGTGTTAAATAAAGGGACAGTCTTCTTTCCATCAAGATCTTTGTTTTTTTCTCAAGGGAAGAATGTGGATTCTTGAGTCAATCATTTCATTTGAGCAGTAAACTTCTGATATGAACCAGATAAGTATTAAATTTGATTACCACTTATAACCCATTGCCCTTAGAAAAGTCTTTTTTGATCAAGGAGTTTTCACAAGGTTTTTAGAAAGGATTGCAGGTATTAAAATTATTCCACCCACAATAAAAGAAATTGAGGCAGAGCTCTGAGCTAATGGCACTTTATTAAAGGGTCCATTGTCCCCTCTAATTAAGTGTACCTCATCTTCCTCATCATCTGAGATTTCTCCTCCTTCCAGAGCCCTGTTTTTATAGAGCAAAATATCCAGTCATTTTGAAATAACATGAACTATAGAGTAATTCAATTGATTGATATGTAATACACAAGCTAAAAAAAAACAAAATAATATTTCAGCAGAGGAACAAGTTGGGTGAAATAAGGGATATCTCATAAAGATAGACAGGTTTCTCTTTAGTTGGCTGGAGGAAATGGTATAAGCTATCACAAGTTGGGTGACCTAAGTGGTCATAAGATGGTAATCTGCTCCTATTGGACAAGTGATTGGTCTGGAAGTACAAAATATTTTGTGGAACTTTCCATGTAGTTGTGATCTCTACCATGCAGAACACTATAACAAGGCAAAACAAGGGTGGAGGGCCTTTAGTTAATTTCCTATAGGTAAGCAAGTGGACTTAGAATCTGCAGCTCACAGCTCTGTGGCTTTATATACAGAACTTAGATACGATTTTATCAAATTAATTAATACTGATTGGAATAGAGTAGGGGTCCAAATGAATTACTTCTCACAGAATTTTAGAAGAAAGATCATTTTTTTAATTAAAGCTTTTTCTTTTTTGACCATTGGAACTGGCCTGAATCATCTCTTTGTTGAAGAGAGAAAAGATCATTTCTTAATATTTCTAGTTTTACTGGAAACTGAGTGGATACCGATCAGTTGAAGAATGGCCGAGTAAGTTATGGCATATGAATGCTATGGAATATTATTGTTCTGTAAGAAATGAGCAGCAGTCCTGGAGAGACTTTCATGAACTGATGATGCTAAGTGAAGTGAGCAGAACCAGGAGATCACTGTACATGGCAACAACAAGATTATATGATGATCAGTTCTGATGGGCGCAGCTCTCTTCAAAACTGAGATAATTCAGACCAGTTCCAATGATCTTGTGATGAAGAGAGCCATCCATACCCAGAGGGAGGACTATGGGAACTGAGTGTGGATCACAACATAGCATTTTCACTCATTTTGTTATTTGCTTGCATTTTATTTTGTTTCTCATTTTTTTTCTGGCTTGATTTGATTTTTCTTGCGCAGTAAGATAATTGTTTGAATATGTATGCATATATTGGATTTAATATATATTTTTAACATATTTAACATATATTGGACTACTTGTCATCTAGGGGAGGGGATGGAGGAAGGGGGGAAATTGTAGGTTTTGCAAGGGTTAATGTCTAAGAATTATCCATGCATATGTTCTGAAAAATAAAAAGCTTTAGTAAAAAATTTTAAAAATTTTCCAATTTTATAAAAGGGGAGGCTTTAAATATACTTAGACAATCTTTTCAAATTTTAAAGTGCCTCAAAGACAGGTATTTAAGAGACATCATCAATCTAACCATTTAGCATTGATGAACAATGCTTATTGTCCAAACTGTCAACTGTATACATCTAGATGGGTGACTCATTGGGGTAGTCTCTCACTACAAACACCTAAGATAGATATCTCACATTCATTGGACAATTATTTATCAAACACCTACTATGTGTCATGCACTTTACTAGGCACTAGAGATACAAAGATAAAACCAACAAATCAGTCTGCTCTGAAGGAATTTACATTCTGCTAGGGGGAAGTAAATTGTTCTGTAAGTAAGTAAATATAAGTAAATATAAGATAAGTAATATTAGAGAGAAGACTCTAACAACTAGGCAACATGAGATACCCTTAGGTAAAGAACAAGGAGTTTTCTCTTCCTGACCTTATTCTTGACTTTCTGAGCTTTAAAATCATTCTACTCTTTATAATATGGCCTCTAAAAGGCAAGGAAGTGAAAATAGAAAAATAATAGTAATAGCCAAAAGACTTGGTAACGATTGAGACATTTTATAGAATATAAAAGAGCTCTGTATTTGGAGTATGAGGATCTGGGTTTCAATATTGTGTGTCTATACTTGAGTGATTCTGGTACAAGTCACAACTTTTCTCTTGCCCTCATTTTTTCCATCTAGAAATCGAAGGGAGACTAAGGTCTCTGCTCTAAATCTATGATCTTATTAGGAAGTCCTCAAATCAGAAGTGCTAATCCTCTTAAACATCCTGCTTATCTATCTTTGGTGTCCACCCAACACTTACTTGTGGCCCCAAGAACCTGCAGCATGTGTAGCAGTCACCACCTATCATGGTAGGCAGGCTAAACCAGGCTGAGAACAACCAAGTCTTAAAAATTATTGGTGAGTTAGGGGGATATCTACCCCAAGCAGACACTGAAGACAACATCCTGGTAGCTTCATCCTGGGCTATCAGTAGTGTCTGGACTTCTATTTTGCCACTGGACTAAGGTAACTCTGGAAGAGAGAGAGACTGATGATTTTGTACCACTCTGCCTCATTTAAATCCAATTCACAAACAAATCAAGACATCACCTTGTGATATCATTGATCCTCTTTCAAAATGAAGAACAGTTGCAATGATAATGTGATCTTTTGAAAAGTTAGATGATTGGTGGGGACTTGGATGGGTTTTCTTGACTTCAAGCAAGAGTTCACAATTTAAAAATACAATCTCAATGATCCAGAGCTTTCAGTCTTACATGTTTTATTATTACATATTTTCAGCTAGATTTAGATGCCATGAAAGAAAGGTACAATAGGGAAGAAAATAGAAATTAATTTCTTCTTGATTAAATTCAAATTTCTTTAGCTGTTAATAGAGGCAGTATTATCTAAGTCACTATAAGATAAAACAACTGACTGAGCATGTTCTACAAGGATTTCTGAGAAAAAAGTTGATTTTTTAGCTACATCAATTTAGCTACATCATATGACATTTATGTTACTCTGAGCTATGTAAAATAGCTTTTGTGTAAATATATTATATGCATGTACTTATGCATACATATATATCTAATTTAATCCTTACTATATCACTAGGAGATAGGAATTATAAATAATATTATCAATGTTATTCCCCAACTAAGGCTTCCTTAGTCTAGAGGATAAGACAAAGTCCAAGCAATTTGGAGTAGGCACTTACTAAATGTTGATTGATTTAATTAAATTCAGCAAGCACTTGCTAAGATCTTACTGTGAATAAAGATCTGTGCTAGGCACTAGAGATAAGACAAAAATGAAATTGTCCCTCTTCTTACATTCTGCAGGAAAATATAAGTATAAATTAAAGAAGCTACAAGCTCACTGTTCACTTAGAATGAATACAAATTGTTTGATTATGACAAGAATATGAACATAACCTTGGATATTTCAGTAAGTTATAATAGCTTATTTGTATACAACACTCAGTATAAAGTACTTTAGAATTAGTAAGACTGTAGACACTAATTCATTTGAGCCTCACAATAACCTTTTAAAATATGCCTTTCAGGTAGTATTGAAAAGTAGGAAGAATCTCTTATTTCCTTAGTTTAGTTAATTCCAAGTTTGGGAACTCCCTCCCTTGACCCATATTGCTAACCATCTATGACTTAGACACTTAATTCTAGAGAATTTTCTAAAGTACATACAAGTGAGGTGACTTTCTTGATATGAAAGATAATGTGGAAACTCAGTTCTATCTGACTCCAAGCTCAGTACTCAGTTGAATAATTATATTGCTTCCTACTCTAAGTAGGTACTCTCAGGTAGCCTCTACCTGAGAGATGAAGAAAATGAGACTTAAAGAGGTTTAGTCATTTGTTCCTGGTCTTTCAGTAAATTAGCTAATACTATAACTCAAGTATCCTAGCTCTTAGTTATTTTAGTTGTTGTTCAGTCATTTTAATTCTGCCCAACTTTTTGTGACCCCATTGCTGAAGTATGCCATTTTCTTCTTCAGCTCATTTTACAGATGAAGAAACTGAGGCAAATAGGAAGATGACTTTCTGACTACACTGCACCCCTTAGTGCCCTGATTCTTAGACTCTTGATTTTTTCATTACAACATGGCATTTTTCATTTCCTTGAGTGTCCTTTAATATGGACTATGAATGGACTTTTAAAGTAATTACTTAACTAATTATTGCTAAATGAGCTAAAAATTCTGATTAGAAAAAGAAAAGTGAAGATTTTCAAAAACAATAAACTTAAAAGAATCAAAAACATTTAAATATAAATGACCTGACTCCTGAAGAAAACAAATCTTCAAATCTTAAAACATTTTATATTTTAAAATTACTTCTAATATACTTTTTAGACACGACCAATATGAGAATTTGTTTTGTCAGATTATGCATGTATGTATTATTTTTAATTTGTTCAATTAAGAAGAGGGGGTGATGGGGCAAAGTAGTAAAAGAAAAAAAAAGAAAATGAACAGAATGGGGAAAAAGTAGAGAATGGGACATAACAGTAATTATATTATTTTCTTGTAAAATATTTTACATATCTATGAAAATACATAAGTATATACATGATATTTGTATATATGATTTCTTTTTTAAAAATCTGTACATAATACAAGTTCAGTTTCTTATGAGTCTTCCTTTTCTTTTTATTTCTAAATGTTCATGTCTGGTTATGACTATTTATAATAAAAAGGAATTAAAAATTAATAGTAGTTCTAATTCTTCTTAAAACCATCATTCTTTATCTCAGCCCACAAGGATACATTTTAATGTAGATTTGGGAAATACTTTTCATCATTGACATCATTGACAGGTTTAATAAAGAGAAAAAGCCACCAGGTGAGTGTTGGTGCAACTCAACAACAAGCTGTGGTACAATGGAGAGAATGCTAAACTTGGGACAAGAAGAACTAGGTAACTATCCTTGTTTTATCAGTTAGCTAGGTAACTTTGGGCAAACCATATAACCTTTTTGTGCCTCAGTTTCCTTATCTGAGAATCATGAGATCTGCCCTATTATTCATTTATTTTAGAGATATAGAAATAGAAGGGATTCAGTAGTTATCTATTCAAAACCTTATATTTTCCAGATAAGGAAAATGAAGGTCAGAAAAATTATATAGCTTGCCCGAGGTAACACAGATCACAAGAGATTTAAATCCAGGTCCTCTGACTCCAAAGTCAGTGCCCTTTTTCCTTTCATTCATATAGCTATTGAGAGGATAAAACAAAGCAACGTATGACTGTAAAACTATATTTCTGCACACATATTGCTAAATCACAAGAGATGACTGCATCCCAATTTCCCAGAGCATCAGCTGGATGCTATTTGTCATTCATAGCTCTTCAAATTTCCTCCAGAATGAGGCTTCTTCCCTCACTTCTCTCTCTATTCCTTGGAAATACTCATGCATTTATTTGTCCTTTAGCAACTGGTGTATCAAAGGTCATTATTGCATCTTTCAGACGTTCCCTGTCATCAAAGCTGAGACTTCCAGGGATTCCCATGAAACTGGGATAAAAAGCACATGATGATACAATGAACTCAAAGTCAGCACGCAGCTGAGACTGGAACAGCCATGAGCAAGGCAGCAGAACTACTGTGGAAAGAACACTGCTGAGCCAAAACGATGTCTTTGGAAGAGTCCTCTATAATGGCACCCTCCCAACTAGCCTGAGTGAGCAGTATCATTTCTGCTCCAAGCGTCTGGTAAAATTTGTGGCACAAACTGTTAATAAGATAACTTGGAACACTTTCAAATGATCATAAAAGATAGTGAAGGGACAGTGGCTCCCTCAGTACCAGGGAACACTGCCTTGTCTAAATGAGTCACTAGATAGAAGTAGGATTATCTGCACCATAGCCTGTGTCAGGGTCTTAGGGCCCCCTGAATGCCAGGATGCTCTTATATTATAGGCACATTCAATAACGTCTGAAGAGAATGGCTCAGATGATATTGTCAAGGGCATGGGTGATTCAGATCTTATGAAAGTGTCATTATTGACAAATCTCTGGCGTTTTCTGCATCCAAGACATCAGACAGGATAACGCACCCACAAGGGCACATACCACGCAGAGAAACCATCACTGATACAAAAGGAATGCTACCCACACAACAAGGCTGCCCAGAAGCACACTTAATATGTTCCCCAAAAGTTCCCAACTCGTTCTCTTCATTTCTTCCTCCCTTCACACCCCCTAAAGCCTAGCTCTGTACTTCAGAATACTGGCCCAGACTAAACAGCAGCCCCAAATCCTTTCCTCTCCTTCCCTTATTTTTCTGTCTTGGGGCCAAGCTCAGAATGGGAGAGAGGCTCTAGTCTTCATTATGTCTATTAGGAACAGCTGCTGTCTGTGGCCACAGCAAGCACCCTATTTAACTACTTGTGGTAACACTAGGGCTCTTTAAAAACCAGAAATGATAGTACCATCTATTTTACAACTACAGGACAGAAAGACCTGGCACATATGGAAATCCTGTTTAAAAAAGAATTTGTCTCAGATAGGATTGTTACTCTGGGTCTACTTGGCTATTTGAGTTTCATTATAGGACAGTATTTTACGATAGGGAGAAATTCATAAAAACACAAAGGCTAACACCATCTTCCCTGTCCCCCAGGTTCATACCCTAGATGTCATCATCAACTTCTCATTCTCTCTCACTCCCCACCTTCCCTGTAAGCAAGCAGCTGTCAAGTTCTATCATTTCTACATCTCTCATATTAAGCCTCCTCTTTTATTCTAACACTTCTACCATCCTGGACCAGGGCCTCATCCCCTATGCCTGGATTATTGTAATAACCTGCTGGCTGTAGGCCCCAAGCCTCTCCCCACTCCAGTCAATCCCCGCCTCAGTTGTCAAATTGATCCTCCTAAAATGCAGGTCTGATCATGTCACTTCCCTATCCATTCAAATTTCATTGCCTCCTTATAACATCTAATATAAAATATAAAATCTTATCTGACTTTCAAAGCCTCCATAACCTGGTCTTTTCCTACTTGTCTAGTCTTCTTATATCTTACTTCTTTTCTTCCTACTCCCCACCATGTACAACTCTTCTATCTTTGCTGTTTCTTGTACATGACATTTTTCCTCCAACTCCAACCATTTTCACCAACTATCTCCAATGACTGGACATCTTTTCTTCTCATCTCTGCCTCCTAGCTTCCATGAGTTTTCTCAAGTTTTATCTAAAGTTTTTCTTTCCTCAAAAAGTCTTTCTCAGACCTCTTAATTTTAGTGATTTTACTTTGAGTCTATTCCCAATTCATTCAGGACTTAAGTTTCAGAGAAGATATCACCTAGTAGGGGGAAGTTTCCTTATTTGGAAATTATTTCCATTAATGAAATAATAAATCCAATCTTTTCCCCCAATTTCCAATTTCTCTAAAAGTAACTGTTTGGATATTATCTCCTTCATCAGACTCCCAGGGAGTATGGACTGTTTTGTTGTTGATGTTTTATTTTTTTTCCTCTTTCTTTGTGTTCCCAGAGCTTAGCACACACTGAGCTTGGTCCTTAGCAATCACTTAATAATAATAATAATAATTAATAAATAATAATAATGAATGCAATGTTGACTGATTTAACCTAATTTGAACTCAGGTACTCCTGATTTCAGGGCTGGTGTTCTATCTGCTGGGCCATCTAGCTGCCCCATCTATAAACAATTGATATGATTCTTCTGCTTCAGTGAGTTCCAATTTGCTTATTCATAGCATTTGTGGTTTAAACTTCCCATGGAAAAGAAATGGACTTGGAATTGTTTTGAGAGGTTCCATTCACCTGTATAGGTCTATGAATGTTAGAACATTACAGTATCACTCTTTAAATTTTCCCCTAATTACATGTTAAGAGGTTTTTTAAAACAATTTTTAAAGTTTTGAATTCCAAATTCTATCTTTCCCTTCTCCCCTCTCCTCTCCCTGAGATGGTAAGCAATCCAATAGTGTTTAAACATGTGCAATCTTGTAACACATTTCTATATAAGTCATAATTTATGTGATCCAGAAATACTTTTGTGATATACTTGGTCTCTCCTGGAAGGAAAGTCAACTTGAGATTTCTAGATATGCAATCCTTTTCTTTTTTATTTTTATTTTATTTTTTAAATTTTTTATTTAATAGCCTTTTATTTACAGGTTATATGTATGGGTAACTTTACAGCATTAACAATTGCCAAACCTCTTGTTCCAATTTTTCACATCTTACCCTCACCCCCTCCCCCAGATGGCAGGATGACCAGTAGATGTTAAATATATTAAAATATAAATTAGATACACAATAAGTATACATGACCAAACCGTTATTTTGCTGTACAAAAAGAATCAGACTCTGAAATATTGTACAATTAGCTTGTGAAGGAAATCCAAAATGCAGGTGGGCATAAATATAGGGATTGGGAATTCAATGTAATGGTTTTTAGTCATCACCCAGAGTTCTTTCTCTGGGCATATATGCAATCCTTTTCATAACAGACCTATACCAGCCAAATAACTTATGGAAATAGTGGAAGGCAAAGTCAAACTCTTTGTTATTTTATATCATATCTTAATCTCTTGCTTTAATTTCAGGGGTTGTGTGCTCAATCCTTGGTCCATGAACTCTTGAGAATCCTCCAGAAGGCTGAAGTTCCAAAACTCCTACCATCTCTCCATGTAGTTCTATTCATTATGGCTGTCATCTCTTGGACTAAGAGATTATGACAGCACTGCTCCATGACTGAGTCCAGGAATTTCATCCATTCTTCTGGCCATATTTTGTGAGAACACAAACAATTTTAATGTGCCTCTGCCCCAAGATAACCATTAGTAGATCCCACAGTAGGGGTGAGGGTTGAGGAGATCATGAGCATGAATAAGCCATCTTCTTTCCAAACCCCTACTCTTATTCCTGCCATTCTCTCATCTGTCTTGTGTTTTCTCAGAATTTTTCTCTCCCTAAGGGCCAATCTACAATTGCCTTCAGTCACATAGTATTAGCTCTAAGTTAAAAGCCAGAGGCAACCAGTGAATTGTCAATCATCCCACAACTCAAGCCATCAGCTAATTCCCAACCAATGACACTTAAGATGTTCTCATCCTAAATAAGTTGTAAATGATTATGTTCAGGAAATGTCCCCCAGTCCTCTCAGTGATTAGCAATAGCCATAGCCATTTTACGATGATTGAACATCCCAAATACATCAAATAGGCTGTTACCGTATAAGTAATCAGTCACAAAAGCAATTCTTCATATACTTGGTTTTTCTTTTTTTGCTAGAATGATCACTTTTGAATAGATCCTTTCGAATGATCCTTTAGTATTCTAGAGCTACTTGTAATTAACATAACTCACCTGCAAATTTGAACATTCAGAGATACTCTTCTTCATTTACAGAAACTCTCTCTTTCAATATGAATTTGTGTAGGACAATCACCCTGACTTGGGTAAATATCTTTGTACATTTTGTCACTCTTGCTTAATGTCAATAATTTTTTAAAAAATACATTAAGCAAAATTCTCTCTGTAGTTGAAAGTATTAAGGAATCTTGAATAGTTTGAAAATGTTAATAAGGAAAACTTTGTTGGAGAGTTTTTAAGTCTGTGCTTTGCTCTCTATGGTCACATGCTCTTGTTTTCATAGGCAATGAACAATAAACAAAGAAGACTGTTGTATTCTTTACATCTCTTAATGAATTTTACAACTGGAGACATAGTCTAGAAAGGAAAATCATATTAGAAAAACTGTATGTCTTGTTTTCATTTTTTAATTTTTTTCAATCAAATCATCCCTTGATACGATTGAACTATTCTTTAAAAGATTTTGTAGGCATAAAACAAGCATATTCATCAGTAATGCCTCATTTTGACCCAATCACTTTTAGGGAAGTAAAAATTAGGGATGGAATTGGGGTCTGTAACCTCATTGACAGTGGACACTCCTAGATGAAGAAACTTAATACTTGGCCCCTTCTCTAAAATTTGTAGTTTTAGGAGTTTGCTAAAGCACTAAAATGTCAAATTTTTTACTGAGGTCATGTAGTCGGCATATATCAGAAATCACACTTGAACTTAGGTCTTGCTGGCTCTCTTATCCATTCCTTCATGCTGCTTCCATAACAATTTTTCATTTTGGGAGAATGTTTTTTTTTTTTTTTTCCTCTGTGGCAATTGGGGTTAAGTGACTTGGTCAGGGTCACACAGCTGGGAAGTGTTAAGTGTCTGAGGCCACTTTTGAACTCAGGACCTCCTAACTTCAGGGCTTGTGCTCCATCCACTGCACCACCTAAATCCCCCTTCCCACCCCCAACCCTCCCCCTCCCCCACTCCAATCTTAACTTCTTTAGAAAATCTTGAAAATCATTCCTTGTATCTTACATTTTGTCACTCTTATTGCAAGTTTCCTCTGGGTATAGTTGGTTATCTACTGCTGTTTTTTCCAACTTCATTTTCTGACGCATTTCCCATTTCCTCATATAGCACATCAAGTAAGGAGGTATTAGAATCTAAATTTGATTGGTCTGTTATTGTTGATGGGAAGAGATTGCTAAAGAAACCCTAGGAAATCTGTTGATTTCGCATCTGTTGTCCTTCTAGTTTTCTTCATAAATGCTTTTGGAATGCTTTGGTTTACTTGGGTCTCATTCCAAACTTTCTGCACACACATTTTTCTTTCCACTTGTTTTCATTGTTCTGTGAAGCAACATTACTCACAATCTCTTGTCATCTTCCTAAGGTTTTTTGACTCCTTCTTAGTGACAACGGTTTTGCCCAAGTTTGATTCTTTAAAGTCAAGACATGGTGATAAATAGGATTAATGTCTTTTATCTTTCTCCATTTCCAAATTTTCAAAGATAAAGCTATTTTGAACAAGTCGGGTAGGAGAAATAATTACAGAATTTTCTTTCTATCTTTTTCCTTGTTTTGTTTTTTTATAATAGGATATTAAATGTTGACCTTTGTTCTAACTACTTTAACTAGTTACTCAAAATAAGCTGATTCTAATATGACTACCAGTCATTTCCTGTCTATTAAGATTAATCATTTTTATTTTTTTTTTTAACATTTCCTGGTAAATGTTATGTTCAGTGCTTTCTGATTTTCCTCTCCCCATCCCACCTGAGCCTTTTAAATATCTTCATTGACTATTTTATATCTAGGATAAAATAGAAAATCAAAGCCAGGAATTTAGTCTTCCAAAATCTGCCTCCTCTCTATTTTTTCAGTAAGCTTTTATATTACTCCTCTTCACTATTTTAATTTCCAGGTAAACTAGGTTGCTACCAAGTCCCTGCTCATTATAACATTTCATCATTCACCTCATGCCTTTACATAAAAAGTACTTCTTTCCTCAACTCTACCCTTAGAATCTTTAGTGTCCTCCTCAGATGCCTCTTCTTAGTACACTTTTTCTTATTACCCCCAATCCCACCTCTTTAGTTATTAGCCTTAGCATTCACCTAGCCTGGACTCCCTTGCTTAGCCTGGACTCCCTCAACCACTTCTGCCTTGACCCTCTTAAGTTACTTCCATTAGTTTGAATTTACTTGTATATGTTAAGAGTCTGATATAGAACATAAACTTCTTGGAGAGTTGGACTTTTTGTTTTTGTCCAGTGCCTAGCTAGGTACTTTACTAAATGAGTTCTTAATAAATGTATTATGCTGATTTGATATCTTTCTTCAAAAATATAATGCTGTTGTATAGCTGTGAAACTTCTGAGTCATCTACAAATCTTTGGTCTGTTCTGTCTCAATACTAGACCATGTTTTTCAACTCTGTTTTGGTCATACTCCTTTGCATTAAAATGATCATGTGTCAAGGAACTGGTTGCTTTTCATTTGATGGAGATCATCAAGCTCTTCATGAATCTTTCGTAGTTATTATTCATCATTCCCAGAACATGTTGGTAATAAGATATATTTATTGTCGTCAAGCTTTTTTACATTCATCATGGGGAGTACAAAGTGAGATAGTCAAATGTTCCATGAGATGTGGGTTTTTTTTGGCCTTTTGACACACAATGATATTCCATTAATTCTTTTATTCATCTCTCTGAAGACAGTCAGTAGGCTCTCTTCTTTTTTGTCTGTATTTTTTAATCTTTTCTGTTTCTACTTACAGTGAGACTACTAGCATCAATATTACTCATTTTTTTCCAGTAGTCTACTGGTCATTGGATAAAAATATCAAATTTAGCGTCAAATAGTTAAATGAATGTTTACAGAGTACCCTCACTCCATTACCATCACTATTTAACAGAAGGGAGTCACACAAGAAGCAGGGTAAACTTTTTTGTTGTTGTTCTTCTGTTTATACACATTTAAATGGAAAATGTGGTAAAAAAAAAATCCATCATATAATAGTGCTTGTGCCTTGCTATATAAGCTTGATGAGGTTTGGTACAGGGCACAGGTCCTTTGTAAAAGAATTTATGAACCTGAAAAGTTAGACTGGTAAAAAAAAAAGTTTATTGGCACTAAGAAGTCAGCTTTTCCTAGGAAGCTGACTGCCCCAGTGGCAAGGCCCTGACAGAAAAGTAAAGGTCTATGAGAGGAGTCCTGGCAGAAAGATAAAGAGGGGTTTGTTTCTAGAACCTAGACTCACTTCCACACCATGATGTGGCATTTTATTTTATTTTAATTAACTAATTAGTTAATTTTGCTGAGACAATTAGGGTTAAGTGACTTGCCCAGAGTCACATAGCTAGGAAGTGTTTAAGTGTCTGAGATCAAATTTGAACTCTGGTCCTCCTGACTTCAGGGCTGGTGCTCTATCTATTGCATCACCTAGCTGCTCCTGTAGCATTTTATTTTAATCAATTTATTTCACCATTAATTTAACTATTGGAATTGTAAATTTGAGGTCTTTGCCCAATGACTATGGTGATACCATAGGAGCTGAATGGCACTGATGTTAGTAAACTGTGATTTTTCAAGAAAATATTTTGATCACCATATTTTAATATAATTGGTTGCTTTTGTAATACTATATATTTAATTTATGCTTTTAAAAATATATTCTGAGAAGAAGTTTACAGGTTTTACCTGACTGTCCAATGACACAAAAAAAGGTTAATTAGAACTAGAAATGATAAATAAATGTGCAGATAAATGGAAGGACAGGCTCTCTTTGTTGAGATGAATAAAGGAGTTGATGGAATATTACTGTGTACCCAGAGGTCAACATTTTTTAAAATGTGATTTTTTTTCCAATGACCAATAATTTAATTTCTTTTCCTTTCACCTCATTCTCCTCAATGAAAAAGAATAAGCCTTGTAACAAACACATATGCAAAATAAATTCTCACATTGTCTATGCCCTCCAAATATGTCTCAATATCAAAGGCTCAATGTCATTATTGTATTATATATATATACCCTGCCTCTTCTCTCCCCCAACAAAAGAGTAGCAAAGATGAAGGGGATTTCTTTCTAGGAAATATGATGCTTCTTTGTTAACTGATTATAAACATAAGACAGGTAATGAAAAGCACTTCCTTGGCAACTGGATTCCTTAAAGGAAGCTGTGCTCAAAACCCCTTAAATGTGTGGTTGGTGATTTAAGAAGATTGTGCATTAAATGGAATTGCAGCATTTAGCTGCAGGCACGCTGCTTCTCTCAGGAAAGGTTGCAATAACTCCCAATAGTCCTGTTAAGCTCTGTCAGAGGCAGAACTGGCACTGGCCGGTAATTAGAGAAATGGAGAGGGTGAGAGGAGAACAAACCTTATCTATGATACAGGGAGGTGAAGCTTGAGATCCAAGGTGAGTTGATGTAATATAAGACCAGAGTTGCCAAGGAGATTGTGGGATACAGAAATGCAACAATTGAGATGAGCATAAGAGCTAGCATTGATTAGAGTATGAAGCTGAGGAAATAAGATGCTTTGCCTAAGTTCAAATTGCTTCCTGGAAGTCTAAATTGTTGTCCTGCAGACTTGTAAGGGCAGCCTCAATTGGGCCAACTGCTTTGGATGGTCCCTCTTGGAATGGCCCATGTACTTCAGAGGATTGAGATATCTGTCCTGAATAAGGATCCCCCACAGTTTATTCCTGGCTGAGAGTTTAGTAGATGTGATCTTCCTGGAAGGATAACTTAGCCTAGAATAATGTTGATTTTTCTTTCTGCCATTCTGCTGCCAGCTGAGATCAATCAAAGGAGTAATGGAACTATGCTAAGGTAGAGCAGGATAAGAATTTAATGATCACTGAATCTTCAATTCCCACTTTTTATAGCTGAGTAAACTGAGGCCTAGGGAGATGATATAACTTGTCCAGGTTTACTCAGTCACTTAGGGACTGCAGTGGTGGGAGTGGGTAGGGAGGAATAAATAGCATTTTTTCCCCCCACTGGCAAGCAGTCTGACAAATGTTCCTCAAATCAACTTTTTAAGACAAATTCATTTGAAATGTTAGGGACAAATATAGACATAAGGACACAGCAAGGCCACTTACCAGTAGAATTGAGGGTGGGGCTTACCTGAGTGTAAAGCTAAAGAATCAAGCAAGGGCCATCTGGAACTTCCCATCTTAACCAATTAATCTTGCTAATTTGATGCTAAATTTAGCTATTTCTTTAGTCCTGAGGGAATGTAGGTGTTGTTAGCCTCTTCTAAATTTATGTACTGTGGGTCATGGACCCAGGTGCTTTGCCCTAGTTATGTTCTGGATTCTGATATGTATTATCAAGAATTATAATAGCTCTTGATAGCCCAATGCATGTGAAAGAGGGGTTAAGTATTTTTTTTTTTCCTGCCCTTTTTCAGAACAAGGACAAATTTAAGAAGGGCAAATTCCAGTTCAACATAAGGAAAAACTTCCAAACAATGGAATGGGCTTTTTAATAGTGGAACAATGTGATGATTAAAAAGGTTCAAGAGACATAATTTCTGAGTAATTTAATAATTTCATTAATAAGGCCAGTACATTATTAATAAAAGGATGTTATTTGGTTGTTTCTCTTCCAAAGACATTCTTTTAGAAGAGAATTATTATTCTCTTATTCTTTTAGAAGAGGAGTGGAAATCAATTCCAATTGGTTAAGAAAGAATATTACAATAAGAGGCTGAGAGGGACATCATGTTGATGAGGGGACCCTGAAACTCTCTTTTTCTCTTTCTGACTTTGGGAATGAGCCATGAGGTAAAGCACTTGAAGCTCATTGAAGGAGAGATTCTCCTTGAACTTTGCCTCTGTGAGAGACTGCCCAGGATATCAGATAAAGTGATTTATCCAGGTGGGGATATTTCAACCCTATTGAATTGAAGAGATACCCATTCAATGCTAAGATTTTCTATTCAATTCAGCTCAAGCTGTACCCAGCCCCATCAAGAACTGCCCCCAGCACATTGATGCATTGTTGGTGGAGTTGTGAACGAATCTAACCATTCTGGAGAGTAGTTTGGAACTATGCTCAAAAAGTTATCAAACTGTGCATACCCTTTGATCCAGCAGTGTTACTACTGGGCTTATATCCCAAAGAGATACTAAAGAAGGGAAAGGGACCTGTATGTGCACGAATGTTTGTGGCAGCCCTTTTTGTAGTGGCTAGAAACTGGAAACTGAATGAATGCCCATCAGTTGGAGAATGGCTGAATAAATTGTGGTATATGAATATTATGGAATATTACTGTTCTGTAAGAAATGACCAACAGGATGATTTCAGAAAGGCCTGGAGAGACTTACACGAACTGATGCTGAGTGAAATGAGCAGGACCAGGAGATCATTATATACTTCAACAACAATATTATATGATGACCAGTTCTGATGGACCTGGCCATCCTCAGCAACGAGATCAACCAAATCATTTCCAATGGAGCAGTAATGAATTGAACCAGCTATGCCCAGAGAAAGAACTCTGGGAGATGACTAAAATCCATTACATTGAACTCCCAATCTCTATATTTATGCCCACCTGCATTTTTGATTTCCTTCACAAGCTAATTGTACAATATTTCAGAGTCTGATTCTTTTTGTACAGCAAAATAACGTTTTGGTCATGTATACTTATTGTGTATCTAATTTATATTTTAATATATTTAACATCTACTGGTCATCCTGCCATCTGGGGGAGGGGGTGGGGGTAAGAGGTGAAAAATTGGAACAAGAGGTTTGGCAATTGTTAATGCTGTAAAGTTACCCATGCATATAACCTGTAAATAAAAGGCTATTAAATTAAAAAAAAAAAAAAAGAAGAAGAACTGCCCCTAGCTTGTAGATAAAAAGAGCCACCTTGGGGCTCAGTTCTCGCAGAGGACCTAATATGCCATGCCTAGGAAACTCTCTTCCTGGCATAGCAGCCACCTGAAATGATATTCTCTTTCAGCATTACCCTCTCTTTTTCTTTCTCACCTATTTCTCTAACAAAACTTTATACCTCTCTCTTGGGATTTCTCTACTAGAAACTTTACTTCTCTGCCAGGACCTTGCCACTAAGAAATTCAGTCTTTCTATTCATGCATAGCAAAGGCTGACTTCCCAATGCCAATAATAAACTTCTTTTACAAGTCTAGCTTTTCGGGTTTGTAAATTCCTTTATGAAGGACTCCTGTGCCGCCAGAAGGGGGTTCCCACAACTCCCTGCCCTGCTCCGAATCCTAAGGGGGTTTAGGGGAGCCAAACCTCTTCATTGTCACCCTTGGACAGAGAAACTTTCTAGATCCAGACCACTCCAGCCCTGGACATCTGATCAAAGAATTTTTGCTTGGCCATAACACTCAAGGATGAGCAGAACACAATGGCTATTCTATCAAGGTGGGGTCTTGAACAAGAAAGTTAGTTCAATCTTACATTCAGCATTGTCCTTCAAGAGACTGGATTTTTAAAAATCAAGACTTTAGAGGAAGAGCAGAACTATGGATCTCCCCAAATCATTGATATTAATAATAACTTTTCTCAGCTGGAAGCCTTAATGACACCCATACATTCTGTGGTACTCAATTGCTGATCCACTTGAAGTTTTCCAACAGGGATTGGATGACCACTTATCAGGATAATTTGGAAGGGATTCCTTCCATATTTCATTCCTAAATCATAGGTAAGTGTTGGACAAGGAGACCTGTATGGATGCTCTTCTGTTATTCTGTAAAACAAGGATTTTTAAAAATTGAATTAAATTTTAAAGTTTTAAAACCTTCTGAGAAATAATGATAATTCTTATTTACATAACACTAACCTGAGAGGTCAAATGATTGTCCCTACATCACAAAGCTGGCAGGTACCCAGAATAGGATACAAATATGTACATGATGCCGAGTCTGGTGTACTACCCAGTAGGTCACACTGCCTCTCCAGGAAAGGGAAGTATGAAAAGGAAATAATAGGAAGAAAATGAAGCAACTCTCCTTCGTCACACACCATCTAATTGGTTGTTTTCCGGTTGGGTATTTTTTTTTTTTGTTGGTTTGTTTTTGTTTTTTGGTTTTGGCAGGAGATTATATTTATTTTGAATAATTCCTTCAGATGACTAGATTGTTCTTTGTGAGATGCTGGGATTTGTAGATTGATGTCATTAGAAATATTTCTACACCCTGGAAAGTTGACTGTTCCTCCACAAATAGTGATGTCGGGAAAAAGAAAGGAAATTATTCTGATCACTTGAATACAATCCCAAGATGCCAATATGTTACAGTCTCTCTCTGGCAGAGAAAGGAATGGCAGTGGATTTGAGATGATAGTTCATTTGTGTTTATATATATATATTTTTTTAAATGGAATTTAGGAAATTCTCCAGTTGAAAAACAACTTTTGGCTGTGAGAGATGGAAAAGAACTTTCCTAATGTTTGTTCTTTGCTATCATCTCAGGGGCCTGATGAGATATTTACTGGATGATTTAGTCACTCATAAAAACAACTTAACATGTCTTAGATTTTGTTCATCTTTCAAGGAGAATTCCTGTTGCTTGGTTTTGAAACAAATAGGTCAGGTAACAGGGTTATAACAGATAAGGAAACTGAGGGGGATAGAAGCTCAGTTTCCTTATCTGTAAAGTGGGGACCAATAGCACTCTTTTTCAAGGGTCATTGTGAGGATAAAATAAGATATTTGAAAAGTGTTTTTGCAAAATTTAAAGTATTATTTAAATGCTAGCTGATGAGGTCTTCAGTAAGTGGATACAATTGGCAGAGAGGGACTGCAGCACTGATTGAATTGCTCCCTGGGGCAGTGAGGGAAGGGCACTGATAGAGATCAGTTTAGTCTTGTGGTCTCACCCTCAGTGGAGGTCTAGTGGGTAGTCCCACTTTGCTATATCCAGTCAGAAATAAAACCCCTGAGATTAAATTTCCCCTATAAATCTGTCCATGGCTCTTGCCATATTTGCTGAATCCCTCTTGGGGTTATAACCCATCACAGCACTCTACCATATCGTTCCTCCCCCATGCCATATGGTATTTCTCCTCTCAACCCCCACTCTACCTCGTGATATCTTTTCCCTTCTTATAGCTAACTAACAATTTTAGAGTGCTAAATCTTTTTTGCTATTTAACCTGCCAGCTAAGGGACACCAACATCATAGATGTTTCCTTTCTCCTGGTAAATTGTGAATTCCACTAGGGAACTTGTCTTTTCCATCATTAATTGTTAAAAAACCTTTTTCCTTATTAACTTATGTTCTCCCAACTCTATTTCATAATTACCATTTCTGGTATCTTCCTTTTGTCTGCAATTTCTTCTAAATAAACCTACTTTTTGCCAAAGAGAATGACCATTGTGAATTTTTCACATGACTAAATTCCACCATTTGGTGTCTGAACCACAATCTCATCATCTGGTGTTAAACCTCAAACACATCATTTGGAACCAGCAATTTCTCTCCTAAATCATATCATTTGCTGCATTAAACAACATCCTAGCTATAGTTATTAACAAACCAATTTTTAAAGTTACTTTGACCAAATTTCCATTAAAAAAAAAAAGGTCGTTATTTATGCTTTTAAAAATCTTTCTATTGACAGCTTTTAATACAGTACCCTGTACATAGAAGGTATGCTATCAGAGTGCCTAAAGGTATTAAGAAAGTCTCCACTTTGCAAGCTACTGGGGGTATTCACCCCATGATCCACCTAAAATGGTTGTTTTGAGGATCGATTCACGTTGTGTTCGATCATTTCAGTCATGTCCTAGTGTTTGTGACTCCACTGGGGTTTTCTTGGCAAAGATACTGAAGTGGTTTTCCATTTCCTTCTCCAGCTCATTTTACAGATGAGGAAACTGAGGCAAATAGGGTTAAATGATTTGTCCAGAGTCAGACAGGTAGTAAATATCTAAGGCCAGATTTGAATTCAGGAAGATAAGGTTCCCTGACTTGAGTTCAAGTACTCTGTATCTGTTCTTATTAGTGTATGTGAAATCATTTTTTAATTGTGAAGCTATATCTATGCTAAAATGTTTATACCCTTTGAGAAATTCTATTACAGGCATAAACCACTGACTAAAAAAAATAGTGACAAAAAGAAAAGCTTCATACCTATCCTATCTCTATATTGATATCTATCTGTAGTTATATCCATATCTATCTATATGTCTTCATCTATATATGTATGTATATATGTATCTATCTATCCCCTATAATGTATGGCAACACTTTTTGTGCTAGCAAAGAATCAGTCAGTAAATATTTATTAAGAATTTATGTGAGGGCAGCTAGGTGGCCCAGGGGTTAGCACACCAGCCCTGAAGTTAGGAGGACCAGAGTTCAAATCTGGGCTCAGACACTTAACACTTCCTGGCTGTGTAACCCTGGGCAAGTCACTTAACCCCAATTGCCTCAGTAAAAAAAAAAAAAAAAAAGAGTCTATGTGCCAACCACTGTAGCAAGTGTTAGGGCTACAAAAAGAGGCAAAAAGATTACCTGCCTTTAAGGAGCTTATTGGATACAATACACATGCCAATCGATTGGAAAATGATTAAACGAATTGTGGTATATGAATGTAATGACATATTATTGTGCTGTAAGAATGATGACTATGAGGAATGTAGAGAAACATGAGGAGATTTATACAAATTAATGCAAAGTGAAGCTCAAAGAGTCAGGAAAACAATATAAATAATGACTATAAGGATGTAAATAGAAAGAATAATAATAACAAAACAATCAATACTAAATACAGTCAAATAGAAAGACTTAACCTGGTCCCAAAGAAAAGAATGGGGAAACCTCTCCCAGGTTTCTTGAATTTAAATTAATGTCTGCCTTTTAAAATATATTGGTGAGTTTTATTGAACTACTTTTCTCTCTTCACTTTTTCCTTCATCTTATAATTCATATAACACAATACGAATTATATTTATATTATAATTTTCATTTTATATTATAAGGACTGATTCTCTGGGAGGGGAAGCAGGGAAAGAGAAAGATACACTGAGAAATATAAACAATATAAAAATGAATGACTCCAGTGAAATATATCTTTCTAAAATGCTATTAATGTATGTAGACATTTAGTTGCGCAAGGCCTGCTTCCATCTCCGATTTTCTTGACCTCTGGATGCTATTAATTTGTTATTCTTTGTTCATGGCTCTTTCATTTCTTCCAGATTGAGATCTCTTCTCTTTCCAAGCAAGGAAAACCTCAGGCATGTGCCCTTGAGTAACTGGTGAATCAAACTATTTGATCGCTGTTCCTATTGGTCAAAGCCAGAACTTCCAGGTAATTAGTCTGTGAGACTGGGATCCAAAAAATTATTATGACACATAGTACTGAGAAAAAAAAATATACAATTGCGATTGGAATCCTTGAGGGCAAGGGAAGGTAGGGGAAAAGAACAAACATTTATTAAATGCCTGCTGTGTGGCAGATATTGTTCCAAGTGCTTTGTCTTTTGAAAAAGAGCTTAATTTTTTAGATAAAGAAATTGAGGCAGAAAGAGACTGACTTGCAAAGGCGTTTCAAGGATGTTTCAAAGAAAGAAGTATTGTAGCCAAATTAGCTATTCATAGTTACAGTAATTAGGTTGCAAGGTGGGATAGTAGCCAGAACACTGGATCCTGGATTTGGCCTGGGATACTTACTAGCCAAGGTGACACTGGAAAAGTCACCTTACACACCCGACAGATAACTTCCCAAATCAGTTATTTTGTGGATTCAAATTCATATGTCATCGACACATACAATTCAAGAAGTCCTATCTCCAATAATGATGAAGTTATCTTTTTTTGGACTGTTATTTCAGTCATTAATTCAATCATTAATTATTATGATTCAAAAAAGAAAACATTTCTTGATCATCTACTCTGCAATGCATGGGTAGGGGGAATTGAAGAAGGTATCAAAACAAATCAGAAAAGCAAAGTCCCTGCTCTCAAGGATCCTCTAATGTAGGAGAGATAATGAAACATCTACACAAATAGAATACAAATTAGAATATAAATATACAAGAGAAACATATGAAAACCAATATGACCTAAGAAATAAGGAAGCCAGCCTCAGACTAAGGAAAATCTGGATTCCAATTCTGCCTCCTACATCTTGGTTGTGTTGTTGTGTCCAACAGGCTTGGGTTGATTCAAAAATGTTCTCTTGTAGTTGCAGAGACTTTATTAATGCAAAAATAAATAGACTAGCCTCTGAGAGAGTCCAATAGTAAAAAATTGAGAGACCTTATATAATAAAATTCTGGACTTCAGTCATCATCTAGATGTTCTAGATGAGGAATAGGGACTTATGTGAGAGAGCAAAGTTGTAAAGTACAGAAGACAGAGAAGAAGCCAACATGTGGCTTTTAGCAAAGTACTGTCAACAGGTAAGGATCCAGGATAGGGTTGTAGCAAGATCCTGTCAACAAAGAAGGGGTTTTATTGTTCCACATTGCTTAGCTGAATAGCATGTTTAGAAAAATGGAGAAAAATCCCCTTAGACCCCAGACTTTGACCCATTAGTTGTGTGACCATGACTGATTCATTTGCCATCTCAATACCGCCTGCAATTCCCTAAGACTTTTAAGTGCCAAAGGAGTTGCTGATCTACACTGGTGGAGAATTTCTACATTGTGAGTTCACCACATTGAGGAAATCATATTTCAGAGCCAAAAAGGAGAGAAATACAACTAAGTCACTATGAATTTAAAGAAGGGAGCAATTAGTGCAGACTGAGCTCAAAAAAACCACGTTCCCATCCAAGATTCAGGGTTCATGGAAGATGTGACACATTTCAAATGTCTGGAGAAAGAAACTGGCAGAAAATAAGCATCGAGCCAGAAACAAATGTGAAATTTCCTTGTTGTTGTACACTCTCTTTTTCATTTGATCTGCCTCTCCATGATAAAGATACTAAGTGATTTGCCATTCCCTTCTCTAGCTCATTTTATAGATAAGACAATAGAGGCAAAGAGGGTTACATGGCTGGCCCAAAATCTGTGTCCTCAAATGCTCACTAGCTATGTGACCCTGAGCAAGTAATTTAATCAATTAACCCTAAAAAAATATAAACACACCAGAACTTCTCCCTTTAAATGAATGTTGTTTCCTTCAGAGAAGATTGAAGTGCTTCCATATTAACAATCTGCACAAACCAGAAGGGGACTACCTAGAAAAGAGGAAATCAAAGAAAAATGGAATACAGAGAGGGGTAGTTGAGGATTCTGAAACCTTGAGTACATATTGGAGGGATTCATCCTCCCAGATACCATGGAACCTCCAAGTCTCTCCATCTACTGATTTAGGAAAGGTCAGCCTGGGAGTTTCTTGGGATGAATGGCCACCTCAGGAACCATCATATCTCCACTGCCAAGAAGCTGGGAGTATGAGAGGGGGTCAGTTGTCATTCTCTGTGTTGCAGAAGGCACAGGCTTCTGTGCACAAGACAGTCCTGAATGACTCTACTCTTCTGGTGTGATGGTCCACAGCCACAAATAGCCCACAGGAAAGCCACTTATGGTTCAATGAAGGTAAATGGGACACATAGGTCAGTTCTCCAGGTTTTCATTTATATACAACTTCCTCTTTTCTGTAACTTGATCACTACTGGTCTCAATAGTTTCTTCTTAGACTTAACACATCCCTCTACCATTCAGTGCTCATCTAGATACTGGTGCCAGAATTCCTAGTTTTGCTCTACTACTAATAACAATAATCATGATAACAACAACAATAGCCAATCTCTATTGGAAATAATTTATTACATTTAGAATTGTTTGAGTGAAGGCAGGAGGATTGATTTGGATGACCTTTTAACTTCATTTTCGTAAAAGAATTAGTATTTTAGGCATTAATATTGAAAAGGTTTATATGATTATTATAATTTATGATTTTTTGTGGCTTTCATTGTGGTTTGTTGATGAATTCTGTTTCCCCATGTTATTGTTCTTTGTTTATTTTTGAAGAGGACCAATGACGTCAGGAATGTGATATCTTGAGTTGCATGTGAATTGAATCTGAGTGAAG
Source organism: Sarcophilus harrisii (assembly GCF_902635505.1). NCBI lineage: Eukaryota > Metazoa > Chordata > Mammalia > Dasyuromorphia > Dasyuridae > Sarcophilus > Sarcophilus harrisii. Next base: position 550,913,907 of record NC_045427.1, on the reverse strand, counting down.
CAGAACTGTACAAAGTTTTCAGCCTCACTCCTCCAGAGTCATCTGAATGAAGTGGTAAGACCTTGGATTTTCTAAATTAACGTCTTTCGGGACTCAGTTTGTTTGAGGTCATCCCCATTCAAGGGCTGGATAAGAAATGAAACAAAAAATGGTTCAGTTTACCATCCCAAAGAAGTCAGTCTAGGAGGGGAAGATATGGACCCCAACAAAAACAATTGTCATCTACACCCATTGTAAGTCACTAAACCTAAATAAAAAGACTGAGAGGTTTTCATGACTATATTATTGACCATTCAAAAAAATCCAGAATGATTTGGATTTAATAATGTTGTCAAGTAGTTCCATCTAAAACACAAGGAGCTTTTTTTAAAGCCTGTTTTTCAGAGCTATTTAGAGGAGGAGGAAGAAGAGGAGTGGGAGGAGAAAAGTGAAGAAGAAATAATAATGGTAGCAACATTTCCCATCTTTGTTTGAATTAGCAGGTTGGGTCCCTAGAAGGCAGCTATTACTACTTCCAGATATCACAAGGTAGAGACAATTAATACAAAACCTTCTCATAAGAACTTGGTTCACTCCTTCCATCAAATACACACAGTACCCAATGGAAGGAGTAAGTTTACACCATAATAATAGTGAGGTACACATATAAGAAATATGTGTGACAACGTCTAATTCATATCACCTGCTTTGGAAGTTTTCTCTGCGTAGAAATCTCACTCACAGTTCTTTGTTTTTGTTCCTGATGCTGTACAAAGACATCAACCTCACTCCTCCTAAGTCATCAGAGTCCAGTGGCAAGACAGCTGGTTCTGGCCCAGGATGCAGTAGGAAACTTAAATTTCGCCATGTGGAAATCATCAGAATGCTAACCCATGAACAGAAAGAACTGGCCAGGGTGATTGGGATTCCATACTAAGTCAACTTGATTTCCCTCAAATTTATGTTATTTAGACAAAACCACAGATAACTTGAAATGCTAATATCCTCCTACCCCATTCCTCCAATTCCAATTGCAATTCCCAATTCCAGTCAATCCCCTGTGCACTGATCAAGGCTCCTACTTAGTCCTCTGGGAAAAATTCATTCATTCATTCATTTAACAAATAGCTGCTGAAGCTTGGTCTCCCTCCCTCCCTCCCTCTCTCTCTCTGTCTCTGTCTGTTTCTCTCCAAACACACACACATACACACACACACACACACACACACACACACACACACACCCATGGGCAGCTAGGCTCAGTGGATAGAGTGCCTGGCCTGGAGTGAGGAGGATTCATCTGCATGAGTTCAAATCTGGTCTGAGATACTTACTAACTGTGTGACCCCGGTCAAGTCACTCAACTCCATTTGTCTCAGCTTCCTCATATGTAAAATGAGCTGGAGAAGGAAATGGCAAACCATTCCAGTGTCTTTGCCAAATGGGTTCAAAAACAATTAGACATAACTGAATAACAACAATCTATGTAAGTTCAGGATCTTTGGTGTTTTGAGAAATAATAGCTAGCATTTATATAGTATCTGCTATGTGCCAGGCTCTGTGCTGTGTTTTTACAAATATTATATATTTAATTCTCATAATAACACTGTGAAGTAATGCCATTATTATTCCCGTTTTGCTGTTGGGGAAACTGAGGCAAAACAATGGTTAAATGACTTGGCCAAGGTTATCTGAGGTAGAATTTGAACTCTAGACTTCCCAACTCCTGGCCCAGTGCACTATCGTCTGCTCAACCTAGTCATCTCTAGAAGAACAAGACATAGTCTCTGGCCTCAAAGAGTTTTCAATCCAGAGGGTAGAGGAGGAGAAGGGTTGTGGTGGTTCATATTTGGATTCTACTTTGAGATTTATGGGATCATTTGTTTATATTGAGTCATTCATAGCAACCTTGTGAAGCAGGTGCTATTATTAACCCATTTTTTTCAGAAGGGAATTTAAACTCGGAAGATGTGAGTGACTTAACCAGGATCATGTATGTGTCTAAGGCAAGATTTGAATGCATCTGTTTCTGATTCTAAATCCAGCATGGGCTACACTATACCAAAATGTTGCAGCCACTACCTATGGCTTTTCTTGTTGTTTAGTCATTTTTGTTGTGTCCAACTTTTCATGACCTCATTTCACTTTTTCTTGGCAAAAATACTAGAGTGGTTTGCCATTTCCTTCTCCAGTTCATTTTAAGGATGAGGAAACTAAGGCAAATAGGGTTAAATGACTTGTCCAGGGTCACACAGCTAGTGTCTGAGGCTGGATTTGAACTCAGGTCTTCTTGATTCTCAGCCTTGCTGCCTAGTTACTATCTATGGATAGTAAAGAGTAAAATGTGTAATTAGACAGTATTATGACAATTTAGAGTATCTTATTTTATTTCCTTATTTTTAAATAACATTTTATTTTTACAATTACATGTAAAGATAGTTTTCAATATTCATATTTGTAAAATTTTGAGTTCCAAAGTTTTCTTCCCTCTCTCCCAAATACAGTAAGGAATCTGATCTAGATTACAAATGTAAAATCATTTTAAACATATTTCCATATTTATCATGTTGTGTGAGAAAAATCAGAACAAAAGGGGGGAAAAAACCATGAGAAATAAAAAAGCAAACAAAAAAAAGATGAAAGTAGTAGGGCATATTACTTTTGTCTGAAGGTACGAAGATATTAGAGTATGAAGAGGGAAAGCTTCATTGAGGACAGGATTTTCCCTCTCTTCAGCTTGTCATTCAGATCCTCATATGCTTTTAACTCCCCACTCCTCCCACACATACTTTTTCCTTATCAAAATTTGCTCTCAGACCCTTTATTGATACATCATATTATGTTACAGATAGCGAATTGGTTTTAGAGTTAGGAAAAGCTGTGATTAAATCTTCTCTCTGACATATACTAGTTATGTGACACTCATGAAGTCCCTCTTAACCTTTCAGTGCTCTACAACACTCTCTCAAATTGTAAATTGTAGAGAAAGTATATGGATCTGCACTGATAGAGGAAGTCTTTTTCTACTTGGAAGTCTCCTATTAATGATCTATTATTCACTCCACAAACTTTTTAAACTTTATTAGTTCTTCCTGGGTTAGGTGAAGATACAAAGGTGAGTATCCTTTTGTGTCCTCTCCTAGATTGAAAGCTCTTGTGTCATCTCCTAGATTGAAAGTTCTTGAATTGGAAGAGCTTTCAATCTAGGAGAGGATAAAAAAGGATCTCTTCTTGTCTGGACTGAACTCCCTTCTCACCTCTGCCTCATGGAATCCCTAGTTTCCTTCAAACCACCATTCAGATGCCTCATTTTATAAACTACCTTTCTTGATTTCCTCCCTGGCTCATCCCCTTTCCCTCCCAACCCAGCTTTGTTTAGCTTTGAAGATATTTCGTGTTTCATTATCTTTTAATTATCTGTGTACATGTTCTATTTCTCCTTCCTTCCTCTCAATAGAATGCAAACTAGTTGATCTCGGGGCCTGTTTATATATGCAGTGAAATGATAATAAAGGCACTGGAAGTGATAGAAATAATCCCACTTCTGATAACCAGTTCTCCTGGACTGACCTGATTATGATTAATAATAGGAACAGGATGGGCTCCAATGATGAGTAATTTATTAGAATAAGCTGACTCAGATTCCCATCATCCTGTCAGGCACATAGGAAGTATTAAATAAATTTCATATATTCATTCATTTATTCGAATTGGAATAATGCAAAAGCCAGGTGCTCGGTGCATACGAAAGACCCAGGAGCCAGGAAAAATTGGGTTCAAGCCTCACATGCATAACAACTCTGGAAATAAAGAGGAGATAGATAACACCTAAGGGTAGGAGGAGGAGGAGCAGGAAAGGCTTTGATAATTTGTTTGTTTTTCCAGAAGTATATGGATTTTAATATAGGACAAAGCCTTAAGTTGAGACCTCTAAAAAAATGTTAGTTGTAGCAGTAGAGTTTGGGGGGTAATTTTTTCCTTTTAGGGGAAGGGAAGAACACTCCTAAAATGTACAACACAGATGATATTCCATTATAAGCACATTTGGCTCTTCCTTTTTGCTGGCATGCCCTCCTATTTGTTTATCCTGTTCATCCTTTCAAACTCAGCTCGGATGGCAAATTTTCCCTGAATCCTTCCCTGAACAACTATCCTTTTCTCAACAAAACTAATCCCTCCACTTCAGACTTCATCCAACTCTCCATTTTGCTACTATATCTAACACAAATTGTACGTCATAGCTATCCTTATTGGTGATTTATCCCTCCCTTGAAGACCCAGATGGCATTTTATCTGAAATTTGTTAACCTCAGTTTCCTCATCTGTAAAAAATGGTCTGGAGAAGGAAATGGAAGCAACTCTGTAAATTTGTCAAAAAACCCCCCCACAAAAAGTCAGGAAAAAAATCAACATGACTAAACAACAATAAAGGTCCTGAAGAAGAAGTAGGCAGATAGGGAACCAAAATTGAATGTTTTCCTACCACATTGCAAAACAGTGCCTGGAAAAATCCTTTAGAACTTGGTTTGTTAATACTAGAGTGAAACACACATTTCTAAGCCTTGATAGCACTTCCACAATTCATCAAGTTTTCCCTAGGGAGAAGCAACCATATCTATATAGAACAAGGAAATAATAATAGTTACTTACCTGTCTATAATGCTTAGTAGAACACTACACACTATTGTTATTTCAGCTGCCTGGGTTCCCAAGAACCCCTCTGTGGCTCTTCACTCATTCATCCCTCAGAGACATTTAATAGTTAAATCTTGTCCTCTCTACCTCCACACAATTTCTTACATACATCTCTCGACTCACACAGTTATTAATTTATTTCAGGCTTTTATCTTCTCTTATCTGGAATATTGCAATAATCTCTTAAGCGGACTTACCTGCTTGAGTCTCTCCTTAGTCTTCCAAAGTGCCAAACACACAGTCCACTTGTACAGCTACTAAAGTGGTTTTTTCAAAGCTCAGGTTTTTATTGCCCTATTCAATAAACTCCAGTGGCTCCTAATTCTAGTATTAAATATGATCTCCCCTGTTTGATGTTCACATATACTTACCCTTCATCATCTTACCCTCCTAGTCTTACTACACTTTACTACTCTTCAGCAACTCTGTAGTATAATTACAGTGACCTCTAAATTATGCGTTATACATAAGATTTCATCTCCCATCTTTGCACCTTTGCACCAGCACATTCCTAGTGTCTCACTTTATACTCTTTTGTTGTTGATGTTGTTTAGTTATCTCAGTCACATCCTATTGATTTTGGGGTTTTCTTGGTAAAGATATTTGAATATCTTGCCATTTCCTTTTCCAGCTCATTTTACAAATGAGAAAAACTGAAACAAAAATGGTTAAATGAATAGCCCAGGGTCACACAGCTTGTAAATGTTTGAGATTGGATTGGAACTCATGAGGATGAGTTTTCCTGATCCAAATCCCATTGTATCACTTAGCTGCCCTAAAATGCACCTTCCTGGAATTATTTCAGCTCTCTTAAAAAACTTAATTTTCTTCAATCCTTAGCTCAAGTGATATCATCTATAATGAAGTCTTTCCTGATTCACCCTTCTTCCAAATTACCTTCTATCCATTTTTATATACTCTCTATATTTGTACTTCTTTTCTTATTTTAGAATGTAAGATTATTGAGGGCAGGGACCATTGTAATATTGTGCTGTTTCTAACACATAGAATAGCACCTGGTAGATAGGAGGTACTTAAAAATTTCTTGTGAATTGACTGATTTACAAAATACTTTCACATTTCTTAGTTCTCCCCAATAACCTTATGATAGGGTAGAAAAGATCCCCATTTACCAGATGAAGAAACTGAGTTTAAGAGAGGTTAAATAACCTCCTCTAGCATATGAGGAGCTAGAACAAGAATGAAAAATCAAATTCTTAGCACTTTTTCTACTACACAGAAAAGTTTTTTTTGGGGGGGAAGGTTAACAGCTTTTACATGGGAGAAAACTTTTATCATCAGTCATTTTAGTCAACTTCTTTTAATCTTAATGAAGATGGAGAGCAGCCAGCAACATCTATCTTTATCTATGTAAGTACTGCTAATTGGTTCTTCCTGAGTTTTCCCTGGGTTTAATGATCCAAATTATTGTAAATTTGAGTATGCCTTCATTTTTAGCTTGAAATGTTATAATCCACTATATAGCTTCCATGAGAGATTAACAATAATGAAATGCCTTTTTATCATGTATCTTACTGGATAGCCATCTGAAGTAGTGCCATTTTTGAGTGCCTCTGGGCAAATATGAAACAGGAAAATGGGACTCAGGAAACAAAATCTTGGTTTCTATCAAAGGTAAGAAGAGAGATAGGACATTTTTCCTTGCTTGAAGCTACTGCTTTACAGGTACAGTTTCAAAGTCAGATGATCTTCATCCATTTTCTGTCACTACAATCTCAAGCACGACATGTTTTGTGACTCACAGATATTGTATGAAGCCTAAATTCCCCAACTGAAAGCCTTCAGTGATAAATGTAGTTTTCTTACCAACAGGAGCAGCTGTTAACTGCTCATCTGGCATTGAACATTTCTATGAAGTCATTTCAACTGTGACTCCATTTGAAGTTTTCTTGGCAGAAACTCTAGAGGGGTTTGCCATTCCCTTTTCCAGCTCATTTCATAGATGAGAAAACTGAGGCAACTAGATCACTTAACTAGCTAGTGCTTTCAGGGGTCCTCAAACTTTTTAAAAAGGGGGCCAGTTTACTGTTCCTCAGACTGTTGGGGGACCAGACTATAGTAAAAACAAAAACTTTGTTTTGTGGGCCTTTAAATAAAGAAACTTCACAGCCCTGGGTGAGGGGTATAATCGTCCTCAGCTGCAGCATCTGGCCCACAGGCCATAGTTTGAGGACCCCTGGAATGGTTTGTTTACAAACACAGATACACCAAATCAGATACTAGCATAGGAAGAGACTGGAGTAATGAATGAGTAATGATTGGTTTTCTTAGTTTGCCACACTGACAATCTGCGGTTTACCCTTATGTTCCTTGACACTGTTCTTTCAACTAACATTAATGCATAGGTAACCTAATAGATAAATCCCAGGTCTGGAGTCAGAAGGACTTGAGTTCAAATCCAGTCTCAGACACTTCCTAGCTATGCAACCCTGAGGAAGTCATTTAACCCAGTTTGCCTCAATTTTCTCATCTGTAAAATGATTTGGAGAAGGAAATGACCTTGAGCAAATCACTTAACCTGTCTGCCTCAGTTGTCTTATCTATAAAATAGGAATCATAATAGCATCTCCCTCTCAGAGTTATGAAGATCAAATGAGATATTTGTAAAGTACTTAGCACACTGCCTGTCATATGGCAAGTGCTAAATGTTTAATGATTGAATGATTCATCACATTTTAGTTCAACCAATTCTTGTTGAATCTTACTTCCTATGATCTCTGGATCTGTCCTCTCCCTTTTGTGCTACCATTATATTTCAGGCCCACATCTCATCTCTCTGGTTTTTTTAGATTATTACAATAGATTTTCACCTGATCTTTGAGCCTTCAATTTCTTACTTCTCAGAAAGGTGAAAGTGTCTGCTGCTGGAAGCAGCAGACATAGTGCATAGAAAAAATCATGAAATCTTGGGTTCATAAACTTATTCTGTGACCCTGGGCAAATCTGTTAACCCCTTATAACCTAGACTACTCTCAAAGACCAGAAATTATAGACAAGAGATCAAAATGCATAGATGGAAGAGGTTTCCACATCAATAGTTTCTACACTGATACAACTCTAGAATTAAAAAAAAAATCTTCCAGAAAGACTGCTTTTGAATTGCACCTATTTAATCTTACTATTTTGGCGATGGTACAAGTAAGGAAAAGAGGGAGAAAAATTTGGAACACAACGTTTTACAAAAACAAATGTTGGAAACTACCCTTACGTGTATTTGGGAAAACAAAATATTATTGGAAAACTCCCCAAAATATTGTTTTTGCCACATGACTCCCTTCCTCAAAAATCCCCAGATCAATCTCCTTAACCTAAAGACTTTTACTTTTTGATTTGCATTCTCATAACTTCACACCAAGTAAGAAATTAATAAACGGATTTTTATTCATCTATTCAGTGAAACTTGGAACTTTACTACTTAACTTCTCATCTTTCTTAGACTAAAAGACTATCATTTCAGATGTTGTATAATGATACCATAGATTTGAAGTCAAATAGCCAGCAGTTTAGTTGTAGCTTTGCTACTTACTGCTAGGACAAGGTAATTTCATTTCTTTGGTATTTTTTTTTCTTTATAAAATGAGGGTGTGGAGCTACATGAACCTTGAAGTTCCTAACAGCTCAAAAACTCTACTTACCCAGGTGACCATGTAGGAATTCTATGATTCATCTGAGTCTCTCTTTTAAAAATGAGGGCAAAAGATATCATAAAAGAGAGAAAAGGACCCACAAGTGCAAAAAATATTTGTAGCAACTCTTTTTGTGGTGGCAAGGAACTAGAAACTGAGTGAATACCCATTAGTTGAGTGAATGGCTGAATAAGTTATGGTATATGAATATAATGGACTATTATTGTTCTACAAGAAATGATCAGCTGGAAGATTTCAGAAAAGTCTGGAGGAACTTACAAGAACTGATGCTAAATGAAGTGAATAGAACCAAGAGAACATTGTACACTGCAACAAGATTATATAATGATAAAACTTTTTAACAATGAGAGATGACTCAGGCCAATTGCAGTAAACTTGTGGTGAAAAGAGCCATTTTCATCCAAAGAGAGGACTATGGGACTAAATATGGATCACAACATAGTATTTTCACCCTTGTTGTTGTTTGTTTGTTTGTTTTTTCTCATATTTTTCCTTTTTGATCTGATTTTTCCTGTACAGCATGAAAAATATGGAAATATATTTAGAAGAATTGCACATGTTTAACCTATATTAGGTTACTTGCTGTAGAGGGGAAGAGGTAGGGGAAGGGAAGGAGAAAAATTTAGAAAACAATGTTTTGCAAGGGTGAATGTTGAAAACTGTCTTTGAATGTATTTTGAAAATTATAAAAAGCTATTATTAAAAAAATAATGAGGGCATCAGACTCAGGGGTCCTCAAACTTTTAAAATAGGGGGCCAGTTCACTGTCCCTCAGACTGTTGGAGGGCCAGACTATAGTAAAAACAAAAACTTTGTTTTGTGGGCCTTTAAATAAAGAAACTTCATAGCCCTGGGTGAGGGGGATAAACGTCCTCAGCTTCCATCTGGCCCAGGGCCGTAGTTTGAAGACCTCTACCTGCTAGATGATCTCTAAAGTTTCTTCTACTTCTAAATTCTCTCATTTTACAAATTAGGGAATTGAACCTCAGAAAGGTGACTTGTATAGAGCCTACTAAGCTAGTTAGTGGAAGAGCTCCCTATATAATCTTATTTCTATAGCCCAAATCATTTATTCAATGTTCCCTAACTATTGAATATTCTTTTCTTTAGTCACATTTTGGTCATTGTTCTCTATTTTGGAATGCCACGTTCTTTCTTCTTTCTCGCTATAGAGTATTCTAAAAGTCTTTCTGCTTAAACTTTATTTTTTATAATAATAGCTTTTTATTTTTCAAAATACACACAAAGATAGTTTTTACTCTTACATAATCTTGTGTTCCAAATTTTTCTCCCTCCCTTTCCACCCTTCCCTAGACAGCAAGTAATCAAATATAGGTTAAACATGTGCAATTCTTCCAAAATATTTCCACATTTATCATTTTGCACAAGAAAAATCAGATCAAAAGGGGAAAAATGAAAAAAAAAAAAAACATCGACAAAAAGGGTGAAAATATTATGTTGTGATCCACATTCAATCCTCTTTGGATCCAAATGTGCCTAAACTTTAGTAGACTTTGGAACATTCTATATATCTTCTATTATGACTCTGATCAATTAAGAGCCTGATCATATCCCAGTAAGTTCATCAAGACATTCCAGTTTAAAATGACCTTTTCCACTGAGCCATTTCACCAAGTACTGTCTCCATCTTTCATTTGACATTTAATCATGTGCAATATAGTGACATCTTTTCCTGGTGTGATGAATTATTAATTAGATCTTATGTTGTTATTTAACTTTTCCCATATGCTTTGTCTCCCCTCCCAAACTGACACTTTGAGGGCAGGGACTTGATTTGGTTAATCTTTGCAATCTCCCATAATGCCTAGCATAGCACACCTAGAAAATGCTTAATAAAATTTGTTGATTGATTGACTCACTGAATCTTTAAAGATAGACAATGTGTAGCCAAATTAAATTACAAATAAATAGGAAAGAAACAAGCATTTATTAAATACCTTCTATATGCCAAACACCATGCCTAGAGCTTTACAAATATTTCATTTGCTTTTTGTGATAATCCTGAAAGGCAGGTGCTATTTTACAGCTGAGGAAACTGAAGCAAACATAAATTAAATAATTGGCCAAGGTCACACAACTGTAAGTATCTGAGGCTGTATTTGAAGTCAAGTCTTCCTAAGTTGTTAGTCCTTAGCAAGTATGCTTTGGCATATTAAAATGCTAATCTGGATTGACTTTAAAAATACAAGTTTTGATAAATTGGTTTCATAGGGAGAAGCAAGCTATGTAGAAACTACAGAGAAGCAGATTTCAGCTCAATATCTTTCTAAAAAAAAAGAGATATGATAGAATGGACTTCTTTGTAAGGTAATGACTTGATTTTGAACAGTAGCTAGCTAGATGGTCACCTCTCAAGAATGGGTTAGAAGATACTCCTTCATGGAGTTTGATGGTTTGAATCAAATTATATTATGTCACTTTCTTCTGTAGTTTATGGTTCTAGGCAAACATCAGTATTGTGCCAAGAAGCTGTAAAAGTGCTGCTCTCCCTTGGATATCAGCTACCTAAAAGGGTTACCTGTAACACATTATAATCTCTGGAAGATACATCTTTAACCACAATGATGATGGAATAAGTGTCAGTCAAATAATCACATCTGATGATTTTTTATTGTAATGAACTTTAAAAAGTCAGTTATTAGTTACACATGTACACAAATGACTTTATAACTGTTAGTCATAAATATAGAACATTCAAGAAGTACAAAGTACAAATTCCACAGCACAATTCACATCCATATGAAGAATTTAACCAGAGAACTAATTAAGTGCTTAACGTGTTGTCCCCTGAAGCCAGTCTGGGGCTTCTTGATTTTTGTTTTTCAAAAAGGGAATAAAGAGATGTTACATGTCCATGTAGTTCATCAGACCTTAAAATGATGACTTCGAAAATGAGATTCAGCCAAATCCTTGGAAATCAACCCGAGCTCAACCATTGCAAAGGCAGCTGACACTGATAAGGCATTTAAAATTCAGGGGCTGTCTTTACTTTCCAAAAAGTGTATACTTATGTATAAAAATATATGTTAGAGCAACTGGGTAAATCTCATACCATGTGGCACTGTGCCCCCAAATAATCACTGACAAAGGCAGTACTGCAAAATGTATGTACAATTTTAGGATGGACTTTCAGGAAAGGAGAAAGGGAATGATAGTGATAGGCATATCCTGGGGTGTGGGAAGTCATGGCTTTGGCAAGTCATGTTATCCGCTTTGCTCATCAGACCACACCAGGAAACAGGATCCTTTCTGTAATAAAATAATTACTTGGGAAAATTAAAAGTGGTCTCTGTTCCCTTGACATCTATTTGACATGATAACTTGGCAAAACTAGTGTGTTAAGTTACTGGTTCACACTCATTTCATGAAAAATGCTGTCGTTGTCACAAAGTGACTTTGTTTACTACAAGTATTCATTTGCTCTCCATATTTTTCACTTTTTTCCTTTTGGCAAGAGATATTGAATAAAAAATAAAATCAATATATTGCCAGATAAGCAAATTTCAATGTGTTCCCCTTTGGTGAGTTGGAGCAGAGTTATATGCAAAGTTGGTTCCCTATTTTTCTCTTACAACTCGATAACAACTAATTCATCAAGAAAAAACCAAGCTTCCAAATTAAATTTTGTGGGCTTCTAATACTGTCAGTATATCATCAATAGCAATTCCTGAAGAAAGCATCTCAGGCAATTAAAATGTCACAGATAACTCCATGAAAGTGGGGATTCTGGGGTTAGAGAATCTTGTATTTGCATTGTGGCTCCACCACTGTCTGACTTTGGGAAAATAAATCACTTAATTTCTCTGAGTCTCAGTTTTCTTATTTTTAGACCAGGTAATGTCTAAAGTTCCTTCCAGTTCTAGATACTATAAATATGTAAGCACAACGGAGACTGAGGCTGCATTTTTAGGCTTTAGTAACCTATGGAACACAGAACCAGGTGCTTACATGATATGGTCTTTATTGATGAAGTAGCCATAATTCTTAGGCAGCTAGGTGGCCCAGTGTATAGACACCCGGGATCTGGAGTCAAGAAGACTTATCTTCTTGGGTTCAAATCCAACATCAGAATTTATTAGCTGTATGACTGGGAAACTCATGGAACCTTTTGTGTCCTCATCTATAAAAAGAGTCAGAGAAGTAATGACAAACCATTACAGTATCTTTGCCAAGAAAAACCCAAATGGGATCATGTCAGACATGACTCAAAAGACTCAACAAAATCATAGTTCCCAAGCTTTCTCCGTTGTCACCGGGAGGTGAAAATAGCCTCTGTAGAGGTCTCTATCAATTGTTCTTGCTGATTCTCAGGAGATGGGCTGCCACCTTCAGGGTTCTCTTTCTTAAAGAGAATATAAAGCTATCTACCCCTCCTGGCACTGCTTATCTTAAGGAAAGCCATTCAAGATTTAGTAGTCAAATCAAAGTAGAAGGATAAGAAAAAAGGAGAACATGGAATTTATCAAAATTACAGAAAAAGGAAAGAGGAAAAATGTTTTGCTTTGTATTCTACAGAAAGACTAGAAGAGGTCACCCATATAACCCACAGAGATAAAAGTGGATTTATAGAAAATAATTTCCCCACACTTGGCTCCTGATTAAGTAAACATGGAGCTAATTATCTAACTTAGGAGTCATCTAGGTTTTTTGCTTCTCTTTTTTAAAAAATTGCTTTTCAGCCATTTCTTTACTCTGTAAGTGGGCAGGAAAAAAGTGGAAAATAATACATCTTAGAATAGTCTTTTTGACTCCTTATCATGGAACCAGAGATCTGGGAAGGATGTTACTTGTTATTCATCCTCATAAAATATTTTAATGGAAGAGTGTTAGACCTATGGGATTCCTGGATTACTTGTGGATTTCAATTATCTTTGCAATCCTGGACCTCTGTCCCTAAGAATTGGGTTAAATTGACTAAACTGAATGGAACCTTTGTAAGAAAGAGGGAGACTGAAGCTCCCTAAAGACAGGGTCCTATCTGAAACTTATTTTGTATTCTCCTACAATTCCTCTTACAGTTTTAGGCACATAGCAAGCAGCTCAATATACTTTTATTGATCTATTGATTACACTTTAACATAAACCTATCCATTGATGCAATTTGGTTTCATTTCAATTTTCATTTTATTATGGATTCTCAGCATTTTTATCTAAAAGTTCCTAAATCTCATTTAAAAGGTATTATAACAATGGCTAGCTACATATTTGAAACTGCTAGGGGTGAAAAGGCAGGTTCAGGCAAGTGGAAGTTGTTTCAGGATATTTTGGCTTTGTCAAAATGTAAGAACTACAGGAAATTCAGGGGAAGTAATTTGAATTGCTTGCCATTTTCCCCAGAAGCATAAAGATTCCTGATGTCAGACTGTATATGAAAGAAGTAATTAGATGCATTAAGTTATCAATCTCACTCTATAAATGTGTTACATGTATTACATTTCTCTTTCCTTTTTTCTGTTATAAATGTGTGTATACACACACGTGTATACATACATACATATATATATGTATGTATGTATACACACGTACACATAAACATAGAATCAGCCTTAGTTTCCAGAATGTGAACCAGGAACTCCAGGGTGCTAGTAGTATGAATGTATTTTTCCTAACAGTATGTAAATATTTTGCAAAAGATTTTCCACAGATCATCATTTATATATGATCTTAGGAGCTAAAGGCTTCCAACACTTTTGAATATAGAAGTCCCAATCCCAAGTTTAATCACAAGAACAAATGTTTTCGAGTTATAAGTGATAGGATCTTTGGGTTCTATAACACAATGCAATGGAAGGATCCTAAACATATCCCCAGTCTCCACCTTGATTCAACCCTATGAGTTCAACCCACTCTATATCCAGACAGCCCTAGAATGCATGAATTTTTTATGCTCACCGGAATGGATGGGGAAGAGAAGCACAGGCTATTTCTTTACTGACTCATTAAACAATCATTGGTTCATTCAGTCTTCAGAGACTTCAAAGAGAACACATATATTTCTGCATAAGGCTTAACTAAGTGTTGTTTTTTCTATTAGAAGATAATCCTTTTGTCTTAACCACCAAATGAATTAATATATTTCTTTCATTCTCCCACACCAGGGATGCAAATGGGAATGGGGATTAGATATGCCTCAATAACTAGTGGAGTTGAAATAATTTCTTTAACTCCTTTATTAAATCAAAGGGCAAAAGCCAAAATCTCTGTTAATAAAAACAATCCTGAAGGAAGGGGAAAAAAAGCTGAAAAGGAGGGAAGATGATAACTTATAAGTGATTTTCTACTGCTCCAGGTATTAATTATATAGCACATAATTTGATGATGAAAAATGGAGCAATTTTACAGGAATAGCATGGCTTGGAGAATGAAGAAAATCCCTGCCAGGGATGAGGCAGAAGAGGCTAAATCATTTTGAGTAACAGGAATTCATTTCACTTGATGAGCTGATTCTCAAGGCCTTCCTCCCAGCAAAAACTGAATGCAACACTTTCTTTCCCTTTAGGATTGTTAATCCTGATTTAAATTAAAGCTTGCAAATTTGGGGTGGATTTGTGTGGAAAATTAACATCAATTTAGAGAATAATGTTCAAGTTCACAGCTTATAGTATCATTCACTTCTCTTGAAATATTCACTGAAAGGGTCCCTGATGACCCTGACAACCCAAGCTCCAGTGATCATATGTTCAGGAAGACCTTTTGGTTGATGCAGTATCGATGACATCATTCAATGCTTTCTAATTTACAGAAAGAAGCTGTGCTCAGCACAGAGTTATTCCTTTGGGGATCGTATTGATAGGCAGAGGCAAGAGATTCTCTTACTATAAACTATAAGCATGAGAAATAGCAGAAATTCTTACTGTGGAAAAAATTTGGATCTGACAGAGTTGTGAGAATCCCAAGCGGCTTATTTATATTAGGAAATGGGATAACTGATTTGAAAAAGAAAATTCCTCATCCTATGTCAGATGATCAGACTCTAGAAGTTCCTTATTGAGGTAACTTTAGTGGAGTGAACAATTAACACTCGTCTTTGATTTCTAGTTGGTTATGCTTGAAATCTTAATCTTGGTCATAAAATCTGTGCAAAACCAGGAACATAAGCATAGGCGACTATAGAGTTTCTATCCCACTGAATATGAATTATCAATTGCAAGAACATTTCTGAGCTCAGGGAATGCAGAATCCACCACCACGGCTATGTTTCCCAGTGGACTATTTTCTTTCCCATTCCCCTTCTCCCAGCCACCCCCCCACCCCCCACCCCCACTTTGGTCTCACATGACAGACACAAGGTAAAAAATGAATCTACCAGAACAGGAAATTCACTTCACACAGCACAAAATATACAAACAAACGGCACTAAGATGTACACACATTCAGATTTAGTTGTTTTGAGCAAGGCAAAGGAAAAGGCTCTTGGGCTTCATCTGGCCCATGTTAACGGCTTTTGCTTCTCATCTTCAAAATGAGCTAAAATAGCATGGCAGACAGCAAAAAGAAATTGAATCCCTGCTCTTCCCCACCCCCACCACCTTTGCCAAACAGAAGTTTAAAAAGCGGTATGTTAACTGGTTTTTTACTTTCCTGGTAGTAGATCTTAGCACTGGGCGTTATCTGACCTCTCCTTTGGGTCTTGATTAAATTTATCATTGTTTTTTAAAAAGACCCAAAGTCTTTTTTCAGAGGTGGCTCACATTTCAATTTGAAAGACCCCTCAAAACTCACTTCTGAGGCAAAAGAAAACAAGATGAGATTAAAAAAAAATACATACCACTCCCCAGAGTACCATATCTGAAAGCCATAGAGAAGCCCAGGCACTATTAATGCAGATTACACATGATCACTAAGATGAGGGAATTTCTACTGCAATACAAGAAATTAGATCCCTTTCTTGGTAGGTGATATGGTAGTAAAACACTGACAAAGCCAGGCCCCAAATACAATGGGGATGATTTCACAGAATGGCGCTGGGTAAAGGGAGATTTCTTCTTCTTTGTATTTTCCTCTAAGATGTTACTCAGAAAATGGTGGGAACATGCCTAGATCAGCAAAGTCTTCAATATTATAATTGCCTGTTCCCTGAGTTGGGTCTCCTGGCATCGGTAGCATGTCCTGCAGAAGAAGGGGAAAAAGCCAAAGAGAAAGCTGGGTTACTTGGTAGAGAACTGGGCAGATCCCAGGAGGCCAGCCTGCCAGATATGCTCAGATTCATTTTTTTTTTTCTAAGTGGCACAACCTGGAATTGCTCCACAAGCCTCTGAAAAACTCAGATCAGACTATTGTGTTCTATGGATTGTTATGGATTCTCCTTTTACTGGAAACCATGTTTAAGAGCATTACTTTGCATAGGTATATAAAACTCTTCTCCATGAGCAGGTTGACTTTTAAATTGAGAGAAAGGCACAAAATGCAGAGTAGTCTGTGGATATTGTATATTGTGGACACTCACAAAGCAAACAGACATGTAAGGGGAGAGGGCTAGCAGAAGATTGTAGGATACAATCTATTTTTACTTATGTGAAAAATAATGATTACAGTGGGCAAATTCTGTTTCCAGCTTTATTGTATTTAGTTTCAAACAAATCAGTTAACTTCTCTGTGCCTCAGTTTATCCATATAGAAAATGGGGACAGAAACATTTATACTCCTCATAGGGTTATGGTGAGGTTTACTATTGGCAAAGTGCTTCCAGAGCCAATGGAGGAAGATAAGAAAAATTACTTTGGAAGCACAAAAGATTACCCCCTTGGATAGCTAAGATCTGCTATGATATCTGGGTACTCTATACATGTAATATGAAACTGCTGCCTTTTAATGACAGTAAAAGCAACTGTAGCTGCAAACATTCATCCACAGGGACACTGAGTCGTGTAGCTAATAATGGAAAAGGGAACTTGAGTAGTTGACAGAGGAAACCTATGGCCTTATCAGTATGCAAATCATTTTACTACAGTCTATAAAAGATTTTAAAAAGAGAGCGAGTAAGAGATATGAATGGGTAGAATGCTCCAACTCAACTGTATTTTCATTTTCACTGCTGTCCAGGGTACTAGTGTGGACAGGGTATATTATTCAGCCAAGTCCAGACCATGCCAAAAAGGAGACCGAGATGAAATGGGAAATGAATAGGCTTGGTCCTAATATTAGGGATGCCAGGGTAGGGATGAGTGCTACTTATGCTGCTTAGGAAAAGATACAAAGTTCATCTTACCTGTTTGAACCTTCTGAAGGTGAGTTTTGTTGATGATGATGTTTTAATTAGATTCATTGAAATCAGAAAGGAGAAATCACCATTTAGCTGGGTTATACTGCAAGACAGTGGGGCAACATCCAGAAAGCCAAGTCAAGTCCACCCTGGGTACAAGTGATGGAGTAGCCAACATCATAGCAGAGAGTGAAACATCCCATGGAAAAGATGCCTCAGTGGCAAACTGATGAGACTGCAGTGTGATTAATTTGATTAGGAAAAAGGCAAAAGACTGGGTGGGGCTAGAATTCTCCCTCTCTAGTGAAGAGAGAAGAAATGCGAGCTTCTTCCAGGGTGGACAGATCCTAGTTTCTGGAGGTGTTTAACCCCCAAAGAAGTCTGCAGAAATCAGGCAAGATTGTAGATTATTGTACTTGGGATATAATTCACATTGATTTTTATATGTAGGAATTTTATTTTGTCATATTGGGAAATTCTGAGCATATTCTCAGTCATAATGCACATTCCTTAAGGATCTCCCATATTCGGGATGCTGGGGACATAGGAAATTTAGATAAGAAACCACCCTTACCCTCATGAAACTTGTAGTAATTAGAAGCATTTCCTCTTTTGATATTCAATAGGCTTAAAGGTTTATTCTGTTATAGCAATATTTAATGAATTCACATTAAGTATTCACATTAAGTACAAAATAACTGGAGACTGATTTTCTCTAGCTTTGGGATCCTGAAACTCTCCCCTCCCCCTCCAATTCCACTTTTAATCAAAGGGCAGAGTTATGGTCTTGAACCAGGACAAGCAAAAACCTGAATGCTGCAGCAGGGAAAAAGAGAACAGGAAGCAGATAAAAGTATTCGGTACCTATGAGAAGGTACTCTATTTACCTGGAATACTTCAGTCTGATTGGGCTGCTGATGTGAATGTTGGTCACTGCTCTGCTGATTATGATGCTGGTTTTGCCACTGCGACCAGACCTCTGAAGGCCTCCCTTGAAACTGCCCGCTACTTTGTCCACTTTCAGCTGAAAGATTCCGATGCAGGACAGTTTCTTTAAAATGGATACTAAAGATCTGAGATCTCTAAGAACTACTTCAGCTCTAGTGTCTCTGACAAATCTGAAAAAAATAGTTCACCTAGAGTTCAGCTTATATACTTGCCACATAAAGGAGAGTCTTTCTCTCCGTTATATAAAACAAAAATGATGATGAAATTGAGCACAGGTGGCAGATGGGCTGGGGAGAAAGAGAAATCCTCTATTTATTCATGTTCATGTGATGAGAAAAGCGATAACTTCCTCCCGGTGCCCTGTTATATTCTTGCCCTGGAGACCACCTGTCACAGTTTCATAGAATGGCTTAAATCTTGGCCCATTGATCACCTGTCGTGACATCCATTAGTTCTAGCTGGGGCAATGTATTCATCATGACTCATGAAAAAGAAGCACTTTTAAACTGGATCCCCAGATATCTCTGGGGTACTAAGCATCCCCTAGATTTCTCGGCTATGATCGAGAAACCAAATGAACCATGGACCACACTGTCTACTGAATCAGTTGTTACTTCATAGGTAAGTCTGCTCTGTTAAGGTAATAATTTCCCCATACCTTTTAAAGAGAATTAGTATGAGCAAAATCAATCCCAGCAGCATTTCTTTGTCTCTCATATTAATGGAAGTGTCTACTGTGTTACTCACTGTCCCCTATATAAAGACCCACCCAGTTAATTTATCCTTGAGCTTGGTCCCAGGAGAGTTCATTTCTGTAAATGGCATTGTAATGAGTTTCTTTTGTCCATCAGTGAAAATGATGTAACCATGCTTTTCTCCCTTTCTGCCTTAGCTTCCAGGAAATTTAGAAAAACATTTGGTATCCAAATGTAGGGAACTATCTTTTTCTTTAATGCCTCATAATATCTCAATTTATTTCCTATGTTCCTCTTGGACAAATCTTTTCTTTAAAAAAAATCTTAATATTCCTAGTCAATTCAATATTTTTTCTAAACAGTCTCAGATCTTATTGGTAGCAAATAAGGCATAAATAAATATAGCATTTATCTGACTTGGCACTGATTTGTTTGAACATAGGGAAAGCAATTTTGTCATAACATAGATCAGAAGGTCATGCTTATATTGTAAGAAGCAACTAAACTTTAAAAATCATTTGAAAGCAAATCTGCTGATTCAAGGGAAATCAGCTCATATAATTTTAGGTAATTTTTTTTTTATTCTACCAGAAACTGTTGGTTTATTTTTTTTCAACCTTTCAACCACATCAAAAAGAATCACATTGCTTTTTCTTTTCATTTCAAAACATCATCATAATGGTTTTGAGACAACAGGCTTTTTCTCTGTGGGCAAACATTAGCCAAACACACACACTGCCCTGCTCCAATTGATCCCTATAGACAATGGATACAATATCTGAAGTGTGAACATTATATCAATTTTAGATAAGGAAGCAATATATTAAAAAAACAAATACACAATCATATCTTGAGAAATCATCATTTACTATAGCAACTTTTTTTTTATTTCTTCCTTAGACTATCATTGATGTTTTTAGAATATTAAATAGTAACCATAGTACTACCAGCATTCCATAAATCAAAAGAAACTATACTTAATTTAGATTTATTTATGGCCATTCACTTACCCTAATACCCTAATACAATAAAACATTTCCAACATTTATGCAAATATGATTGCTCACTATTTCAGAGAATTAAAGTATTTCGAAAGACCTAGTTCTGATTCACCCCAAATTTAGGCCTGGTCACACTGGGAAAGGGGAAGATGAAATATACCATTTAATATGAATAATATCCTAAAGTAGAATTATTGTTTGAATTCCACTGCATTTATCTGCTTGTCTGGAATCAGCGACTATATTTAACATAGCTAAATTTTAAAAAGTGAAAATTTGAATATATGTGAATACTTCATATGGGTCATAATTTCCACTAAAATATGGCAAAATCAACTTCCCTGTTGTTGCTTGCTAGTGGGATGGAATTATGCCACGGGAAACAGTACTTTGCTACTCTAGAGTCTGAATATGTTTCCAGATTTCTAGATGTCCCAACCTGCATCTTTATTGTTTGATCATTTCAGTCATGTCCAATTTTTTGAGACCCCATTTGGGCTTTTCTTGGCAAAGATACTGGAAAGTTCCAGCCTACTTTATAGATGAGAAGCTGAAGAAAATGATGTGTCCAGGATCACTGAGCTGGTAAATATCTGAGGGCAGATTTGAACTCAGGAAGCTAATGAGATATATGAAGGGCATGAATACCTTTCTATGTGTGTAGATGGTGTCATTTAGGTAGCTAGGACAGACATTCCAAGGGCAAGGACATGGCAGGTACAGATACACAACAGCATGATATTAAAAAGAAATAAATGCCCATGGGGATTGTGACTGCATTAACATTTGGTGATCTTTAGTTGCCAATGTATCACTAGACTTTGGCTGCAGATGATAACTTTTTTTTTTTTTTTTTTTTTTTTTTTTTGGCAATAGCAACTCAAGAAGAGAGACTTTAGAGGGATTATGCTTTGTGTCAGTAGATGAATTGTGAATATCAACAAAATCACTGATCATTGGAAATATTTAAGAATTTTATCTTAAAACCAGAACACTTCATGGTATTTATCATTTTCCTGGAAAGCATCATTTTCCTGTCCCAAATCTTTGTTGAAATTATAGTTATATATAGAGATAGTTATATCTCTATGGCATATAGTTATATATATATATATATATTTTTATATATATAAACATACACACATATATATGTATGTGTAAGTAAAAATATATATATACACACATGTAGTTGAGATTTTGTTGTATATGTTATATTTTACATACATGCATATACATACATATATGTATATATAATTATTAATAGCCAGAATACTTTATCACTCCCACATATATACATATATATGTATAAATAAAAAGAAAGTCTTAACTAACTATAGCCACTGGGGGGCAACAAGATTTTCCAACTATAAATAATAACATTTATGTACCACTTAAAGGTCAACCGAGGACTTCCAAGTTTCTACCAAAGCAGGAAAACCCTTTTAGTTTTAATCCTTGTTGAAAAATTAAGTACTAAAGAGCAAAATTAATCCTTGATTCTGTGGCATTATGAGTTATTCCAGGGCCATTATTCTGGAACTCAATTATAACCTGACAATTCTGCAAATTATAAAAGATTCAGGTGAGTGTGTCCTGGATGTCTAATTTTTTTTTTTTTTTGGGGGGGGGGGGAGAATGCCTGATATGAGTTCTTTTTAGAATTTGTCTCTTTACAAAAAACAAATGAAGAAAACAAATTCTGATCAAA
The DNA here is from genome assembly GCF_902635505.1 of Sarcophilus harrisii. Classification (NCBI taxonomy): domain Eukaryota; kingdom Metazoa; phylum Chordata; class Mammalia; order Dasyuromorphia; family Dasyuridae; genus Sarcophilus; species Sarcophilus harrisii. Next base: position 550,891,990 of record NC_045427.1, on the reverse strand, counting down.
GGTCCTAATTAGTTGAGTTTTCATTTTTAAGGTGTCCTGTTCTGTATCTCACTCCTTCCTTTGGTCTCCTTTTTCTTGTTATGCAGCTCTACAGCCTTCCTGAACTGGCTGGCTTAGATTGCTACCACAGTATCAGAATCAGAATAGAGCTCTCCTAGAGGTGCTGCATAACACAGACTTGCCCTTTTGGCTCCAAGAATCATCAGTCATCATCTCCATCAGCAAAAATGGAAAGAAAGGCAGTTGGAAGTTGTAATGGAGTTTCAAGCACCGTTTGCTAACAACACACCAGATTCTTGGGTGTCTCCACCAGACAGTGGTAAGGAGAAACCTCCTCGGAGAGAAATGTATCCGGATGGAGGTTTGTGGTATCCTGGGGAGCTGAGGCACTAAGATGGCATGTTCCTTTCTCATCTGGGATCAATCACTGCAACTTTACCCTTGCTGACAGTTTCCCTTTCAAGAGATTTGGCTGATTCAGGAATCCTGTTGACAACCACTAATGGCAAAGAGATTTTTAAAAAATGCTTCCTTAAAAGGCTCCCATCTCTGAGGTTCCCCCTCAGAGATCCCATCTGGTCCCACCTAATTGGATGAGGTCACTGTGTGGAATAGCAGTGGCAGTACATAACAAAGCAGAGAGGTGGTGGGCAGGGGCTGCTTTTTAATTTTTTTGGAATGGGTCTTTTTAGTGGTATAGGGTATCTACAACAAAACCCCTAGTGTGTAACTTGAGTCGTAGAGAGTGGTCTGGGAACACCTAGGAAGTGTGACTTGTCTAGGGTCACAAAGCCAACACATATTAAAGTTAAGGCTTGAAAACAGGTCTTCCAGATCTTTATCTACTCTATCTTGTTGCCTCTCTGTGAGCATTCACTTTTAACTACAAATACCATCTTGGCATAAAACTCATAGCAAGCATATGGCAAGAAATATGCTTACAGTTAAGACCAGAAACTTTCCAAGAGTTATATCCCAAAACATAAGATTATCTTCAAAAATTTAGCAGGTCTTATAACATCTCCTCCCCCTTCCACACACATATCCTAGGTCCCAAAGGCCCATTAAATATAGTTTATTATTTTACTCTTAGTTAAATAATTCATTGGATTTCTGCAGATACTTATTTACATTATTTAGCCCTACATTTGGCTTTGACACTCTTTCTAGATTTGGCTTCAATGACAAACTCTTTCATGGATCTATTTCAATAGCTAGCAGGGAAAATTTAGTTCTCTGGGGGTTGGATGGGCCATTTGGCATAGTGCTAGGTTTCTAGTAGAAATCTTATAATCAAACAAAATGGACCTGGAAGGCCTCACTGTGAAGGATTATAAGTCAACACAGCCTAACTTAGAACTAAGAGAAAACATTTGCCTCTAAAGAGTCCCACATCTAACTCTTGAAAGGTTGAAATAAAAAAAGAAAATAAATTGTAAAAAATTTAAAAAGAAATAAGAGTTATAAAAAAGTTTCAATTTCACTAATTAAAAATGTTATAAGTCATCTCTTTAAATGTATGACTTTTATCAAACCCACAAAAAACTTAGCAGAGGGGTCTAATAAATGTTCATTTTCTTTTCCTTTTAAATTAGTGCATCAACAGCCAATTAGTTGGTATTTGGGTAATTGTCATACGAAAAATATCCTGGGTCTACTTGGTCAGAGGAAAATTCTGCAAGGCTGTTAGAGAGAACTGAATCATCTTTATCTCCCTTTAACTTTTCTTTCTGTTACTTTTTGGAATCTTTGACATTTACTACTAAATAATTATGTAGGTTATTGAGGAGTATGGTAGGCCATGAAATCTTTTATTATCTGAATCATGTGCAACCATTATCACAGATTTCCTACACATTTCTTCAGGATTATCACTGGTTAGCCCAGTCAGTATGGTAATATGCACATCACACATGGGTATAATGTACATTGTATATGTACATCATACATGGGTAGGGGATAGTGTTAAATACTGTTTATTTATCAAAAGAAGCACTTAGAGATTGTACTGGTTCCCATTTTTTTCTATAAAATATGACATCTTAAAAAAGAGACTGATACCTATAAGAGAATTACATTAAGAATTTGACTATTAAAGTCAATTGTGGGAGGGGGGTGTGGGTGGTCAGGGGATGTAAGTATGATTGTGAGTATGCTTGTATAAAGATGGAGCTAGGGACTGGATCTCTTTCAATAGTATAAGAGCTCCTAGTGAGGAACATCCTCTATCAGGCTGGGTTGGTACGTTCTTTGTTACTTATAATCTTAAAAAAAAATTGCATCAAGTATTGAGAGGTCAACAGACCTTGCCCAATGTCACACAGACAATATGCTTCAGAGACAGGACTTGAAACCACATCTTCCTGGTTCTGCATCCACTATACTAGATTGCCTCCCATGCTGTCTCTCCCATATGTGCCTAGTTATGGTCAGTATTCTTTTTTTTTTTTTTATTTCTACTTAGCTATTTGCTACTTACTCAAAAACTTTCTAAGGCAGTGGGCATGTGAGTGCTCTGTCTCCTTACCTTCCATTTTGGCTGCATGTGCAGTAAACTGCAGCTAGTCCTGGGACACAATATCAGAAGAGCTGCCTTGCACTTTAAAGGGAAGCCTACCAAGTCCTTGTCATTTTCCATTATGGAAGCAATTAAATGGTCCCTGAAGCTTTTCACTTACCCAATGGACCTTTTTCCCCTACAAGTGGCAAGCCAAGATGGGTCCAAACATGTGTTAAAATGAGAAGATGCAAAGTTACCATATGGCAGAAGCAAATGCATTAATAACTCCTATCTTTAGCACAGAATGGCTTCTGGAATTCAAGCTATTTGGTGACGTGAATTCAAACTTTAAAAATGCCCAGACTGATATACTTGAAATTCTTAGGGAGTCACTTTCCCCATGGTCTCTTTGGAAGCACCCAGGCTATTTCCCCAAACTTTGTTGAATTTTATATTAAAAAGAGGGTTGTTTTGTTTTGTTCTACATGCTCCAATGGATTGAAATCATATGCGAGTATCATATGACAAGTAATAAAATTAATAGTTGGATACACATGTGAATTCATATGAGTAAAAACCAAACAAACAAACCAGCCAGTCTTGGATAAGTGTCAAGAGATGCTGCGTTCAATGAGACTGAAACATGCCATTAAGAATTATTTCCATTAAAATCAATAATGGGGTTACTACCCATAAATAAACAATTTCTCTTGAAGGAATTAGATTGTTTTTAATCAGATGACAATGAAATCAAATCTAAATGCAAACTATCAAAACACCTAATATGGGCTCAGAGTTTTTGCAGTTTTATGCCATAGCTTCCCATTAATTCATTAGTGTAGGGAACTCCTGGTGTGGAAAGTGCCTCCACAGATATAGAACTGCACTTTCTCTATGGCTTAGTCTTAAGAATTCCCCAGGGCACTGAGATGTTAAATGACTTGCTCATATGAGGTCACATAACTCGTATGTGTCTTGAACCCAGGTCTTGACTTTATCCTACATGCCACACTGCCTCTCCATTTAGGAGAATAGATTCATTAGATAAATGTCATGAAAGTGTCTATAACCTATAGGAAGCTTGGGCATCCCAGCAACATGTGATTCCTACTTTCTCATTGCCAGCAAAGGCAAAAAGTCTTTCCTTCGGAAAGACATTGAGGACATTTATTTTAAAATGAAACATGATCTATGTGGCAAGGGCCTCTGGGAAATGCACCAGAATAGGCAGTTAGTTGCTTATAAGACCCTGCTAAATAAACCACACTATCACACAGGGAGACATTTTGCAACCTCCTAAAAGGAGAGGAACTCAAATGACCAGGACAAGCGTCCCAGGATCAAAAAAATAGCCTCATTAGAAGCTTCTTCCAAACTTGAAGGGAATCTTCCACAACCCACTGGCATTAAAGGGGCAAAGGCACTGGAGAGAACATATTCAGGAAAGATTCTGCGTTTGTGGGCCCTGACAGCAAATCATTTCAAACCTACCAAACCCCGAGGTCCTGTTGGCGAGGCTGGAGTAGGCGTTCCCACTGGGTGAAGAAGTGGCTGGACTGGAGAGAGGACTGTAGGAGGATGGGTCGGCTGGGTAGGTATGGCTGGTCCCAATCCCAAAGGGAGAAGACTGAGTCTTGCTGGACTGCGATGGGATTTGCTAACCCCACCACAAAGAAAACAAACCAAAAACATCACAAAGGCCTTCTTATTTTTCCCCTCCTGGTAGACCCACATCACTAGGGCCTAGCAGGAGTTACTGCAAGGTTGGCAGAACAATGCTCTGTGGATTCTACCAATCCCAAACATTTTTGATATCCAAATATTTGCACTTATTGCCATAAGCATTTAAGGAAAGAGATAATATCTAAATGTACACTGCTGCCTGAGCAGCAAAGGAGAATGAATGCTTTTTCTAGGCACCAGTTCAGATGGATGACAGATTTAAGAGTTAGCAAGGCCACAAAAAGGTTTCACTTAGTTGTAGAAGACCCCTTCATTTGCCCCATAATGGCTCAGTGGCTGATTTGCCTGTGCCTTTCCATTACTGCCCCTTTGAAAGAAGAATGGTAACATTCCACAAGGACAATTCTTCACAGTAAAAGGAAGGTAAAAAACTATTTTAAAAATTGCTTGGGCAAATACTTTAATATCATATTTACCTTGGTCTGGTGGCTCTGGTGCTTTTTTTCCTCTTACAAGCTCAAAACACTTATTAATATAATTACTTACAGATCCTCACAGCTACCTAAGGGGAGAGGTGAAGACTTCTCAGAAAGAAAGGTGAACAAGGCTAATTGGCCTTCACCTCATACCAATAACATATAGCTATTTTTATATTTAGAGGGTTCAAAAGGCTAATCTGAGGGGCAGACATGTGTTCATAGCATGCTAACATTTCTGCAATAGTGATTTGTTTCTTTAAACTCCTCAAATAGTGTAACATCAGAATAACTGGTGAAGGTTGAAGCAGTAGCTGTACTCAAGTATTATAAAAAAATGATGGTGTTGAGAATCTACATCCTGAATTGGAACTAATCTTCAGATAAAAGCCAGGTAATCAATCAGATGATGAAATGCACTTAAATAAGGCATTAAACTGTTGACTTTAGTTTGGGAAAAGGAGTGATTTGACTAAAAGCATTCTATGTTCTGATTGGTTTATCTCAGAACCAGCTGATTTCATTAAGGGGAAAAATATGGATATCATGATCAATAATAATGCTAATCAAGCCAACCAAGTTTCAAAGGGAGAGGGAATGAGTCGGACCATATTCAACTCTCAGAAACAATGTCAATTATAAAGGACAAAGACTCTTGGCTGACCATACCAATTTCCTTATGAATCACCATACCTGTCCAGGAAATGGTGGACGACTCCCAGTCCAGGCAACTTGACTCTGATTTATCTGACGAGAAATCTGCGTCATATTTTGGCCTGTTGAAGAAGAGGACTGAATATCATTGACTCCAGGTACGTGAACCACCGAAGAGCTAGAAAGGAAAAACAAAAACAAAAATTCCTGTGAGGGAAATAAGTGACTAATAATGCCAGTACAGAATTCAGAATTATCAACTGATTAGTCCATTATGCCAGTCCCTAATGTAGGATCATGTCCAGAATCCCTTTTATCTTCTTTGAAATCACAGAGGTCCTACAAGGAGATGATGACATAAATTCTATCTTTACCCAACTCTTAGGTCACCTTGCTCCAAGCTTATACATTAGAGTGTGATCTTCTTGAGAGCATGAATTTCCCCCCTTTCTTTGTTTTAAATGTCTGGCTCACAGGAGGTACTTAATAAATGCTCCTTGACTTGATATGTTGATTTATCTATTCCTGGGACATCTTCAATTTCTCCTTTTCCATGATTTCCTCTCTTCAACCTTCTAATACATGATAGATTTTTTTACATCGGGGGGAGACACACAATTTATTTGACTTCTAACCATATACAAAAAGAAATGCTACTTGATTTCTCATGAGAAGAAATAAGCTCTTTAACTGCAAAGAGAAAAGATATCAAGCCAGAGTATGAACCTTAAAGAAGGCCAACAGTTCTTAATGTGGTAGTCCAATTCTTGTGTTCTTGTGAGGATTGAACGAGATAACACTTGTACAATGCTTAGCACAATACCTGCACATAGTAAGTACTTCTCAGATGTAGCTAGTATTAATAGGTATTATTACTCTCAGAGCTGTAGCAAGTATCAAATAAAATAATAATTGTAAAGCATTTGGCATAATCCCTGGCACAAAGTTAAATACTATTTAAATGTTAACTATCATAATATAATTTCTCACATATTACATCCTTTGTTTCACATCCATGCCTTAGTTCTGGCTATCTTCCATGAATGGAAGATGCTAACCCTTCACCTTCTCTTTTGAAAATCTCTTATTTACTTCAAGACTTAATTCAACCACCACCTTCTATATTAGGTATTTCTTAATTTTGTTCCCAAAGTTACTCAATAAATATTGGCATGGGATTTATCTTGTATATAATCTAAATGTACTAATTTGTATATATTCTAGATATACTAATTTGTATACATGTTGTCTCTTCCCTTCAATTTAAGCTCTGTGAGGGCAGAAACTATTTCAATTTTTGCCTTTGTTTCTCAAGCACAATGTGTGGCATATAGTAGCCATTTACAAATGCTTGTTGATTTGAATGATTGATCCACAACAAATGAGATAATCAGCCAATGAGATCACTTTGTAACACTTTGTAAAACACTTTGTAAAATAAAGTGCTAAATTAAAGTCAGTTATTATTATGACTAATAATAATAATAATCTACTCAATTGAATATTATAATTTTATTAATTATATTAAGGAATGCCTTCCAGACTATTCCTTAGGATCATGGTTTATCTCTCTAAAGAAGGTGGTGGTGCTGGAGCTAGATATTCTTTCCAATTTCCTTGCTGAAAAAATTTATTAAACAAACGTTTTTTGCACTGATTACTTAAAAATACTTCTTTCTTGTTAATAGTATAAAGCATAATTCCAATAGTCAAATTAGCTAATTCTTTATCAAGTTTACTAAACCTCTTCCAATTCTCTTTCCTTTCTCATTAAAAAGTCCAGTGTATGTTTGGCAGTGTTGTCACATTATGTTATTACTCTATTACATAGCAAGTAAGTCCAAGCAAAGAAGATTCACTCTTTCGGTTTCATTCTCATTCATTTCTTGATGGACCACCACTGGGATGAGAGCCAGTGCTGCTTTTTTCCTTTACAGAGGACAGAAAATTAGCCATTTGCTAAAGAAAATGAGGAATTTCAAGAGCCCAGAGAAAGTTTCTCTTTGACCCAATTTTGGTTTCTGATTGCTCTACTGCAACATACCTAGTTCAGAAGAGACTCAGAAAGAACAAATGTGTTATGTATTATATCAAAAGCATGTTTTCTAGGATCTAATACTACCACACATCTCTATAATGCTTTCATCTTTTTGAAGAATGCTTTTAAATTTATTCTCCAGGATGATAGGCCTGTATTTTTAAGAGGCAGTCACAATCAAAGATAAAGGTTTAAAACCTGTCTTTCTCTTCTAACTATGTTTTCTTCTATCTAGCCTTCCCTATTTCTGTCAAGAATACTATTATTTTTCCAGGCATATCATAGCATCCTCCCTATTCTCCTCATTCTGTCAGTCATCAAATCTGTTAGATTTTTATTACACAATAATTTTTTTATTTGCTCTTCTTTTCCATTATCATTATCAACATGACCTCATAATCTAGGCCCTCATTATCTTATTGCTAGATGTTTGGGTACAAATCTCATTCCTAATGCTATGGTTGTGACCTTGGATAAATATCCAGACTCCCTCAACCTTAGCTTTTTCATCTGTAAAATGAAAGGGTTGGTTTAAATGGTCTCTGAGGTTTCTTCCAGCAATAGATTTATGTATGATTCTATGATCTTATTGCATCCAGAATGCATATCTGCATTCAGACTCCATAGTTCTTTCTCTGGATATTTTCAGAATTTTACACCATGAGTCTTTTTAGAATTGTCTTAGATCATTGAATTGCTTAGAAAAGCTAAAATTTTTAAAGTTAATCACACAGTATTGCTGTTCTGAAATTCTTTACAATCTGATTCTTTCTAGCTTCCAGCATCATCTTCCCCAGTCCCTAGAAAACCTTCACCTAGTGTATTGATCTGTTCACTGTTCCTTGAACATTCCCTGAATGTTTCTACAAGCACACCTTACTTTACATCGTTGTTCTCACCTCAAAAGTCTGCTTCTCCTACTTGTCTTGCCCTTCTTGTAAATCTTGGCTTAAGTCTCATACATTCCATCAATTTTTTCCTAACAGCCCCAGACCCTGGTGAGAATTCTCCCATGAACTCTCAGTGTCCATATTACCTTTTTGAGCTTGGCTTCTATTACTCAATTCAATAAACATCTTTAAGTACCTACTATATATAAGCCAATATGACAGACTCTGAGGAGACAAAGCTATAAATTAAACAGAACCTGGCCTCAGGGAGCTTAGTATTCTATTGCAAGGGTATATATATATATATATATGTACACAGATAAATAAGCACCCAATTTATAAAGAGCCACTTTATTTGGGGAGGGATGACAAGAGAAGTAATGGGAGTAGGATTAGAGGAGGTTGTACTTGAGCTGAACTTTGGAGGTAGTTTGGGATTCCAAAAAAGGGGATAGAAAAGACATTCTAAGAGTGGGGTAAGTCTGTGCAGAAGCATGAGAATGGGAGATAGAATGTTGCATATGATGAACAGTAAGCAGGTCAGTTAGGTTGAATCATATAGTACATGAAGGGGAATAATGTGAAATCAGTAAATAGTAAAAGACAGTAAAAATTTTTCAATGCTTCCCCATTCCCTTACCCCTCAAAAAGAGGAGTTTGAATTTTATCCTATCAGCATAAAGGAGTCATTTAGAAAAATGGTAACCAAGAAAAGCGTATTGGGTTTAGCAAGTAAGGAATCGCTGGTAACCTTGAAAGCAAGGATAGGTTTGGAAGCCAGATTGTGAATGAGATGTTACCTTAAATTTTTTATTCATCTCTTTTGGTGCATGTTTTTTCTCTTCAATTAGTTTGTAAACTCCCAGAGGATCAAGGATCATGATTTAAATTTTTGTCTTCCTCTGAGTAGTGAATTTTAGATGCTTATTAAATATTTGTTGATGATAAAGAAGTTGTAATAATAAGGGACCTGGGGACCTTCAGAAGGAGTTGGAGAGTCATGCTAACACCTGTAATTTTGTAAGGTTTACCTACAGGATTTCCGGTTTTGCTCCTATCCAAGGTCATAGTTTCTGCCAAAAGATGGCACTAATTATGGTCTTATATGGCATCAAGCTTTGGAATAAACAGAAACATATAATTAGCTGCAAAAACATGACCTACTCTTGACCTCCTTGCATCATGCATCCAGAGTAAATAATAATACAGCCTCTCTTTGCAAAGTGCTTACAAACAAAGAAAAAGAATCAGTAACACCCCAAAAGCCAGGTGGCTCAGTAGATAGTGGGTAGTGTTGTGTCCTGCAGTCAAGAAGACTCATCTTTCTGAATTAAAAACTGGCCTCAGACATTGGGGTGTGACCCTGGGCAATCACATTACCCTGATTGCCTCTATTCCTCATCTGGAAAATGAAGTTGGAGAAGGAAATGGTGAACCACTCTAGGATCTCTGCCAAGAAAACCCTAAAAGAGGTCATGGAGAGTCAGATGGGACCAAACAACAAAAAACAACAGAAGCATCTACAAATAAATCACTAATTACAACTTCCCTGTTTGTACTCAAAGGTCAGGAATACAGGCATTAAAAAAAAATCCAAAGCAAACATAAAACCCACCTCAAAAGGAAGCCACTTGCTGTTGCGCTGGGCCAGTTAGCAATCCTGGCCAAATTTATTAGAAAAAAGGAAGATCTGATCCAGAACCTTGCTCTTCACTCTACTATACCTGAAAGCCTTTCCCGAGTGTCCTGGCTGGAAGGGGCTTCCTTGGGAGTAAAGTTGTTGGTTCCCAGCCGCTGAGGCAGATGCCATCATTTTTTTCTCCGCTAGAAAAAAAACAAGAAAAACTGTTATAGGAGAGCAATGAACTCAACCAAGAAAGTTCTCCATTACTGAGGATGGAGAGAGAAGATAGCACTGTCAGTAAGATATAGAATGTACTTAGTTTGAGAGACGACCAGCTTTGCATGATAACTTTTAAGATGTTGTGATATAAGATCATTTCCCCGTTTTTGCATATCCCCCCTGACTCCTGCATCTTAGGAGCCACATCTCTCTATATACAATCACATTATATACAATCACATTACTGAGCATGTGTTCTACCTCCTAAGATAGAGTAATATACCTTCTCTTTTCATTCACTGCATTTAGAACTCTGTAGGCACTTGACCAGTATTACAGATGGGAAGAATTGATCTGAGGATACTATAGTTAGGAACTGTCTTAATCTATTCCTTTTTTGTCTTTACACCCTACTTCCCTTCATTGCATATGATCACAAGTGTATAGATTCAGAGCTGGAAATAGCTTTTGAGATCACTTAGCTCAACCCCTTCATTTAATAGATCAGGAAACTGACCACTTGGGAAGTGACTTCCCAAGGTTTTGAATTTGAATCTACTTCATGACTAAAAATCCACACGTACTCTTCAGGCTCCACCAAAGTCTTAATCCAGAGTCTCACAATGGCATGAAAATGAGCTGAGTTTTATTATTATTTTTTAAGTGTATAGCATTGTAGTACGAGGTTCCACTGAAAAGGGAAGATTTTGTTTTTGGGTCAGCATTGAACAATTACTATTTAATATTGTATTAGAAATGTTACCTTTGTCAATAAAAGAAAAAAAAGAAATTAAAGGAATTAGAGTAGGTAATGAGGAAAACAAATTATCATTTTTTGCAGATGATATCATGGTATACTTAGAGAATCAACTAAAAAATTACAATTCACAACTTTAGCAAAGTTGCAGGATACAAAATAAATCCATATAAATCATCAACATTTCAATATGTTGCCAGCAAAATCCAGCAACAAGAGATAAAGAGAAATTCCATTTTAAATAACTGCAGATAATATAAAATATTTGGGAGTCCATCTGCCAAGACAAAGTCAGGAACTACACAATTACAAAACACTTTCCATACAAATAAAGTCAAATCTAATCAGTTGGAAAAATATCAAGTGCTCATCAGTAGGCCAAGTTAATATAATAAAAATGACAATACTACCTAAATTAATCTACTCATTCAGTGTCATAACAATCAAACTCCCAATAAATTATTTTACAGAGCTAGAAAAAATAATAACAGAATTCATCTGGAAGAACAAAAAGTAAGAATTTCAAGGAAATTAATGGAAAAAATGCAAATGAAGGTGGTCTAGCTATATCAGAACTAAAATTATATAATAAAGCAGCGGTCATCAAAACCATTTGGTACTGGCTATGAAATAGAGTAGTCAATCAGTAAAATAGCTTAGGTTCACAAAATACAATAGTTAATGACTATAGTAATCTAGTGTTTGACACACCCAAAGACCCAGTTTTTGGGATAAGAACTCACAAAATTTGCTGGGAAATTTCTGGGAATCGACAAAATTGACAAAAATTGCCGGGAAAATTAGAAATTAGTATGGCAGAAACTAACACTGACTCACATTCAACACCCTATATATAGCAAGATAAGGTTGAAATGGTCTCATGATTTAGACACAAAGAGTGATATTATAAGAAAATAGAAGAACAAAAGATAGTTTAGCTCTCAGATCTGTGGAGAAGGAAGGAATTTGTGGCCAAATAAGAACTGAAGTACATTACTGAATACAAAATGGATAATTTTGATTATATTAAGTTAAAAAGTTTTTGAACAAACAAAACTAATGTAGACAAGATTAGAAGGGAAGCGATAAACAGGGAAAAATGTACATTCAAGGGTTCTAATAAAGGCCTCATTTCTAAAATATATAGAGAATTGACTCAAATATATAAAAATCAAAGCCATTCTCCAATTGATAAACAGTCAAAGGATATGAACAGACAATTTTCAGGTGAAGAAATTAAAACCATTACTAGTTATATGCAAAGATGCTCTAAATCACTACTGATGAAAAATACAAATTAAGATAATTCTGAGGTATCACTACACACCTCTCAGATTGGCTAAGATGACAGGAAAAAATAATGACAAATGTTGGAAAGGGTGTGAGAAAGCTGGAACACTAATACATTGTGGGTGGAGTTGTGAATTGATTCAACCATTCTAGAGAGCAATTTGGAACCGTGCCCAAATGACTATCAAATTGTGTATACTCTTTGATCCAACAGTGTCTCTTTTGGGCTTGTATCCCAAAGACATCATAAAGGAGTGAAAGGGACCTTCATGTGCAAAAATGTTTGTAGCAGCCCTTTTCTGTAGTGGTTAGGAATTGGAAACTGAGTGGATGCCCATCAGTCGGAGAATGCCTGAATAAATTATGGTATACAAATGCTATAGTGTCTTAATGTTCTATAAAAAATGATCAGCAGGATGATTTCAGAAAGGCCTGGAGAGACTTACATGAACTAATGCTAAATGAAGTGAGTAGAACCAGGAGATCATTGTACATGACAACAGCAAGATTATATGATGATCAATTCTGATTGACATGACTCTTAACAATAAGATGATGCAGGCCAGTTCCAATAGTCTTGTGATGAAGAGAGCCATCTGCACCCAGAGAGAGGACTATGGGAATTGAGTGTGGATCACAACATAACATTATCACTCTTTTTGTTGTTTAATTGAATTTTGCTTTCTTTCTCATTTTTTTCTTTTTGATCTGATTTTTCTTGTGCATCATGGTAATTGTGGAAATATGTATAGAAGAACTGCATATGTTTAATACATATTGGATTACTTGCTATCTAATACGCTGTCTACAATTGGATTACTTGCTGGAGAAAGGGAGGGGATAATTTGGAACAAATTTTTCAAGGGTGAATATTGAAAATTATCTATGCATATGTTTTGAAAATAAAAAGCTTTAATAATTAAAAAACAAAAACAAATGTTAAAAAATAAAATACTATTTATGTGGCTTTGGCCATATCTCTCTGGCCTTAGGTTTCTTCATGTAGAAAATGAGAGGGCTTAACTAAATAATATCTTAGGCCTCTCATGGCTCTAAATTCCATAGTACTAAATTCTGGTGGGGTAGGGCCCAGTGAATAGTGTTGGGCCTGAATTCAAATATGGCTTCAGATTTTTTAAAATTAATTTTTTACTTTTCATTTTTCCTAAATAAATGTTAAAAAGTTTCTTTCTTATTTTGATTATACATGTATATTCTGTCTTTCTTTTTTTAAACATTTCCTCATGAATCATGTTGGAAGATAAAAATCAGAACAACAACAAAAAAAGCACAAGACAAAACAAATAAACAACAGAAGAGAAAGAGGTAAAAAACCAAACATAGCATTTGTTGATTTACATTCAGTCTACATAGTTCTCTTTCTGGATACAGATAAGAGTATTCCATCCAAAGCTTATTGGGATTGCCTTGGATCACTGAAACTGCTGGTTTTATAGAACAAAGTCTGTCATAGTTGATCACTGCACAATCTTGCTGTTATCATGTACAATGTATTCCTGATTCTGCTGGTTTCCCTCAGCATCAGTTCATGTAAATCTTTTCAAATCTCTCTAAAATCAGCTTGTTTGGCATGTTTTAGAACAATAATATTAATTATTTCATATACCATAACTTATTCAGACATTCCCCAATTGGCGGACATCTATTCATTTTCCAATCCTTTGCCACCACAAAAAGAGCTGCTACAAACATTTTGCATTTGTGGGCTCTTTCCCCTCTTTTATAAGACAGTAAAGACACTGCTGGATCAAAGAGTATGCACAGTTTTACAGCCCTTTGGACAAAGCTCTGAATTGCTCTTGACCTTAAATACATACTAGCCGTATGATCCTGTGCAAGTAACTTCACTCTGTTGCCTCAATTTCCTCATCTGTGAAATGGGCTGGAAAAGGAAATAGCAAACCTTTCCATGTCTGTCAAGAAAACCCCAAATAAAATCACATAGGATTGGATATGAGTGAAATAATTGAACAGGGATTCTGGATATCCCTTTAGAGCAGTTGAGAGAACTTTTTTGACTGGTCCAAATCCAGAAGAAAAAAAAACTTTCTCCCCCTGAAATCTCAGGTAGCTATGGCCCAGTGCAGATTCTTCAGATCGATGTGTCATGAATGAACAAAGTAGACTTATGAAATTCCATATTGGACTATCAGTGGAGGCTAAAGAGTAACTTTCCTAAGGCCTGAATGGACACCTAACAAAGGCAGCTGATTTGGTTTAATTTTTTAAGCTGCAGAATTTATGAGGGCTGGATCATCTTATTTATTTCCACCAACCCACATAATTGGAGCTTAATTCATGTTTATTGAATTGTTGAAACAGAGGACTGGATAAATTGACCTACGTGGCTCAGTGAACAGTATTGGACCTGAAGTCCAATGAATAGTAGACTTGATGTCAGAAAAAACTTGAATCTTCCTTTGATTCCTTTGATACCAAAGTCTTCTAGATACTTACTATCTGTATGATCTTGAAGAAATCATTTCATTTCTGCTTGCTTCAGTTTCCTTATTGGCAAAATGGGGATTATAAAAGCATCCATCTCACAGTGTCATTGTGGAAATCAAATGAGATATATAAAAAGTATTTTGAAACTACTCAAATGCTATAAATAATTGCTAGTTAGTATTTTTCTATATTTATTATGTATATTATTTTTTTCTATATTATAAATTTGCTAATTCTTGAACTTAATATGGCCCAGATTTTGGGTTTGAAATGAAATCTTTAACAAATACAACTTGATTTTATCCTTTGAGAATCTAATCTGTGAGAATAAAAAGCCTGAAACTATGACTATAATAATAGCAAATCTGTATTTATGAAGTTCTTTAAGAGTTTTTTTTTTTTTTTTTTTAATTAAGAACAACTCTTTGAGGTGAGTACCACGTGCATTATTATCTCATTTCACAGATTTGGACAGTGAGGTTCACAAAGGCTATTTGACTTTGGTCAGCTTAAGAATCATTGAAAGAATGGGCCCTTGAGCCTGGTTCTTCTACTTGCAAGGTCAATGCAAAGAAAAAAAGTGTCTAAAGATTGAATAGAGACATTTCCTACATTAGTAAAAATGCCAGCCTCATTTCTCCCATTTTTTATCCAAAAAACTTTGCACATTGGGATTCTAGTCCCAATCTCTCCATTTTACCTGGAATCACTTCAGAAAGTCACTTAACCTATTTCTGTGTACATTAATTTCTTCACCTGTAAAATGAGGGGAAATGGACTTTCCATTTCTAAATTTCGGATCTTGAGTTAAGAAGAATTTCAGAGATTGAAGTCCTCCTGACTTCAGGGCTGGTATTCTATCCACTGCGCCACCTAGCTGCTCCTACATGGAAAATCTTAAAAGTGCTACATGTAAATTCTATAGAGTAAATGCTTTATTACTAGTTAACATTTATATAGGACCTAATACATGCTAAGCACAATGCTAATTATGTTTCAAATAATATTTCAATATTACAACAACTATTATTACCACTGCTAGTTAACATTTTATAGTATCTATTATGTATCAGGTTCTATGCTAAGCCTTTTATAAATATACTATTACTGGGGCAAGTAGATGGTACAGTGGATAGAATGCTGGCCCTGAATTCAGAAAGACCTGAGTTCAAATTATGCCTCAGACACCTAATGCTTCCTAGTTATGTGACCCTGGGCAAGTCACTTAACCCCAATTGCCTTCGTAAAAAAAAAAAAAAAAAAAAAAAGAAAGAAAGAAATACTACTACGATCACCTAACATTTATTTAGCATGCACCATTTACCAGGTATTATGCTAAGTACTTTACAAATATTATCTCATTACTACTACAAAAACTACAATCACAACTATAACTACTACTATTACCTAACATTTATATAGAACCTATCACAAATATCTCATTGCTGCTACTACTAACATTTATATAGCACCTACTATATGCCAGGCATTATGGTAAGCCCTTTACAAATATTATCTCATTATTGCTGCTGCTGCTACTACTACTACTACTACCATTACCACCACTATCACTACTAGTACTATTACTACTACTACTACTACTACTACTACTACTACTACCACCACTACCACTACTACTATTACTATTACTACTACTACTACTACTAATGCTATGACTTCTACTACTACTATTACTACTGCTCCTACTATTCCTACTAGTACTATTACTACTACTACCACCACCACTACCAAACATTTATTTAGTTATCTACCACATCCTAGCAACTATACCAAGTACTTTACAAATATCCCATTACTACTACTACTACTACTACTATTGCTATTACCATTACTACTACTACTACTACCACTACTATTATTACTACCACTACCACTACCATTATTACTACTACTACCATTACTACTACTACTATCATCACTACCAAACATTTATTTAGTTATCTACCACATCCTAGCAACTATACTAAGTATTTTACAAATATCTCATTATTGCTACTACTACCATTACTACTACTACTATTACTATTACTACTACCATTACTATTACCACTACCACTACTACTATTACTATCACTACTACTATTACTACTACCATTACCACTACTATTACTACTACTACTACCATCAACACCCTTTATTTAGTATCTACCACAACCTAGCAACTATACCAAGTATTTTATAAATATCTCATTACTACTACTACTACTACTACTACTACTACTACTACTACTACTATTACCACCCCCACCACCATGACCATCATTTATATAGCACCTATAATATCTAGGCATCATGCTAAGTACTTTAAAAGTGTTTTCTCATTATTACTACTCTTAGGACTATGACTACAACTACCACCATTATTACAAATTGTCCAAGGTCTCATCCTTGGCAAGTACTAAAGCTGGGACTTGAATTTTGGCCCTCTGACTCCCATTCAATACTCTTTAAACTGCCCACATTGTGGTAATGTGATATATTTCTATGCAGGCTGAAGTGTTAAACATTTTGTGAGTTCTTTCTGTAAATGATGCTGGCTTTCAGTATTAGTACTATACAAAGAGTCTATACTTGAGTCCTGGATATTTTATTTACTATTCATGTAATCTTGGGCAATTTAATTCTCCTTGATTATTAATTTCCTAAACTCTAAAACAGGTGGATAGCAGGTTTGAGAGAGATAATCTTAAAGATCACTCCATGCTCTAAATTAGTGGTTCTCAAACTCTTTTTCTCAGTATCTTTACGGTATTAACAACTATTGAGAATATGTCCAAAGAGTTTTTGTTTATATGGGTTACATAATAGATATTTATCATAAATAGGAAAAAATTAATTTTGAATTTGTAGACCCTCTGAAAGGATTTCAGAGACCCTCCAGGATTCACTGCACCACACTTTGAGAACCACTGCTTTAAAATAAAATAAAAAAAATTTTTCCCCTTATTTTGTTATATCCTAGTTAGTTGTTTTTTTTTCCTAAATCCCCCCCCACCCGATTAAAAAAAAACTACAAGAAAAAAAAAGTTTTAAGGTTAGAAGTACCCAAGCTACATACACTCAAAACCTTCCCTCTTATTTTTAATTTGGTATTTTATTGAGTCTTTTGGGAAACTCCTCTTATTCTTAAACAAATAATTAAGAACACCTGATTAGGTTTCATGAGCTGTTCCCTCAGCATCAGTATTAGAAATTGCATTTTGTACTGGGGCAGAATATAAGAACGCTGGCATTCATCAGAACCTGGGGTTTGTCCCCCAGCTGAACTGAGAATCTGCTGGGCTGAGCCCCCACCCATTCTTTTCCAACGTCAGAATTTCTGGAAGCCCCACGAAAGCAAGACTATCCTGGGTTCAAGCTCCGGGGCCTGGGGAGAGAAGTGAACCACCCTGCTTGGGCTCCTGTCGTTTCAGGCTCCGGAGCCTGGGGTGGGAATTGAGTTGCCCGGCTTGGGTTCCTGTCTCACAACAGGAGAAGTCCCAGAACATCCAATCTTTCAAGTAAATAAACAGAAGTGATGGGGCTCAGGCAGTTAGGGAAAGGTCAAGTTGTAGGGATGGTTCATAGGCCGGAACTCTGCCCCCTGCTGGGAGACCTCATGGGGAATCTCTTCCTTCATTCCAAGCTACTTAAGCAGAGTTTATTTTTTTTAAAGTCAAAATAGAAAGAAAGACAGTGAAAGAGACACACACACACACACACACACACACACACACAGAGAGAGAGAGAGAGAGAGAGAGAGAGAGAGAGAGAGAGAGAGAGAGAGGAGGGACAGAGAGAGTCTGAGAGAAAGAGAGAGAGAAGGAAAAAAGAAGGAGGAGAAGGAAAACAGGAGGAGAAAGAAGAGGAAGAGAAAGAGGAGAAGAAGGAGAAGGAGGAAGAGGAGGAGAAGGAGGAAGAGGAGGAGGAGGAGGAGGAAGAGGATGAGCAAGAGGAGGAGGAGGAAGGGAGGGAGAGAAAGAAGAAAAGACAGACAGACATTGAGTGTCAAAAGGGAACAAGAAAAACATCCTCCTTCCATAAAAGACGCCAAACCTCCCCAAACAACCACAAATAAAACCATCTTTTGCAGTTTTTTTTCTTTTCTAAAAAAAAAAGGAAAAATGGCATGGTCTTTGGAAAACTAAATTATTTTGTTCTCATCTCACAAGCATTTCATTGCTGAAGCAGAAGGCTGGTTTTCTCCTCTGCTCCTGAGCAGGACTTGCTGACATCCATAGAACTGAAAAAAATTTGCCTCAGAATTTCCTTAAAACTATCCCTGGAACAGTCAAGCTACAGTGAATCTTTGCTTCACCACTGCTCCTTCCTATCAGAATCACTGCTCTCACCTCAAGTGACTTGGGAAAATCCAAGGAGATTCTAACTGTTGTAATTATCCTCCCTGCTGTTTTCTGGGTACCCAACAAAGCTGTGAGTCTGGTCATCTGGGATGAGAAATAAATTATCTCTTGTGACTTTATTTTGAAAACCTTGGCAATTTGTTTATTTTTTCAGGAAGCCAAAACAAAAAGTACCCATTGTAAGAGATTCAAATTCTTTAACTATTTTTTTTCTCATTCCAAAAGAAAAGTTATGGTCATCTGGTCCTTTTACTGTTTAAGTTGACAATGAACTTTACAGTCACATTTTGTGCTTTCTAGGAGCAGAATTCTGAGTCACCAGTGATAGCTCTGTTTTAACAGTTATTGCTTAAAGAATAAAATAAATAAAAAGGAATTCTAAAGGCCACTCACATGCAGTTATTCCTGCAAACATCTCTGCAAACCGAGGATCTCTTTCTTGGGAAAAGATTGTGTCTGCCTTTTCTACTGGTTTTCCAGTCTCATGAACATTAGCTGGTATATTTGGAACAGGCACCTATTAAAATATAAGAAAGAAATTGACCACTTCAATCATTTAACATAAAAAAATTTTCTTTAGTAGCTATTAGTAACTATCAATTCTTTGTCTTTAGGTTTCTCTTTCTATCTGGACACTGATATTGTTTTATTCTTTAAACAATGGTCAAAAACACTTTTTCCCTCTGAGGGCTACTGACCCACAGAAAAAAATCTATGGTCAATTAAGGACAACAAAGGAATAAAAAAACAACTTTGTGTATGTCTTTCTCCCTTAGGGGAAGAAACACCAAATGCTCAATTTATTTACTTTTAAAATTATGAAGTGGAAACAAAAGTTATAAACACAACAAATATTCAGAGACACTTCAGTTCCATGTTGTGTGTGGTCAGCTAAAAAGTGTAGAGGGGGTAGCTGAGGAAGATGGAAGACAGATTGAGGGAGAAGAGGAAAAAGGAATACATAATTAGGGAGAGACATGGAAAAAGGGAAGATGGACAAGAGCTAAGGTGGGAAGGTTAATCAATTGTTTTGTAACACTCAGTTTAGACTTCAAATCCAGATTTCAAAATAAAACTTCAAAATAATGAGTTACTTTCATTATCAGAAACACAAATGAGGTGATTCAATACTGTACACAGTTCTTTGGTGGCTCTGTTCTGAATGGTACAGCTAGAGTATCCCACCAGAAGAAAATCATTCTCTGGCCCAATAACAATGGCTAAAGCAACATCACCTCTTAGGAAAAATAAAACTTAAGTACAGGAATGATGCTGACATGCAGTATGGAGGTGTTCCATTGCTGTTTTAGATCAATAAAGATCAATAAAAAGCTGTATCAAAATTCACCTGAGATAAATCATATGAAGACAGTCCATCTCTCTGGTGTACTTCAAGTTCGGCCTGCTGTTGCTGAAGTTGTCTGTAAACATGGAGAAAAATAAGAATTATGAAAAATATAAAATGAGATGTCATATATAGTGCTTTGTCAGCCTTAAAAATGCTGTATAAATGCCAGCTGCTATTATTTTTATTAGAAAAGGTGCAAATGAATATTGATTACAACTTTTTCTGATACACAACATGATAAGACTTCATTTTTTCCCCCAGGAAAGCAAAAGATGGGTATTTTGCAAATTTTAAACTTTTTCGTTCTTCCCAACAAAGATAAAGACAAGAATCATTCTCTTGCAATAAAACATTTCTTAAAAGCATGTATTTTAAATTATGTCTTCATTTTCCATTAAATTACATTGACAATCATTTTTAAAGGCCTAAAATCATAGGATCACACATCTCTACCTTGAAGGGACCTTTGAGATCACTTAATCTCAACACCCAAATTTCATAGAGAAACTGATATTCAATAAGACTAAGTAACAAATCAAGACATAAAGTTAATAATGGCAGGACTAAGATTCAAATGAAGGTTCTCTGACTTCAAATCCAGTGGTCTTTCCAATGAGCCATGCTTCTTCCTGGAACTCTACAGAGCAATGTTCTTCAAATCACACACTCATATTGAAATTCAGAATATCTAGTTTTTATTAAGTCTTTTCTTATTCTTTCTCTCTTATAAGTCAAGTCATCTGGTATTCTACAGAGTCTAGCAGGTCAATGGCAAGTTTAGTGAAAAGCAAACCTTTGCAATTAAGCCAACCTTTTTTTTTTTATTAATTAGTATAAAATAATTGCTATCCCCAAAAGGTTAGACCACAAATGATGAAATTTTTGGGCCATATTAACCGATGAAGGCTATATGCTAAAGCCTGGAAGATCTATAATCTATATTGTTCGGAGAAGGAGGAGTCACACTGACAAATCTCTGATCTTTTGAATTACTGAAGTATAATTATGCTAATTGTTACTCCCTCCCTAACTTAAAGAATCATATAGCATTGAAAAAAACCCACCTTTCATTCTAGAACTCTATCTCATATTTTCCCAAAATAATATTTGCTCATCCTTTTAGCCAATGGAAATCTTCCTTTTTCATAGGTCTTGTCACACTCAGTCTTGTCAGATCTTCCTAGGTCCACACTGACCACTCCTTCCTCAAGATTCCTATGTCATTTATTGTCTATACCATTTTTTGTCAGTAATGTTCTGCTAGATGGTTTAAAAATTTTTTTTGCCATCATCTCTAACCACTATCCTGGGAAGGCAGGTAGCACAAGGGATAGTTTTAGGTCTGGAGTCACAAAGACTCCTCTTCCTGAGTTCAAAACTGACCTCAGACACTTACTAGCTGTGGAACCCTACACAAATTACTTAGCTCTTCTTATCTCCATCTGTAAAATGAGCTGTAGAAGGAAATGGCAGACTTCTGTATCTCTTCCAAAAAAACTCCCAAAGTGATGAAGAGATGGACACAACTGAAAGCCTCAAAAGCAACACAATTCTAGTTACAAAATATGTTTAATGCCTAAAGCAAGCATTGAATGGTTATAGTTTAAGAGCCCTCTATGTAGCCCTATGCCTACAAAGCTCTAAAATTAAACCTGTCCTTATATACTGCTTTTAGAAGAATCTTACCCACAAAGATCTTTAAGATGACTAGCATAAGCTTCAAGTTGCAAGTAACCACATTAGCCCTTAGCATCTAACTAAGGTAGCTTAAATATCTACTCCGATCTGGGCCCCAGGAACCTTTTTATTGAAATGTAGGAGTGGTTTGAGAAGGCTGTGTAACAAGCATATTACTAAATATGATAAGTACACAAGAAATAGTGAATTAATTGAAAAGAATTTGTTTAGGGTAGGGATCAGGAACAATCATACTTACAGTGCTCACTGTATATATGCATCGAGGGTGGATAATTAAAAAAACCCCAACAAAAACAGAAACTTAGATTTTTCTAGGATGCTTTATAGCTTAAACACAGAGAACAACCCCACTGACAAAACCACCAATCTTTGATATAAAATATAAACTTACTTCAAACTTATGAACTTAAGGTCAATTAATGGTCTACAAAATATTTTTCTCATAACCACCTATATATTAATGTAGTTGAGGAAACTAAGGCTCAGAGAGATCCCATGATTTCTCTACTTAGTTAATAAGAGTTGGAGATAAGTCTTGAAATCAGGTCTTGTTGCAGTTCAAGGCTCTTTCCACATTCTATCTCACTGTTTCTTCTACAGTGAATTCCTATGGAGGTTCTCTTCCAAAAACAAAGGAGACTTCTGTGAAATCAGCTTCCAAGTATGTCACTCAATTCTCCCTCTAATCAGGAACTCTGAAATGAACATTTAATTATTTCTTTGCTAACTTCTGCAATTTTGTCTTTTGATCTCTGATCAAAATCTTGTTAGTAGGCATTTTTGAAGGAGCTCTCCCTTTTAAGATTACTTATTTCAGAAAAAAATAGAACAAGCTATTTAAAAACAAAAACATAAGATGATATATCTATCTGGCTCAGTCATCATCTTCTTGACATTTATTCTGCTACTTCTCAAGGACCCAGAAGAGTGCCATTTGCCCTGGAAAAGACATGTCATGCAACTCCCCGATGTCTCCACTGACCAGCGCTGTATCTTTCTAAGTCCAAGCTCTTCTTGTTTTGATGCTGTCTCTTCTATTAGAATATAAGATATCTGAGGGAAAGGACCATCTTACTTTTGCATTTAAATACGCAGATTTTAGAATTTGTTTGACTATCAATTAGCTAATGACAATTTTTTGTACAACACAGCCCTCCCTCTATTCTTTCCCCTTCTCTTT
This sequence comes from Sarcophilus harrisii, assembly GCF_902635505.1. Classification (NCBI taxonomy): domain Eukaryota; kingdom Metazoa; phylum Chordata; class Mammalia; order Dasyuromorphia; family Dasyuridae; genus Sarcophilus; species Sarcophilus harrisii. The sequence continues at coordinate 550,868,800 of NC_045427.1, read as the reverse complement.
ACCCCATTTAAGAAGTAAGCAAGTCCATAAGAAGTCCCTTTCAATGTCCACTTGAGACATTATCAAGGCTATATTTAGAACATATCAAATTTCTAGAGCAAGAAAACAACAGCAGAGATGTACTGAAAAAGCATAAAGGAGCAAAAATGAATTTTCCACTAAGAGATTTATCATATGCCAAATTTTGGGTGTACTGCAAACTAAGCCTTTTGTGATCTTCCCATTCCTTTTACCATCTGAATTAAATGTAGTTAAATCTCAATGAAATAAAAAAAAACCCCAGCACTTTCTATCAATGTAATACAGAGCTTTGCTCAATAATACAGAATCTCTTTTTTTTCATATTTCATTACCTTAAGCAGTTCCCATTTCAAAAAAGACTTTTACAAATTCATCTTTTCAAGAATATAGTCTGTATTAATGTTGTATGAAAGCCTAGAATATACACTAAATATTTTTAGCTTAAATATATTCAGAATGAAATCTAACTTTAGATTGGCATGAATTATCTTTGTATAGGGCATTATAATAATTCTCCCATTCGAATTCTATAGACACATCAATATAGCCTTTACAGCCACCCAAAGGCAACAACTCTATGGTTTCTGTGGGGTTAGAGAAACATATTCCTCACATATTCCAAGGTAACTTGATATAGTGTAATGATCATTGGATGTAGAGTCAGGAGATACAGGTTCTTGTCCCAAATGTCCCAAATATTAGTTGTATGATTTTGAGCAAATCCCTTTCCTCCTTGGCCTTTACTCTGTAAACTTAAAGGATTACATTAAGACATCTTGAAGGTTCTTCCATCTCTAATATTATATGATTCTATGAATCCATGGAGAGTAACTTTATGAAGCTTCAGTCTTCAATCTTCAGGACAGAGAAATCAAATTTTCTTAAAAGCATCCTTCTACTTATAACCGGAAGATTTATCCCTTCAGATTGGAAATTCTAGCATGGGGATCCCACCAATGAAAGGCAGGTGACATTAGTGAGTATCTCATGACTTTACTATAACGAGGCTGGTTCCTCTTGCTGTGGTTCATTTCATACCCCAGACATTTTCCAATCAGAGGTCTTACTCTCTCCCATGGTCCCCCTTTTTTCTAATTCTAGAACTATATTCAAATTAGTACTGCTATCTTTATTGGAAAAATATGTGTCAGTCTACTTCCATATCATTCCACATAAGCCTGCTTTCATATAGTCCAGCTAAATATCCCCTTAATTTTCTAAACTAAAGTCCCCTTCCAGGACACTGGCCTGTCCAGTGTATTTTCTGCTTCTATTATCATTTAAAACTCTTGGAAGGGTGGCAAAAACTCTCTTCACTTTTGTGTTTGTATTCTGAGCACTTAACAGAGTTCCTGATACAAAATATATTCTTAGAAATGCTTTTTCATTGATCTATTCATTCATGGATATTCACTATTCAAAGTATCAGTAAAAAGTGTGTTTATGATTGGAACTTCTCTCTACCAGTTTTCCTTAATTTAAGCAGTTATATTAGAAAAAAAACATTTAATTTTAAAGTGTTTTGCAAGCTCATAGTGAGTCTACATTATATAATAAGTGCTTCTTATATGCCTCTAAGACAACTAAGGGAATTAAAAACAATTTAAATCTCACAGAACTCAAAAATTGTCTTCCATCCAACAATCTGAACTTGAAAGATTTTTGTTCTTGGCTCTAGTTCTATGTGGGATTGACACTCAGGGAAACAAGGTCCTCCACCTCTCCAGCTGAACTGCCTTGTCGAACTACAAGAAACTGACCTTCTCCACAGTCAGGACATCAGTTTCCTGGGCCTGGAGTTCATTTGTTTGCTCTTCTTTTGTTGAGTGGCCATGGGACATAAGGCACTGTTCTGGGAGGTTTCCTCATGCTGAGAGGAGAACTGTAGGAGGCTTCTTAAACTTTTTTTTATTGCAATGCTATAAAAAATAAGCCACAGAATGCCTGTACATTCTTAAGCAAGAAAAACCATGCATAGCTAATATTGAAGGGTTTACTGACAGCAGATGTAAAAGAATTGTAGATTAAGGAGACCGCACCAGGATGTTCTGATATTTTACGTTAACTAATCTCTCCTGGTCACAAGCATTTATCTTTAACCCCCTAACCCTAAATAGAAACACACACACACACACACACACACACACACACACACACACACACACTTTCCCACTGCCAACCTATGAGTTTTAAAGGAAATCAATATTCTTTAACATTCGCCTAATACACATTTATTCTACAAGAGTCAAAGATCAAGAAGCATTAAGGTTTAACAAATAAATTTAAGCATTGTCTTGAAGTTAGTAATAGCAAAAGCATTAACTTCAAAGAATGAAAAAAACAAACACAAAACAAGGCATCTTGTTACATAAGAATTAGATTCTCATTGCTGAAAGTTATATCAGTAGCACTCATTGAGAGTATTCCTAAAATCCTTGAAAGCTGGAGCTGACAAACAGAAGGAGCAGTGAAAGAATGGAAATGTTGTGTGTGGGGGAACAAGCATTCATATAGCATCTACTATTCATCAGGCACTGTGCTAAGTGCTTTCACAAAGATTATCTCATAAAAAGTCTGCTAGGTAGGTGCTACTATTTTTATTTCCTTAGCATTTTACAGATGCAAATAATGTTTAAGTGGCTTGCCCAGGTCATACAATTAGGAAGTATCTAAGGCTGGATTTATATTCTGGTTCTCCTGACTCCCGACCCAATGTTCAATTCACTGCATCAACAAATACTATTATGATTCTCCAAAAGAAAAAAGGAAGAGAACCTGGGAATTTTGAATTTATAGTAAATTCCTAAATTTTTAGAACACACTGCTAAATATATGGATTAAGAATATTTAGAAAGGAACAAACTGATAACTAGAAGCCAACATGGGTTACGAATTAGTCATTTAAATTGACCTTGGGGAAACAGATGGATATACAAGTTCATATGCAAGATATATATACAAAGAGATATAGATATACAAAATATATTTGATTTTTAACATAATTCTCAAAATGTCTTTTTAAGAGTGAACTGTGTCATGATATTAGTGCATGGCTTTATAGATCATGGAATTGAGAACCGGTAGAAAAATGGCTCTCATTTGGAGAAAAGGTTAGTAATGATTGGAAGTTATGTTGCCAAATATAGATGACATGTGGCCAGGTTTGATTTCTTGTGCTTCCTGTAGAACAAAAATGATATGTGACTACAGAGAGCTATTGCAATCTGAGGCCATTCCTGGAAATGGTTCAGCTACAAAGAAAACTAATGGATCTTTTTTAAACCTACTGAAATGAAGTATGAGTTGTGGACCAGCCCAAAGGTTGAATCAAGAAGTCTAAAGGAAACAGAATGAACAGCAAAGCCATCCCTTTAATGAGAGGAAATACAAAAGAATTTTGATGCCAAGATGACTAGTAATCTCAGAACCATGGACAGATCTCAACCAACCAATATCAGAAGAGTTCAGTGGAAACTGAGTGTTTATTCAAACCTTAAAGTAGAACAAGATTAGACTAAGTAGTTTTTAATAAAATTTAATTAGTAGTTTATTTAGAATTTTAGCTTACTGACTTCCAATAAGACTCTAGCATTACTTAAATCAAACATATACAGCATTTTTAAAAATATGATTTGAAAAGTGATGATATTTTAAGGCTTTAAGGGATTGGAAATTATCTAACACAATTCCTCATTATAAGGATGAAGACACTGAGGGCTAGAGAGGGTAGGTATTTTTCCAGGGTCACACAGGGAATAAATAGCAAAGTTAGGCTTCAAACTTGGGTCTTCTAATTTCGAATGCAGTGCTTATATTTCTTTAAAGTTAGGCAGAAGGGAAATAAAGAAAGGAGGTGAATATCTTGTAGTTGATGCAAAAGCCCAGGATTATGTATGAAGATCTTTGAAAACTGTGGAGGCACCATGATAATGTCCAGTGAAAATGTTAACCTCAAAACTCTGGCCATCTTTTTGTTATCTGAGGTATTGCTGAGCCCTCTGAACTAGGGATAATTGGGGAGGAGGATGGGCCTTAATTCTTTCAGTTCTGGAACCTCCACATGGTCTTGACTGGCAAGTGCCTCACATGATTCATCAGTCTACTAGGACCTAATCATGCCTCATTTTATACCCTAGCCATCTTCTTGATATTTTATCTGTAACTTCCTTGGGCCTTATCTTTGTAATGGAAAGGCATGTCAAAACACTTCTCCCTCACTATCATTCTCTTATATGCGGTGTCTCCTTTCTATTAGAAGATAAGATTTTTAAGGACAAGGACTCTCACTTTTAAAATTTATAACTTCAATTCTTATTATAATACTTGGCACATAATAAAAAATAAGTGCATTTTCATTCACTCATTCATGATAATTTCATAAACCTAAATCCTACTCTACAGTTAATTCTCTTATTTCTCATTGGCTGCACAAGCTTATTTGACTTGATTTACTTCCTTGGAATTGACTCTATACTTATCTTGGTCCTTATGTTGCCTGTTTACTCTTCCATGTTTTATGTTAGAAATGATTTCATTATTTGATCATCACTCCTATTTCAGTAGCCTCTCAGTCTCATTCCCTTTCTAAGCCATATCCCACTGCTACTCAGCCCCTTTTGTGACAGTATTTCTAATGCCTTCTCTCTTGGCCCTAACTGAAGTTACCATGAACCCATACCCAGTACATATATTGGCATAAATGTGCCATCCTGAAGAATGAAGAATAGGCTCAAAGGGTACACATATCATCTGGTCTACCAAAAAGGGCAATGATAAGCTCATGACAATGTGATTGCTACTTGTAGGAGAGTGCTAAGCCACCATCAGCAGTGCATATGCTCCCACCATGACAAGTCCTGATGAGGTCAAAGAAAAAAATTTATGAAGATCTGGAGACACTCATCATCAATGTGTCAAAAGAGAACAACCTATAATTCTAGGTGACTTTGATGCAATAGTAGGCTGAGACTACCAGATATGGCAGGGGTCCTCAGGAGGAATGGTCACTTACTGCTAAAGACTTGTATACCTCATGGCCTTCTTATCATTAACACTGTCTTCCATTTACCTAAATGCAATAAAACTCTGGATGAACCCAGTAACAAATACTGTCATTTAATAGACTAAGTTACTATAAAGGAAAGCAATAGGATGTGAGTGTAATAAAGGTGATGTGGTGCATCCTCAAGGAAGAATGACTACCAGAAAATTAATGTTCACAAATTAGAGTCCTTCTCAAGTAGAAGTTAACTTGGAGGGAAAGCCGAGTCAACATATGGTTGACAACAGTGGAGCAGAAAAGGAGTGGATAGCTTTCAGAGGTTTGGTGTATAGCATGCAATTACTCATTTAGGCGGTACACTCACAATTATTAAAATTAGTTTGAAGAAAATGATGGGGAAATTCAGCAGCTGCTAAATGAAGAAGGAGAACTCCACAGGGTTTACTAGTTCATCCATCACTAAGAAAATAGCACCATCAAAAATAAAGTGCCAATGTAGTTTAGAGAAATATAATATTCTTGGCTCAGGGAGAAGGCAGATGAAATTCAGTTTTACACTGATAGCAACAATCCAAAGTGCTTTTATGATGCCCTGAAGGCTATTTATGAGCCAAAGATCTGTGATACAAACTACTCAGTACTGATGGAACCACATTGATTAGTGATAAGGATACGATCCTGGAGAGATGATCTGAACACTTCCATAGTGTTCAATGGATTATTGTCAATCAGTGCTGAAGCCATTGATCATATACACCAAGTAGAAGTCAATTTCTCTCTAGCTAACTTCCAAAAGAAGAAGAGGTTTTGAATTTCATTAGGGTTCTTTCCAGTGGCAAAATGCTTGGTGTTAATTCTATTCCAGCTGAGATTTACAAGGCAGGGGATTCATTGCTCATACAAAAGCTAACTAAAATTTTCTGGGCTTTTGAGCAAGAGGAGGTTATCCCTCAGAAGTTCAAGGATGCCTTCACTGTCTATATCTATAAAAGTAAAATAAAAAGGCTCTCCTGTGATAATCATGGGACAGGGGGAATAATGGGGGGAAAGAGTCTGTCTCTTAGTTATTGTTAACAAGATTCTTGCCAGAGTCCTCCTTAGTAGGCAGATCTTTACCTGGAAGATGTTTATCTACCTGAGAATCAATGTGGCTTCAGAAAGCCTTAAATGGAGGAAGAGTTGGTATGTGATTTTTGTTTGTTTGTTTTGCAGATAATTATATCTCAATGCAGCATAAGATTGAGATTCAACAAAAGATGGATTGATTCTCTGCTACTTGTGGTAATTTTGGCCTAATAATCAATGCCAAGAAAATACAAGTTCTCCACCAGCAAGTACCCCATTATTCATACGTGAAACCATTGGTTACAACAAACAGAGAAATGTTGAAAGTTGTGGACAAAGTTCATTTGCTTTGGCAGTACACTTTCCAGGCATGTACGGATAGATAATGAGATTGATGAATACATTGCCAGAGTTTATTATCTAGCAGATTCTAAAGGAAAGTATGGAAAAAAGAGATATTAAGCTGTATACCAAACTGTAACTCTATACAACTGCTGACCTCATTGTTGCATACCTGTGAATGGTGGACAGTATACCAGTGACTTGGCAGGAAACTGAATTGTTTCCTTTTGAATTATTTTAGAAATATTCTGAAGATCACCTGGCAAGATAAGGTTCCAGACACTAATGTTCTTTTTCAAACTAAACTGCTAAACATTCAGTTCTTTTGCAAAGAGTGCCATGCCTTTGAGGTGGCCATATTGTGTGAATGTCAAATGTATTCACACAAATCAACATGAAGAGAATTCATACAAAGCAAGTGCTCACTTGATCAGAAGAAGCAATGTACTCAAGATCTTTCTGAAGAATGTTGGAATCAATTGTATGATATGGTAAAACAATAAATGACAAAGGACTGCCCAGTATGGAGTGCCCACATCCAAGATGGCACTGCATGATAAGAATAAAACGGAATTATAGTAACTCAAAAGAAATATGAGATGTGCAAATTTAGAGACAACACCACTCCAAATAGTCACATATTTGTGACTAATCTGTGATAGAATCTCCAGAGTTATATTGATCTGATCAGTCACAGTCAGATACACTGTATTTTGGGTCCAATGTGGTGATATCATTTTGATCCTCTATGAGAAATTAAGGGTGACAACCAAACCAAACCAAAACAGTGCTTCCTCACCAACATATCTGGTTTTCCATGTCTCTCTCTCCAAACTGTTGCAATAATAATTTCCACAAATTGGGATACTTCATTCTTTTCTTCTAGAAACTTAAATAGAAACAGTATTTTCGATTCTAAGTGGACCTAGAGGTACCTCCATTATTTAATCAGAAAAAATCTGGGAATTCTCCTGAAGCTATTCTGATATAATGAATAGATGAATATATAAAACATTTATTAAACATGTATTATAGGCAAAATACTTTCTTTTCTGAAACTTCATAATAATGGACTCTCAAATAAAGGTTAGCATCTTTCCTTATGGGAGAAATTCCATGAGATGACTCTGGTCTTTTAAGTTTTGTCTCAGATGGGGAAAGATTTAATTTTAGACCTCTACCCACTTAGTAACAATGAACACCTAGGACTCCCCTATTCAGAAAGCAACACAAAATAGGGCAGACTAGGGGAATGATCTTCTTACTAGAGTTGTTCTTACTGACTTCCTAATCTATGGACTCAGTATGTCTGATTTCTTAGAACCACAGTATCTCTCAGACTCCTTCCACTTGGTTGACCTCTCTAATTCTGATCCTCCCCACATCATCACCAAGCATATGCCAACATAATTGAGGTTAACAGTCCTTCATAATCTAAATTCACATTATCTAATTCCATCTCATTTCTCTATTACTCTCCAACCTACAATTAGGTCTCATCATTCTTTCCACATGGATCATGCTTCTTCCTGCCAAGTAGTTAGTAGATGGATTGCTGGGCCTGGAGTCAGGAAGACCTGAGTTCAAAATAGGCTTAAGATACTTACTAGGGCAAGTCAATTAACCTCTTTTTGTTTCAGTTCACTCAACTATAAAAGGACAATGATAATAATACCTATCTTCCAGGGTGTTGTGAAGATCAACTAAGATAGTATTGTAAAGTACTCAGTATAGTGCCTGGTACCAAATAGGTGTTATATAAACATTTTATAATAATAATTATAATTATTATAAAATTATATTAATATATCATAATAATATTATAATTTATTATTATTATTATTATTACTAGAAGCATTTATTATTAGTCAATAATAATAGCAATTATTATTTACTCCATTATCAAGAGGAGGAGGAGGGATTCTAAATGGACCTAGAGGCACCTCTATTTAATCATAAAAAATCCGGAACTCTTCTGAACCTATTCTAATATAATGAATAAATGTATCCCTACCTTTACACATGCTGCTTCATTATTAGCAGTAGGAGTAGGAGCAGTAGGAGTAATGGTGGTGGTAATAAGAAGTATCTCTACCTTTGCTCATGTTACTTCCCCTACCAGGAGGCTTCCTCCTCATCCTTTCCATTTATTTATAACCTAACTATTATTCAAAGTCCATATAACATTCTTATTTCTGATTTAAAAATTTTTATGTCAGCTCTCCTTTCACTTATCTTTAGTTATACTAACAATGTATTTTTAGGCAATAACCTATTTAGATAGTACTTTAAGATTTGAAAAGAAAAAAATGGAAAAATGCTTTTCTCACAACAATTCTGTAGGGTAGGTGTAAAGCAATATTATATTTCTACTATAAAAATAAGAAAGTAACACTTTGAGAAGTGAAATGACTTGATGATGGTCAAAAAGCAAATAAATTTCTGAAACAAGATTTGAATTCAAACCCAGATACTCAGAAGAACAGAATTGGAGGACCTTGCTCAATTATGAACTGGGTAATTTTAATCAAGTCATTTTTATCTCTGAGTTTCTTTAATTCCAATTTCACAGGGTCGTTGAAAAGATCAAATGGAATAATATGTGAAATGGCTTTGCTAACTATAAAGATGTAAAGAAATGAGTTTTAAAAGTACTACTTACTTTAGCACTAAATTGTCTTCATAGTTTACATTTAAAATCCAAATTGTCTTCTGATTTTTCATATGGGATCCAATCCATTACAATATCTCTTATCTTTCCCATCCTCTATACTCATGAAACTCCATTTTATTTCAATTGTCTTGCATGGATTTTGTTTTAGTTTCCATCCCAGGGAACAAGATTCCCCTCCCAGGATGAGCCTATTCCTTTTACTCACCCTCCTTCTGCTAGGTCAAGGCTTCACTGACACTAACTTCCCTATTGGAATGCCACATTAGCAAACTCCTCCCCATAACTTCTTTTATGGAGGGCAGAAACTGGACTCAATTCATTCCACTTGGCATTTGCTACCGCGCTTAGTGTCTACTCCATGTTCTGGATACCCTCTGGTGTCCTGTTCCTCTTCCCTTCTTTTCTGTCTTTTTTAAATGTGTTCTCTCCCCCTTTCCTTTTTATTAAATGTATTCCTAGCCCTTAGCACAATGCTTGGCATATAGTAGGCAGCAATTAATAAATGTTTATTGGATTGGATTAGATCATGACCATCTAGTTCAGCCCCTCTCTTTATTGGACTGTCGGAATGGCTTTTTAATTGGTCTTACATCTTTCAAATCCATCTTATGTACGGGGTCAAAGTGATTTTCTAAAGCACAGATCTGACCAAGCCCCTTTCCTATTCAATAAACTCTTTTGGCTTCCTATTGTCTCTAGGAAATGCAGTTCTTAAACTAGAGCCTATAAAGACCCCCCTTGTGTTAATTTTGATAACTTTCAATATAATTGGTTTCCTTTGTAATCCTATGTAATAAATATGTTTAAAAATATGATTTTGAGAAGAGGTTTCACCAGATATCGGTGGGTTCCATGGTCTAAAAAGGTGAAAAATCCTTTGTCTAGATCTGAGGGATCTCATGGACGAAGATCTCCTTTGTGCAGGATCAAAGACAATCTCCCCTGTTTGCTTACAACCTGGTTCTAGCCTATCTCTTCAACCTTAATATCTATTGCTTCCTTTTTTTGCATTTCACAGTGCAGCTGAATTAGCCTTGTTGTTCTCCTTACACAGGATACTCCCATTTTTACACTTTTGTCACAGCTGATCCCCTGCCTAGAATGCATTCTTCCTCACTTCCACCTGTTAGGTTGCCTTGTTTCATTTAAAATTCTGTTCAAGCACCACTGTTTATATGAAGAAATGGCTAGTACAGTTCATCCAGAAAATTTACCTTGCAGTTATTTTGTATATTTTTATTTATGTAAATGTTTTCTCTCCCAATAGAATGAAATTCCTTGAGGGCACAAATTATTTAATTTGTATCTTTGTATCTCTACTGCCTAGCATGGCATGTAGCCAATACTGTAGGTGCTTAAAAATACATGTTAATTTGATTCATTGATAAAATATTAGTTCTCTCTCTCCAGTCAAATTGTAAGCTCTTGGAAGACAGAAAATATGTCATACTCTTTTGATACTTCCCAAAGGGTTTATCATAGTGCTGGGCTTATAGAAAGCACACATATAAAAACCTTTAAGTATCTGTTGGACTGTTTGAGTCAACAAAACTGACTGTGTAGAGGATGAATTTGAGAGGGAAAAATAACATTTCTGAGACCCTGCTATGTATTTTTTGGAACAGTATCTGTATGATAAGAATTAGACTTCGAAGTAGGGCAATAGCAGGCAAGAGAGACTGAGTTGACATCAGGTCGCTGACCCAAAGTAGCTCTAGAATGAGGGCCACACACTAGTTAATGGGTTATAAACTAGCTAGGCTGTGAAAATGGAAAAATACTGAAACATCTAATACAGAAAAAATAACCCCATGACTTGTCTTCATAAAAATCTGAGTTGACCACAAGACACTGGATAGATGGGCTTGTTTAAAAAAGTGGCTAAGCTAACAGGTTAAATAAGTATTACACTCTCTCTCTCTCTTTCTCTCTCTCTCTCTCTCTTTTCATGCTCTGGAAGTTGATCAGAACTGACAAGAAAAAAATAGTAGGAAGCTGAAGAGCTCTCTTCCTCAGCAGCTCAACACAAATAGTAAACATTAAATCTTCTATTTTTCCAGGAAGTTTCTTTTGGATGACTATGACTGAAAGAAACTAAGCTACCTTTCCCTCCCTTTCTTCCCCTCTCCCAACTCTCCAGCCCCTAGGAACTTGGTAAACATTTGGATATAAAGTTTAATGATTTTTCCATACCAAACCTACCATTAGTAAAGTTCAGTTCACAGGCTCAAGGGTGTCACTGTTCACATTTCAAACTACCCACTATAGATAAAAGCAAACTTTCAAATTATCTTCACTGAACAATGCAAAGGATAACTCTATTTAAGAGGCTGATTTTGTAAACAAATTTTGTCTAAGCTAACCTCATCAAAAGGACACTTTTTCATCTTAACCTTAATAAATCAAAACCAGTAGAAATTATTTAGATCAATCAATCAAAAGCATTTATAAATCACCTGCAATATATCAGGCCCTGTGCTAGATGCTGACGACTAAAAAAATTAAAAATGAAATAATACCTGCCCTCAAGAGCTTATATTCTATTAGAAGAGACTACATGCACATATATGGTTCTGTAAAACAAGAAGATTAATTCTAGAAAATTAACAAATTTTATTTTGGCCAATTAAATCATGTTTTGAATGAATGAAAAAGCACACTTACAATGTGACAAGTAAGATAAGTAGGCACTTGCTCTAAAATAGTTGATGGAGCTTTTACTTGTGATCTACCGGCAACTTTCTTAGCCCTGCATTTCTAGCTTTGAATATTCCATTACCTTGGACTCCCTGGGGCATTTGGTGGTCATGTGGTTCTTTTGGAAAGTGGTGAATATAAACATGACTCCAAAGTCATAGAACTGTGAGTACCACAGACTTCTTTTAGTCTACTATTTACAGAAATCTTACAGAGAACCTTTTTGTTACCTTAAAAAACACACACACACACACACACAACTTCTCTAATTTTTTATTAATGGCTTTTTCTGAAAGAGGTTTTCTTCTATAATTCAGTATAAATATCTTTAGCTATTACTATGATAAATAGTAATCATCAAGCAATAACCAGAATTCATAGTAATAAAAAGAAGTTAACAGAACAGTTGCAACTGAAACTGCCATTACAATTTAAATAGGATATCATCAAGGGCAAAGTTTTGTAACTTTTAGTGACTCAGTCCATGGATAGATTTTTAGGGATTCCTGAAATTTGTTGGAAAAAAAAGTTACATTTTTGTTTAACTTCTAATTGAATTTTAGCATTTTCTTCAACCACTTAAAATAATAATCTGAAAAGGAGTTCATAGACTATGTTAGATTTCCAAAGGGATCTATCACACACACACACACACACACACACACACACACACACATATACACAAAGGGTTAAAAATCCCAGATCTAGAAAGGAAGATATGTGTATATACACGCATGCACCTATAGAAAATCATATATACACATATGATATACATATGTATCTATTTCCAGTAACATTGAGATAGTCTTATATATATATATATATATATATATATATATGTATATGTATATATTTATTCTCTTCAACATTAAAAGATTCCCATGTCAGACTTTGAAACAAGGCTTCCAGGTTCCATTTCTAAAGAGGCAAAAACAGTGACCATCACTATTTTCATGCCCATTGCTAATGTATACAAACACTTCTATTATTGGCACAAATGTATTCTTAGTCCATCAACTAATTCAGAATTTGCCTGTGGCATCATACTGACAAAGGAAGTCTCTATACACAAGACATATTCTGAGATATAATTTAATGAAGATTTTGAAAATCTAACTCTTAAACTCTTTACAGGCCCACAGCTGCATTCTATTATTTTGCACCAAAATAAATGGTACACTTAGCCTTCTACTGCACACTGGGGAAAATAGAGTAGTCTGATCTACTCAATTTTTTTGAGCCAAGTCTAAAGGACTCTGTCAGGTTCCAAACACTTGCACTATTATGTTTCCTGAAGAATATAATGCCCAAGCTTATTCTCTAAGGAACTTCAGAAAAAAAAAAGAATTTGGCAGTCAGCAACATTTCAGAATTTACCAGTCCAAAACAGATTATAAAAACTTTTCTCAACTCAAATGGAAACTTTATAAATATTTACTGAATAATTATTATGTACAAAACACATCAAAATGAATATTAAAAAAGAAGGGTAGATAAACCCTGCATGGAATGGGGGAGAGGAGGTAGCAAGAGGAATGAAAGTAAAAGGAAAGGAATGAAAAAGAAAAGAAGAAAGGAAAGGAAGAGAGGGAAGGAGAGAAAGGAGAAAAAGACATAGTTCCTCTAAGAGAGTGCCCCTTTTCCCCATCTTCAAAGGACTCAAAGGCATAAAAATTGTCTATTCTCTCAGGTGAATCAACCATGATATTGTAAGTCTTTCTTTTTTGCAGGAGTTTCTAGACTAGTTCATTACTTCATTGTTTAACCTGACATAATAGACAAAGAGGGTGAAGGGAAGTGATCATGCATGCAGAGATACTTAGAAAAATTTTAAGAATATATTAATTCCACATTATAATCTCTGAATTAGGCAGTTACTAAAATTCTCTATAAGAATAAAAAAAATCTGATTTTCCTGGAGACTTTGTATGGATTACCTTACAGTTTTATTCACAGTTGGGACAGTATTTTTTTCTTATTTAATTCTTATGCTAATCTATATTGCTAAAAATAGTCCTGGAGCACTTTGTGAAAATGATCTAATTCAACTAAGATGAAAAAGAATATAGGAGTTTTAGACATAAACCAAGCTTATATATTCCTAGCATATGGCATGGTTCTGGTCACTATGTTCTTCCCCGTTATGAGTAGTAATTAATCTTTTTGTTGTGAATCCAGCTTATTGAAAACTTTTCATGGCTGTAGCATATCCCATTCTTATGTAGAAAAAATATTTTGACTTCTTATTTATTCAGTTCTTATATAAATATTATAGATGTTCTAATATTTTAAAAAATATATTTCTTGAAGATACAGAGAGATTTCTCTGTAGACCTTGTCCTCTGGGAGCTTATAAAGTGGACACTAGGAAAGGCAAGGAGGGGCTCTTAGTTGTTGGCATTTGGTCCTTCTAGTCTGTGCAGTAAGCCAGAAATTGGTAGGGCCTACTTCGTGACACAAGACTGCTAGGTAGTGAAAAAGCATCAGGCCTGAGTCAGGTAAACTCATTTTCCTGCGTACAAATCAAGCTTCAGACACTTACTAGCTATGTGACCCAGGGCAAGTCACTTTACCCTATTTGCCTCATTTTCCTCATCTGTAAAATGAACCAGAGAAGAAAATGGTGAACCCTACTAGTTACTTTACCAAGAAAATCTCAAACGGACTCACAAAAAGTCAGATGTGACTGAAATTAATGAACAATAACAACTTGATGGCAAAATTCCTTCCTCTCCATTCCACACCTCCTCCTTGAATCCTCCCTGATGGAAGCAGTCTTCTTGTATCCTCTGTATAATGGTCAGGTGTAGGAGTATACTTCTTGTGAGCTGTTGGAAGTCAGAGGAAAAGGGTAGGGCCAATATTTGGATGCTAATCTTGATTTATGGCCAAAGAAGACCTGCTTACAGGAGAGTATAGTTTCCCATTCTTTCCCAGATCAGGTAAATGTTGCTATTTCTATACAGATGTTTTCCACATTGTGATACATGGAGTTATGTAGGGGCTCTGGGCATATTTGTTTGCCAAAGAAGCAAACCAGCTATGTTTCCTCAAATATTTCACATTTGATTAAGGATTCTCTGTCTTTCTTTTACCCTGGAGCACAAAAACTGCTTGGCTTTAATACCTTCCCAGGTTTGAGCTTCCCATAATCTTTCTGGATACCACAGATAGTTTAAGCAATGAGTAAACACTATTTCATGATAATACAAGGAAATGCTCCATGGCTAGGTCATCTCCACTTCACCTACCTACCCCCTATTTTCCCCTGTACATAGAAATATATAATGTACATAGGCACTTCTGGACAGATAATAACAATAGCTAAATTTATATCATACATTACAAGGCACAAGTAAAATATAAACATTTTCAATTCATTTTTTTTCTCTCTCTCTCTTTTTGAGTGTGTATGTAAAATACATGACAAAGACAGAAAGAGAAAAGAGAAAATGCTTTACCTACATTGTTTCTTCACTGATTTTTCATAAAAGCCCTGTAAGGCAGTTAGGAATAAAAATATTATTGTCCCCATTTCATAGGTAAAGAAAGTGAAGATAAGAGACAAGGGCATGTGGGTAGTATATGGCAAAGGAAGGACCTGTAACCCAGTCTTTGCCTTATACTAGTAGGTGCCCCTTGTATATATAACATATGTATAGGGGAATGACCTGACTATCCCTCCCAAAAGCCAAAGTAATTGTGTCTTGGAGGGATGGGAAAAGAGATGGAGTACTGGGAGAAAGGACAGAAGGAAAAAGAGAAATAACATGATTATTAGAATTTTAAACTGTAAAAACCACTTTCTTCTCAACAGCTAATGAGGTATTATTATTTCTATTTAACAGATAAGAAAACTAAAGTTTTCTAGGAGGTTATAGTTACAAGTGACTAAGGCAGAACTTAAACCCAGGTCTTAGCCTGGCAGAATGCTCAGCACAAACTAAGTCTATATTTTTTTTTAACTCACTCATTTATTCTTCCGGCTCTAGATCTGTCTCTCTTTCCATTATGAAACCCAGTCTCTCAAGAAGTGGAAGGATACAGAATGAGGAAGGAAAAGGAAAGTGAACTGCAGATAAGCAGACATGGGGAGGAGGAAAGGAGCACAAATAGGGATAGAATGCTGGGAAACAGAAGAAAAGAAGACGATGGGAAAGCAGAAGAGAGAAGGGGGGAAATGGAGACAGGAAAACATCCTTTTGGACAAAGAGAAAAAAAAGAGATTAGAGATTCTATCTAAAAACAGAATTGTGGAAGATTAAAAAAAAGCTCAAGACTGGAGGAGGGAATTACAACAACCCATGCTTGGATGGCAAAGGGGACTACAGATCAAACTGAGTGTGCTTGTATTTTAGTCTCATTATCCAAAGAGGTTCTCTGAGAAGCACAGCCTCCTCACCCCAACATCCCTGCAGGATGAGGAATATGGACATTTGCAGCCAGAATAGTAGAGAGAAGGATTTCATTCCCATGCATAAGGAATTCAATGAGGAGTGGAAGGGAAGGAAGAAGGCACAGAAGCTGCTTTTGAAAGAGCATAGAGAGTAGAAGGTAAGGAACCATGCTTAAGAGGCTTTTTTGTTCTTGACCCCAGAGAGTGCCCAGAGGTAGGGCAGACAGAGACCCTAGAGTGGAGCTGACTTAGCACCCTGCCCTTTCTTCACCCCACCCTCTTTCTGTGAAGGAAAACTTTCCACAGATGAATTCCACAGAAGGGCATTTTTTTTTTTAACAAAGCAATAGCAGTGGAATGGTCTTCAATTATTCCATCTGAAAACATGAAGCATTCTTTTATGAGAAATCATTTCCATTTGGCATAAAACACAGGGAAAGGGAGAACACTTACTTCACATTGGTGTTGGTGCAGATGATGTATTCAATCTCATCAGAATAAGGATTCTGAAAAGTGAAGCTGCTGGTCCTGATTAACATCCACTCCCGGTTTTTGGTCCGAAATCGATACATGACTGATAGTACTTGGCCTTTCAGCTTAACGACCTAAGGAAACAGTTTATAGAAATAAAATTAAGTAGAATTAGGGCAGAAGGGAAGGAAGAAGAAAAATATTTATCTTTGTGGTATTTTTATAATGTGCCAGGCACTACACTAAGTGCTTTACAAATAATTGTTTCATTCGTTCTTCACAATAATACTGTGAGGCAGGTGCTATTATTATCCTCATTTTACATATGAAACTGAGGGAAACAGAAACTTTTTAAAAATAACTTGCCCAAGGTCACACAGATGGTAAGTATGCCAGGCCAGATCCGAATTCAGGTCTTCCTGACTCCTCATCCAGAGTTCTATCTACTACATCATCTAGCTGCATGGGAACACAGTGGGCTACAAGTCCCCAAATCAAGCATGGAACTAGAAAAAATATAAATATTTTTATATTTCATATAAAATATGTGTATTTTTATTTGTATATTTTAATTTAATTTAAATATATAATATATATATATATATACATTTATCATACATATTTATCATATATATGTATATGAAAAATAGGATGATTTAGACCTGGAAGGAATTTTAGAGGTTATAGTCCAACATCTTTATGATGAAACCAAGATGAGGAAACCAAGGCCTAGAAAGGTTAAGTGACTTGCTCATATTTACACTGGTATCAAGGAGAACAGAACCTCAGAGTCAGAGGTTCTTAAACATAAGATCTTTAAAGATCTTATGCAAAAAGCTGTATATGTTTTTTTGTACAGAATAGGAAACTGAGGCCATTTTTATATACTACTATTATTACTGCCACTACCACCACCACCATCACTACTGTAACTACTACTATTTCTATTGTTGCTGCTGCTACTACTAGTTAGCATTTATTTATACAGCCCTTTAATGTTTGTAAAGCACTTTACATATATTATCTGTGTTCCTACATATATTATCTTTGTTCCTAACAATAACTCTGGGGGTTGGTATTATTATTAACCCCCTTTTACAGTTGAGGATACTGAGGCTGAGAGAAATTAACTTTCCCAGAATCACACAGTATCTGAGGTGCAACTGGAACCCAGCACTTTACTCTCTTCACCACCTCTCAGAAGCTGAGTTTCTTGTTTGAAGACACAAAAATATTTTGTGGCAAAAGCCACACTAGAACCCAGGTCAGTGTATTTTTCAATTCTCTGTTCTGTAACTATTATAAACAAACAAAATATATACAAAGAGAAGATGTGAGCATTAAGGAGGATGGACAAAGGCTACTAGCAAAAGGTGGGACTCAACTTGAGGGAAGCCAGGGAAGACCAGAAGCATGGATGAAGAAGGAAACAATACCAGACTTGGAAGGACAGCTAGAAAAATATAAAATAAATAACAGCTAAAATAACAGTGTCATTGGATCTCAGAATGTATGAGTGCAGGGGAAAGGGAAGGACTAAGGTGTAAGTAAGGTGATTGGAAAAGTAGGATGAAGTCAGATTATGGAGGGCTATATAATATAAATGATTTTTTATTTAATCCTAGAGGCAATTGAGAGCCATTAAAGTTGACTGAATAGGTACATTACATGCTTAGATATGCCTTATACAAATAGGTATTAATTGTCTTCTCAAGTACAATTCCTTAATTATTTATCTATTCTTTGAAATGAAGGAATGTTTTAGGTTTTTCTTTCAAATTTATTGTTTTTTTCCTCAGGTTCTCTAAAGGTAACATACTAAATTACCTGATAAAATGGATAATTTCTGCAGTTGCAAACATTTGGCAAATATACTGAATCAATGCCTTTATCTTGTAAGAATCAAAAAAAGGAGGGGGGAACAATAGGGGTGATTCTCTTCTCCCTCCTCTCCGATCCTTATTTCTCAAAGTAAGCCTTTTGCTAGTAAGCGTGTCTTATGACACATTCCTTTATGTCTCTGAACATCTCTCTAATCTCCAAAACACCTCTCAATATCTGATCATTCACTAGTCTCCCCATTTTATTGATTAAAAAACTGAGACTGATTGAAGTGAATTGACTATCCCAAGTTCACCCAGTAGGTACAGAGAGATTTCTGATTAATAAGACAAGATTTTCTTCTATTCTTATAATGCCTAGATAGAATTTCACAGAATTGTGGAATGTCAGAGTTAGAAGGTACCTTAGAAGTGATCTTGTCCAATAGTGCCACAATTTTCTTAAATCCAAGATGAACACTCTCATTTTCCTCAATTCTTATATAGTAAGATCTCAAGGGTCTTCAGTTTCTTTGGATACCTTTTAGTTTATAAATATCCTTAAATGTGGGCAAAGTTATCACTTTCTTAGTCATGGATACCCTTCCTCTTTAGATACAGTCTAATATTACATTACCTTTCTTGGTTGTATTAGCACCCTGTTGGCTTATACTAAGTATGCTGAAAGTCCTAGATTTTTTCCTGATATACTTCTATTTAATCATACCATCTTCTATCTAGCATTTATGAAGTTAAAGTTGATTTTTTGAATTTAAGTTCAAGATTTTAAATTTATTGGTTCTAAATTTCATCTTATTTGATTTAAGATGTTCTAGCTTGTCAAAGAATATATATATATATATATATTTTTCCTTTTAAAATTTTACTTCCAGTTTTATGTCATATGCAAATTTTGTTAAGTAGTGTTTTCATGAATATGTTTACCATATTTATACATGGTATGTTCAAATACTTTTGTTAAAATTAAAGAGTTCATTTTTATTTAAAAGTAATTCCTTTGCAGTTTCAAATGTATAAAATTATTTCCCTTCATCAACACTTTCTAGCCACCACGCCCAATGGCAGAATCCCAAAGAATACAAAGGCTGTGTCAATGTCCAACCCAAGGATTTCCTAGTGGATATTAGATAGCTGGCCAGTGGGCCCTTTGATTCTGGGATACATTTATTATTGTTGGCCAAAGGGCATTACTGTCCTGGTTTAATTTTCCCACCATATGAATAAATTTGCCTTCTCAAGGAACTGATGCTACATGAGCTGGGTACTGGCAGAAATCAGATGCTTAATCCCTCTTTTTTTTGCTTTAGAACCAACAAATTTCTGAAAACCTCAGCAGTTTGCAATCTCTGTGGCTCTATAAAATGGAGATATCCTTTGAAATCACACTTAGCATTTTAATTTAAATATTTTTAAAGCTGATATACCAATAATAAAATAAGCTTTCCTATTAGTTGATTTTTCATTGTCTGAGTTGACTAATTTTATAATAATATACTTGAAAATATGGCAGGATTTTTTTGAGGAAAAATTTGATATATATTAAAAAGGAAAACACATAAAAATTCTATTGTATAATCCTTCCTCTTTAAAGCATTTCATATTCTCAAATAAAATCCTTAAAGATCACTAGAATAAAACTGAACAAATATCATATGGTTACTTACATAAGCTATCTGCAAAAGAAATATTAATAGGAAAGAAGAGGTAGGGAGAAGACAGAAGATTACAAAGGAAAAAACTTTGGGAATAACATCTACAGAGATAGTAATTAGCAAAGCCATAATTCAAATAAAAAATTGACTCTAAATCCATTGTACTTTCCATGATACCATGAAGAAGAATTCACAATAGATGATTTAAAATGTCTCTTCCATTCTTAATATGCTACCTTTCTAGGATTAAAAAAGTTCTTTACTAGCTGAGCCTTTAGATAGCAACAAGATTTTAGGTAACAATAATATATTTATTATGCTGATTTAGGATTAGCAATTCCTATACTCTGATTTATTTTCATAGCCTTGGTGACTAATTTTCACTTTTCTTCTCACACTTTTTCATTCATTCTTCTTGTGGCCAATTGTAAACATTATTGACAGGGTTAGAGGTAGAATATGAGGGCACAGAACAAAGTAAGTTAACTGGAAAATGAAAGGGCCTTAGGAATAATTAATACTATAGTCTGAAATAATTGGCCATGTTAAGATTTAGATGAACTGAACTTAAATTATGTCAAGTATAAGAAGACACGTCTTTACAAAAGAGTGAATTATTTTTGTAAACATTAAAGTGTTTTATGAATTAATATTATATGATAAGAGCTAGAAGAGACACTAGTTATCACTGAGTAGGACTCCTCATTTTTATAGATAAGACAACTGAGGTTCAGAGAAGTTAAATGATTATCTCAAAGTCACACATACAGCAAAATGGCAGAGCTTTGTTGGGGACCCAGGTTCTTTGATTCCAAATCCAGCACATTTCTACTATGTCATGATGTTTTGCAAAACAAGAAAAAGAAAAGTAAATAAGGGGGGAAAGGAGAGAGTGGAAAATAAGGTGAAGACATAGAATGTAAAAAGAAATGGGTAGTGAATTAAAAAATATGAAAAAGAGAGGGAGAAAGAAGGGAAGGCATGAAATTGAGAGAGAATATAAAAGGGAGAGTAAATAAAGGTGATAAAGAGAAAAAAAAGAGAAAGAAAGAAAGAGAAAGGATAAGAAAGGAAAAATTTTAGGGAAAGATGGAGAGAGAATATGAGAAAAAGGAGGAGAGGAAGGAAAGAAAGAGCCACTAGGGAGAAACTGGGAGGTCACTAAAGGGTATGTGATGAAAAAGGGAAGAGGGAAAAGAGATTAAAACAATGAGAAAGAAAAGTAGAAGGAGAAGATATAGCCCACATGGTGATATAAAGGGATGGCTTCCATGAGAGAAGGGAGTGGAAAGAAAGTTCCCCTTCCATAGTCCAGAAGATGAGGGAAGCATCCTCAAAGCCTGTTAAACCTTAGCCAAACATTTCTAACTATCCCTGCCTCAAGACCTATCTTGGCCAGAGCCAAAGGGTGGGATGGAGGACAACTTGTGACCAGAACAGCTGCAATAGCCCCAGGAGCCAACCCAAGTTTCTATCACTGGGATTTAGAGGCAGTGACTAGGGAAAGCATTATGCATCTGCTTTATACAAATTGATTTAAAATTTTTTTTAAGGAAAGAAAAAAATTCTCCCCAAAATAGGCATGTGACCCAAGCCCTAAGTGGCCCCATTTTCAACTATCCTCAATGTGCCTTGCACTTCCTTCCCTTGTATAGGATTTTGTTAGGGGAAGGAGCATTGTAGCTCCTTTTAGGCTCAAAAAGAATAAACTGTAACCTAGGAAGAATAAGAATTTCCAAAATCTTAGTCTATGGTTGTACTGCCCTATATTTAAGTATGATGAAACACACCAGACATTTCCATTCAGCCCTACTCCTGCCAACAATTCTCCAAATTGGCAGTTTTGGGATGTTAACTGGGTCCATCACTTCCAAGGCATGTTAATTGAAGACACCTCTGGGTTCCAAAAGTAATTCCCTTAAGCCTAAGCTCATAGTTTTTCACACACAGCTTGTCTTCCCTGCGCTGATAGAAAATTACTTTTTCAAAAAAATTTTTTTCTTTAAAGTTTTAAAAGACAAGAATAGTTCTGCCAGGTGATGGGATAAAACAGAATGATGAAATATAAACAAACTTCTGGAGGAACTCATGAAAATTATAAAACATTAATAGAAATTAAGTGATAGTTTGTGAAGCATTTGAGTTGAAAACAAACTTAGGCCGTCTTCCATTTGCCACTGGGTTGTTTCAAATTTCCAACTCAGCTGTCTGGAACTCAAAATTCATTACCCCCACAGAAATCATGTCATAAATGATGATTAAAATAGTTTTGGGATCCCATTTACTCCATCCACTATAACCAGAAAATTTAGAGCCAGAAGACATTGGAAATTATCGGACTCAATAGACTGATCTTTCAGAGAAACAAACCAAGGCTTGCAGAAATAAAGTGACAATTCTACTGAATTAGTGGCAGAACTCAGTCCTCTGATTCCCATTCCATTGTGCTTTCCAGGATAGAGAGCATAAGCAATGACTACTTTTTAAAATTTAATTTTAATTTTACTTTTTCTTACAGGGCAATGATCATTTTTCTAAATCTGTCTTTGTGAAAAAGACAATGTTATCCATGTTCTAACTCAGCTAGGAAGGAGAGAAACCAGAATTAAATGTCTATTATGTGTCAGCCACTGTACTGAATACTTATTAACACTTATTATATTAAATTATTACAAATTTGATACTTATACCAACCCTGTGATATTGCAGTGTAGGAAATTGAGGCAGTCAGGGGTTAAGCCACATAACTAGTAAGTGTCTGAGCAAAGATTTGAATTCAAGTCCAACTCTGTTTACTGCTGACCCAATTTTCTTTGAACCTCCATACTTCCCATTTCAGTGATAGTACCTCTTCTGCTTATGGCCACGGGAAGCAGGGGTTCTATCAATGAACAAAGACCATAGAATTATGGAAGCTTGGAGTCCAGCCCCTTCATTTACAGTAAGGGGAAATGGTCAATAAGAAATTAGTCCTCATAAGCATGTACTGCATATTCTTCCTGATGCAAGTCCTTCCCACATGGACTCTGGAGCACAAACAAGTATTCCATGACCACTTCCTGTCCACTTACCACGTAGTGAAAAAAGGCCTTTGGGTTCCTGAACTGGAAATAAGAGTACATAAAAAAGAAACTAACTGCCCAAATGTTCTCTTTTCCTGGTTGCCTTCAAGTGAGGAAGCAAGTGAGGAAACGATGCCTCCAGGTGGAAAGAGTACTATGGCTTAGTCTCCCCACCAAGATCAACTAACATGAAGCCAAGATTTCTTATTGCCTCTGTCCCTGTTGTATCTATTCTTTCCTACATTAGAGGAAGAAGTATTGGAGATGAAACAGAAAAAACTGTAAGCTTTAAAAGGCTGGAGAAGTACCAGGAGTCTAGGAACTAGAGTCCAAATTAGACATTCCAAGCTAGGTTCTCCTTCTGACTAAAAAACCAATCTATCTAATTGAATGCAATTCAATTCAATTCAATTCAACAGAGATTAACGAAGTACCCATTTCATAAAAGTCATTGTGCAAAGTCTCCCAAAAGGTGGGGGGGAGGCTAAATGTATAATTCAAAGATGCGCTAGAGCCAGCTAGAACTGGCTCATGAAAGCTGATTATTAAATTAGCAAACACTAAAAATTAAGACTTTAAATGAATGTTTGTCTAGAGGTAAAGTGATGGAGAAATTGTTACTATTGCAAATTAAGCTTAAAAGTATATCACACAAACGTTTTCACTCTGAGAGAGCTAGTTAAACATGTATTGACACATCCCTATTATATATACTTTCATAAATTTTAAATGAGGTCAAATTTTCTTTATTGTTATTGCAGGTTTATTTAGGGGACAGTAATTTGTGTATTAGATATCTACACATATATTACTTTACATCCAAACTTATCTTCTTGGAAAAAGATTATTTATGCACAAGCTAGGACTTATTTTAGGATGGTACCTGTTGAAAACTCTCCCTTAGATGGCTCTGATCTTCAGGATGGCAGAATTCCAAAATGTCCTTTCCCAGAAGATCCTAGACATAAAAGAAAATCTTCAGTACACAATTTCAGTTTCCACTGTTCATATTTCATTTCTTTGTTGTAAGGAAATAATTATTTGTTCAGTTTTTTCCATACCTCCTCAGATGCCTGCTAATATTACAGTTAAGAATTCTTTTCTTGGTGTCTATATGAAACTTTCTGTTGGCAGCTCTTATATTAATCAGACTTTTTGAGAACAAGATCAGTGCCTATATAAGGCAAAACATTAATAGCCCAAGTAACTGTGGGGTTTTTTTCTAGAAAGATGGATTTTTACATTCTATTTGCTTTGGAGGAACAGAATATAATAAATATGGTTCTAATAAACATTAAAAGAAAGCAAAATGACCAAGTGAAGACAGGATGTGTTGCTTGTGAAAACTGTAATTGTTTAAATGTGGAAACTGAAGCTCTCTTAGGGATAAAAAGATGCTTTTCTACATGAAACAATTTTGTACTTAAGAGAACATTTACTACCTAGTTCCATTATTTGATGTTTATTCAAAAGAGCATGCATGATCCTGAAAGAAAATATCTAATGGAATGAGTAAGTATTTGTGTACAGAAATCAACCAACAAGAAGCTAAACCATTGAATTCAAGTGGATGTACAGGGAGATATAATTCAAGCTGCTATATTTACTCTCTGATCAAAACTATAGTATTCAGCTACGTTTGAGTCTATGCTGGCAAAACTGGGGAAACAGTAGCTGGATATAAACTTCCCCACCTGAAAATATGCATCTGTTGTGGCTGGTATGGGTGCACAAATGGATTATTATCATGGCTTTTAAAGCAGCACTGAATTTATATAATATTGTTGGATGTTATAGAGTCACTTCAGTTCTGTGCAACTCTACATGACCCCATTTGGGATTTTCTTGGCAAAGATACTGGAGTGGTTTGCCATTTTCTTCTCCAGCTCATTTTGCAGATGGGGAAGCTGAAGCAAACAGGGTTAACTGACTTGCCCATGGCCACAAAACTACTAATTTTCTGAAGCTAGATTTGATCCTAACTCCAGGACTAGTACTCTATCCACTGCACCACCTCCAAAATAATACCATTATATATGGGAAGTAAAACTATTTTCCTTCAATTTTATCTAAAAGACGAGATAAATTTGCCCTATTTATTCAGATGTTTTGAGTCAAGATTTTAGCTGAAAAGGCTATGGCAATAAAAGATCCACAAAAATAAAAATAAATAATAAATAAATAATAATAAATAAAAATAAAAGATCCAATAAAAGAGTAATGCAGTTATGAGGAAAGAATTTGTACCTGCTAAAAAAAAATCTAGGTGCTTTTAGGCATTAGAGATGATTAAAAAAAACTATTATGTATAATCCTATTCCATGAGTTGAAGGAGTTTTTAATTTAGAGTTGCTTAAGACTTCAAAATGCACTTAGCAAATTACCTAAACTGAATGTATTACTTAAGGAATTTTGCTTCATAACACTGTGTTTATATTGTCACTAATAAAGAATAAGTACTTTTAATTGTCCATTAGAGAAGATGGATTTTCTAAATAGTGTTAGCCAATAATAATGAATACTAAATCATCTACTGACCTGTGGTTGGTAGCCAATAACACTGATGCATCTTGGATCTACAAATGTGATGATTCCTTCAGAGTTGTGTCGGGATAAGAACTCAGCAGGGACAGACATCCCGTTCATGTCCATACACACAGGGGAGCTAGTTACCTGAGAAAGATAAAATCATCAGAAAACATTTGAATTTCATGGAGGGGAAAATAAAAAAATATCAAGATGCTTCTGTTAACAAGCAAATGTTAAAATATGCTTTATTTTGATTTACTAATGTCATGAATCATTGATCTAGGCACAATAGTGCTGGATTTATAAGAAAAGAAACTTTGTGAATTAAAGATGTTTGAGGGAGACAGTATTCAACTTAAATATTGAGCCTAACAATATCAGGAAAAATGCACAAATGAAAGCATTTTTATACCCCTTTTTACAGATGAAGAAATTAAGACTCATTAAGTTTAGGTAACTTGCCTGTATTTAGTGACAAAGTTAGAAAATACCAAAACCAAGAGTCAAATTTAGGTACTTTACAATATGTCATAGAGTTCCAAAAAAAGTGATATGAACATTTCAAGGAAGGAAGGGTCACTTTCAGGTTAAAAGGCAGAAGTGGGGAATTAAAGAAGGCTTCTTGGTAGCTATGGTCATGTGAGTTCAAACCTTGAAAAGAAATATTTAAATAGGGAGAAGTAGAATGAATGATAGGGAAATAGTACATTATTCCAGCCAGGTTAATTGATGTTGCTGTTAAATTGTTTCAGTTGTATTTTACTCTTTATAACTCCTTTTGGGGTTTTCTTAATAAAAATGACTAGAGTAGTTTGCCATTTTCTTTTCTAGTTCATTTTACAAATGAGGTAAACTGGATTAAGCAATTTATCCAGGGTCACACAGTTAGTAAGTGTCTGAGGCTGGATTTGAACTCAAGAAAAATCTTCCTGACTTCAAGCCCAGTGCTCTATTCATTGTACCACCTAGCTGGACATTGCAGCTCTATGGGATGACAGGAATAAAGAAATAAAAGAAGACATAGAACTGAAAATAGGACAAGATTAAGGAATGGTGAGTAATCTATTTTGATTAGAATCATGACTGGGAGTCATTTGAGAAAAGTCAGGTTATGAACAGTCATGAACTTTACAAGGTAAACTGTGGTGAAAGTGAGTGATTCAGAGCCACCAAAAGTGTTTTTTTTTCCTTTTCTTTTTTCGAGGTAAGAGAAGAATATGGTTTGTTTTAGGAAGATAATTTTGGAAGTATTGTGAAATATGTATTGAAGAAAAGTGAGACGAGGAGAAGGCAATTTAGGAGCTTATTATAATAATCCAGGTTAAGGAGGTAATGGGAATTGTAAATTGGTTTGTATCAGTAGGAGGAGATGGATGCATATGAGGGAAGTTGACAGATAAATGATAGCAATGAGTTCAAATGTGGCTTTAGATGCTAGCTGTGTATCCTTGGAAAAGTCAGTTAACCTATCTGCCTCTGTTTCTTCATCTGCAAACTAGGGTTGTTCTGAGGATAAAATAATATTTGAAAAGCACTTTCCAAATCTTAAAGTACCATATAATTGTTATTATTGTTGTTTTTATTATCATTGCTAGCCCTCTGGTAACAAATAATGACAGTAAAGAAATTATAACACTTTATTCTCCAAAGATTTTTAGCATTTCACTTCAACTCTGCATAAGACAGAGCTGGATCTCCTATTACCTAAAGATAGTCTAGAATGCAGTGGTCTTTATGGGAGTAATTATGATGATGCAATGAAGCATTGCTTAGAGTTTAAAGAACAGGGGCTCCCATTTCTAGTTCTTTCCCCAAATTCAGCTCTAATGTTGCCTACTATTAGAGCAATATGCATTTATACACATAGATGAAGGGATATGAGCA